>NC_133128.1:19639146-19958938 GCF_048418815.1 Hemitrygon akajei | reverse complement strand
GTACATCTTTGAAATGTGGGAAAAAGTTGGAGCACCTGGAGGAAACTCATGCAGTTATAGGGAGAATGTATCAACTCAATACAGGTAACAGTGGAATTGAATCCAGGTTGCTAGTATGTGGGATACACTACCATGCAGACCTAATCAAATCATCTGTGTAAATTAATAATGGCCAGGAATCTTTTCTTCTCATCTTCTGAATGGTGCCTAAGAATCATTAATCTGAAATGCCTAACCCTTGCTTTAAATGACCCATTAGAAATGTGGCACTTCCAAAAGAGCAGCACCTCTCCATGATGTATTTGACTATAGACCAAGTATCTGGAATGGTGACTGAACTCACAGCCTATTGACTCAAAGGCAAGAGCACAACCAATTGAGTTAAAGTTGGTACTAAACCAACAGCAAAAATCTCGTACATATTGAGCTCTTTCCCAAAAATAGAACCAATTCTCACCTTTTATATCAGTATCCTTTGTGTTGGGCTGACCAAAATGACATTACCTCAGTCCCTGCTAAGCTGGTTATCTTAATCTATTCTAATAATGCCACCGTCAAAGTACTGAAAATTGTGTTGGAATAGATTATAGATTCTTTTCTGTGCTACTTGGTATCAGGGCTTGTGAATGCCCCCAAAACACGGAAAATGCAAAATCACTGTCCAAATGATGACTTGGGCTCAGCTGCATGTAATGGATTGTCCTTCCTTTCAGACAGAAGGCTCTGACCTAATTAGTTACTGTGCTTTAAAAACCTTTTTCTTAACTTCATTCTGGCGCCTGCAGGCACTTGAACCTTCTTCCCCAATATGTTGCTGCCAAAAGAATGCAATATCTTCTTCTGCTAACCTGCAGCAGAATAAAATGTGCCCCATTCTAAAAGGTTGATACCTGACACCACTGACAGCACTTCAAGTACAATGCTCTCAAAGAAGCTTTCACTCTTGTCTTCCTGTTACAGGTGGCATGTATTGTTTAGATATCTTCAACTCATAACAGAAACCCTTGACTCAGCTTGGTAATAAAAGACACTGGAAGCACTCAGCAAGTCAGGCAGCATTTAATACATATATAAACATATATATATATATATATATATAGGGTACTGTGAAAAAGTTTTAGGCACATATATATGGCTAGGATGCCTAAGGCATTTGCACAGTACCGTATCTGCAAACGTAGATCAGAGAGCAAGTTTGTAAATCTGGCAGGAGCAAAAGATGTTGGGAATAGCAAGGGTGTAGCGCCATAGGAGGAGTGTGGGACAGGTGGCAGAGAAGAGGTGCCAGGTGCGAGGGTTGGTATGAATACAGACACAACCACCCCTGAGAAACCAGGCAAGATCATTTGATTCCAAACAATTGGCTTATTGATCTTTACAGAATGTCTGTCTGTTCTTTCCTGCTCTTTTCCCTCTCCCTTCCCCTTTCTCCAACCATTGGTACCCTCTTCCTGCCCCTTCCCACCCTCATTCCACATAATAGAGACCCATATCAGAATCAGGTCTATCATCAGATGTTCTCAGGGAAGTGTCTGGCAGAGATGTGGCAAATGTTCAGGGGATATTTACGCGGCATCCTGCATAGGTACATTCCAATGAGACAGAGAAAGGATGGTAGGGTACAGGAACCGTGGTGTACAAAGGCTGTTGAAAATCTAGTCAAGAAGAAAAGAAAAGCTTACTAAAAGTTCAAAAAACTAGGTAATGATAGAGATCTAGAAGATTATAAGGCTAGCAGGAAGGAGCTTAAGAATGAAATTAGGAGAGCCAAAAGGGGCTACGAGAAGGCCTTGGTGAGCAGGATTAAGGAAAACCCCAAGGCATTCTACAAGTATGTGAAGAGCAAGAGGATAAGGCATGACAGAATAGGACCAATCAAGTGTGATGGTGGAAAAGTGTGTATGGAACCGGAGGAGATAGCAGAGATTCTTAATGAACGCTTTGCTTCAGTACTCACTAAGGAAAAGGACCTTGGCAATTGTAGGGATGACTTACAGTGGACATAAAAGCTTGAGCATATAGATATTAAGAAAGAGGATGTGCTGGAGCTTTTGGAGAGCATCAAGTTGGATAAGTCTCCGGGACCAGATGAGATGTACTCCAGGCTACTGCAGGAGGCAAGGGTGGAGATTGATGAGCCTCTGGCAATGATCTTTGCATCATCAATGGGGACGGGAGAGGTTCCAGAGGATTGGAGGGTTGCAGATGTTGTTCTCTTATTCAAGAAAGGGAGTAGAGATAGCCCAGGAAATTATAGACCAGTGAGTCTTACTTCAGTTGTTGGTAAGTTGATGGAGAAAATGCTGAGAAGCAGGATTTATGAATATTTGGAGAGGTATAATATGATTAGGAATAGTCAGCATGGCTTTGTCAAAGGCAGGTCGTGCCTTACAAGCCTGATTGAATTTTTTGAGGATGTCACTAAACACATCGATGAAGGAAGAGCAGTAGATGTAGTGTATATGGATTTCAGCAAGGCATTTGATAAGGTACCCCATACAAGGCTTATTGAGAAAGTAACAAGGCATGGGATCCAAGGGGACCTTGCTTTGTGGATCCAGAATTGGCTTCTCACAGAAGGCAAAGAGTGGTTGTAGACGGGTCATATTCTGCATGGAGGTCTGTGACCAGAGGTGTGCCTCAGGGATCTGTTCTGGGACCCCTTCTCTTCGTGATTTTATAAATGACTTGGTTGAGGAAGTGGAGGGATGGGTTAGTAAATTTGCTGATGACATGTGGATAACATGGAGGTCTGTTAGAGATCACAGCGGGACATCAACAGGATGCAAAACTGGGCTGAGAAGTGGCAAATGGAGTTCAACCCAGATAAGTGTGAGGTGGTTCATTTTGGTAGGTCAAAAATGATGACAGAATATAGTATTAATGGTAAGACTCTTGGCAGTGTGTAGGATCAGAGGGATCTTGGGGTCCGTGTCCATAGGACACTCGAAGCTGCTGAGCAGGTTGACTCTGTGGTTAAGAAGGCATATGGAGCACTGGCCTTCATCAACTGTGTGATTGAGTTTAAGACCCAAGAGGTAACGTTACAGCTATATAGGACCCTGGTCAGACCCCACTTGGAGTACTGTGCTCAGTTCTGGTCACCTCACTACAGGAAGGATGCGGAAACTATAAAAAAGGTGCAAAGGAGATTTACAAGGATGTTGCCTGGACTGGGGAGCATGCCTTATGAGAATAGGTTGAGTGAACTTGGCCTTTCCCCTTTGGAGCAACGGAGGATGAGAGGTGACCTGATAGAGGTGTATAAGATAATGAGAGATATTGATTGTGTGGATAGTCAGACAGACAGACAGACAGACATACTTTATTGATCCCGAGGGAAATTGGGTTTTGTTACAGTCACACCAACCAAGAATAGTGTAGAAATAAAGCAATATAAAAGCATAAATAATTAAATAATAATAAGTAAATAATGCCAAGTGCAAATTAGTCCAGGACCAGCCTATTGGCTCAGGGAGTCTGACACTCTGAGGGAGGAGTTGTAAAGTTTGATGGCCACAGGTAGGAATGACTTCCTATGACACTCAGGTTGCATCTCAGTGGAATGAGTCTCTGGCTGAATGTACTCCTGTGCCTAACCAGTACATTATGGAGTGGATGGGAGCCATTGTCCAAGATAGCATGCAACTTGGACAGCATCCTCTTTTCAGACACCACCATCAGAGAGTCCAGTTCCACCCCCACAACATCACTGGCCTTACGAATGAATTTGTTGTTTTCTGTTGGTGTCTGCTACCCTCAGCCTGTTGCCCCAGCACACAACAGCAAACATGATAGCATCAGAGGCTTTTTCCCCAGGGCTGAAATGGCTAACACGAGGGTACATAGTTTTAAGGTGCTTGGAAGTAGGCACAGAGGGAATGTCAGGGGTAAGTTTATCACACAGAGAGTGGTGGGTGCATGGAATGCACTGCCAGTGATGGAGGTGGAGGCAGATATAATAGAGTCTGTTAAGAGACACCTGGATAGGTACATGGAGCTTATTTAGAAAAATAGAGGGCCTTTGATATCCCTAGGTAATTTCTAAGGTAGTACATGTTCGGCACAGCATTGTGGGCTGAAGGGCCTGTATTGTGCTGTAGGTTTTCTATGTTGTTATGTTTCTAACACTCACATATGTCATAAAATTTGTTTTCAAAACAGCAGTAACAAATTGCTAAGGGACTGCAAGCTCTAATTACAATAAACATGGTGCTTACACCTTATGTACACAAATTGACATTTGTGACAGTTCATTTATACATTATGCATGAATATACCAACTAATTTCCTTTTTGAAAACAAGCTTGTGAACATTCTTCAGGAATTTACTATTTCATTTCAGATTCAGTCATTTGACTTCCGTCATCGATTTAACCTTCTCATTTCCACATTTAACAATGCTCCACGGTACGTAGCGGTTAGCGTGACACTATTACGGATCAGGACATCTGAGTTCAGAGTTCAATTCCAGCATCATCTGCAAGAAGGCTTCTATGTTCACCCTGTGGAATATAAGGGTCTTCTCCAGCTGCTTGGATTTCCTCCCACAGTCCAAAGACGTAACGGCTAGTAGGTTAATTGGTCATTATAATTTTTCCCATGATTAGACTAGGATTAAATTGGGGATAGCTGGGTGACACGGTGTGAAGGGCCTGAAGCACCTGTTCCGGGTTGCATCTCAGTAAAACAAAACACTTACCTCACTAACGTAGGCTGCATACAAATTTAAATATGTGCAAAAAAATGCATAATCATTGCCACTGAATGAAGCCTGTAGTAAAATGTGATATTCCTCAGTAATTTTGGAAAGGTTAGCCAATCAATGATTCATTGAGAAGCTGAAGGAACCTTGGAAACTTACTTCAAAGCTTTTCTCAATGCCTGTATAGGTCTCTCTGCTGCCCTGCCAAAAGTACTGACACAACGGTGTGAACAAACACTTGAAACTTTTACAAGAAGATTTCTCAAATAAATGGGAAGTGAACTGTGGTTTATTGTCTAACACTAATTCTGACAGTAGGCAAAGCTTTGCAAAGATCCACCACAACCATTCAATGTTTTGTTTCACTGTTGTATAAGCATATGTCAAACTTCAAACCAGCTGAGTACAAAGACAGCATCATTCCATTGTTAACAAATGTTGACATGCGCAGGTTTAATGGAAATCTCAAGTGACCTATTCCCATGGTCATGATGGTGATATTTCTCTGAACTCCAGGCAAATTTTGGCAATGGATATGACTTTTTCCAAATCTCTACCAATGTTTGGCCAAGACACAAGACCCCTGACAATGGTTTTCAAATTATCTGTGCCAGTATGTTCTACAGGTAGCTCAGCTAAACTGAGATGTTTGAGAACACCATTCAATGAATCCACTTTATGCAATTTTTATCTATTGCTAATTCAAGTGTGTAATTATAAAATATCAGTGAAGTTTAATTTGGAAATGAATCCATCCTCTTGTTGAGCTGATTCTGTAACTCATTGTGTCAAATCACCTGAGTATCCCATTGGCAGTGACATGGAAAGCCTTGTCAGCAATTTGAACAATGAAAATTGAGCGTTCAGACAGACATACTTTATTGATCCTGAGGGAAACTGGGTTTCGTCAAAGCCGCACCACCAAGAATAGTGAAGAAATATAGCAATATAAAACCATAGATAATTAAATAATAATAAGTTAATCATGCCAAGTGGAAAAAATAAGTCCAGGACCCGCCTATTGGCTCAGGGTGTCTGACACTCCGAGGGAGGAGTTGTAAAGTTTGATGGCCACAGGTAGGAATGACTTCCTATGACACTCAGTGTTACATTACCAATTCATTACCAATGTTAGATGATTATAGCATAGAACATAGAGCACTACAGCATAGTACAGGCCCATTGGCCGACAAAGTTGTGCCAACCTTTTAACCTACTCTAAGGTCAATCTAATCTTTCCATCCTACATAACCCTCTTTATTTCTATTATTCATGTGCCTGTCTACAAGTTTCTTAAATATCCCGAATGTATCTGCTTTTACCACCACTCCTTTGTACATTTTCCCTGTCACCACATAGGTTTCCTTTGGATGCTCTCACATTCCAAAGAAGTACAGGTTAGCGACTAACTGGTCACATGGGTATAACTGGACTGCATGGGCCCATGCTGTAGCTCTAGATAATGCTTACATTGTAACTATACAAGATTTGTGCTGGACCATAATTGCTTTACTTATCAGCATTTCAGAACTATTGCCAAGGTCATTTGGTTAAAACCAAACTGCTGCTGATCTTCCCACTGTCTGCCAGCTGGTTCCACACCACAGTAGCTTCCTTTTACTGTGTTCAGTCTCCACTGAATAGTGAAAGACCACAGACACCTGGGAAGCTATGAAGTGTCTGACTCAGCCTGGGCCTCAGGGGAACAAGGAAGATGGAAGAGAATCAAGGCTTTTCTGCAGAAAATGACAAAGTTTTGTGAGAACAGTGTTGCAGTAATAGTGGGACGAAGTTGAAACTTTGAAGCTACAGTTATAAAGTACGTGAGGGAGACTGTTGTACTGGGACAGACACCAAAAGAAATTAAGTTTGGATGAAAAACATGGGAACACAAGTAGACCATTTAGTTCAATTTGCTCAAAAGGAGCAAGTTCGTGGATCATTAAAATAAATTTACAACTGGGAATCAGTACAACCCATTCCTACTCGGCCAAAAAGCAATCAACATGGCTAAAGAAACTGGATAATGGTTACCTATGCCAGTGTCTTAATTTCACACAGTCAGGCAGGGTCAGTGGAAAAAGAAACAGTCAATGTTTCAGAAAAGTAAGAGATTCTGTAGATGCTGGATATCCAGAACAAACACATTAAATGCTGGTGGAGCTCAGCAGGTTAGGCAGCAGCCATAGAGGGGAATAAACTGATGATTTTATGTGAGGCCATGTTTCAGGTCCACAGAACCTTTCCAGTATTTATCAACACAAGATAGTCTACAGATGCTGGAAATCCAAAGCAACACACACAAATTGCTGGGGAACTAAGGAGGTCAGGCAGCATTAATAAACAGTCGAAATTTCAGGCCGACACCCTTCTTCGGGACCTTTTCAGTATTTTCCATCTTTATTTCAGAATTTCAACATCTACATTCTATTTACTTTTGTTATCATGTACGTTGTCACAGTATTTTTGTGTGATTTGTTACTGACTTTGGGCAGACTTGGAAACACAATGTCACAGTTTGGAGAAGCTACTTCACTTAACACGGTCAGAAGTAAAAATATAATGTAGCTCAGAAATGGTTAGCTATTGTTTATAAATGCAAGTAGCTTGATGGTAGAATTAAGAGCTGATGGAAAGCTTGCATAGATTCACAAATATTACCCGATATTTAGCTGTAAATGGCTAGCCAGTTATCCTTTTCATAGTGAGATATAATAAATTACACAATATTACCCTACCTCCCATGTAAAAGCATCAAAGGGTGATAGAATTTAAAAATAGGCATGGGCACCTACTAATTCACTATGGTCATCACTTTTTGGTTGCAGTAAGGATTGTGGAGTAGGATAAAAGAAATAGGAATCTTACCGACATTGAGCATTATCTCATAGTTAAGGTACTAAAAACCAGAGGTGATTTCTAAATTTTAAAAACTGATGACATCAGTGAGAGAAAGATATACAACAGTCAGCAATGGGATGTATGGCTATACTACTGATGTCATCTTCGCACACAAACGACAGTCACACAACCTCTGTGCACCAGTGATGGGGGTTCAGGGTTCTGAGCTCAGAAGATTCCTTGATGCTTGCCCTGTGCATTCATTGTGTGTGAGCTGACTCTGAATCAGAATCAGAATCAGGTTTATTATCACCGGCATGTGACGTGAAATTTGTTAACTTAGCAGCAGCAGTTCAATGCAATGCATAATCTAGCATGGATAGTAATGATAACAATAAATACATTAAGACATAATAAATAAACAAGTAAATCAATTATGTGTAATGAATAGATTTTAAAAATGTGTAAGAACAGAAATGCTCTATATTAAAAAGTGAGGTAGTATTCAAAGCTTCAAAGTCTATTTAGGAATCGGATGGCAGAGGGGGAGAAGCTGGTCCTGAATCACTGAGTGTGTGCCTTCAGCTTTCTATGTCTCCTAACTGATGGTAACAGTGAGAAAAGGGTATGCCCTGGGTGCTGGAGGTCTTTAATAATGGACGCTGCCTTTCTGAGACACCACCTCCTAAAGATGTCCTGGATACTTCGTAGGCTAGTGCCCAAGATGGAGGTGACTAGATTTACAACCTTCTGCAGCTTCTTGTGGTCCTGTGCAGAAGCCCCTCCATATCAGACACTGATGCAGCCTGTCAGAATGCTCTCCACAGTGCAACTATAGAAGCTTTTGAGTGTATTTGTTGACATGCCAAACCGCTTCAAACTCCTAGTTAAGTATGGCCACTGTCTTGTTGTCTAATCAATCAGCTTCGTTCATCTTCATTATGTTCCAAAACCACGTGACTTGTTTGGCCCCTTATGGAAACACCAGGGCCAACAATAAGTGGTGGATACAGCCCTATTCATCACAGGAGAAACCATCCTCGCCACTGAGCACAACTACAGTGAGCACTGCTACAAGAAAGCAGCATCCATCATCAAGGACAGACACCATCCAGGCCATGCTATCTTCTCACTGCTGCCTCCAGGAGCTCCTGGAGTCTTGGGTCCCTCCACCAGGTTCATGAGCAGTTATTACCCTACAACCATCAGGCTCCTGAACCACTCACCTCAGCACTGATTCCACAATCTATGGACTCACTTTCAAGGATTCTACAACTTGTGTTATCAACATTATTAATTTTTTTTAATTTATCATTATTATTAATTGTTTTTCCTTTTTGTATCTGTAGTTTGCAATTTTATGTACATTGGTTGTTAGTGTGTAGTTCTATTGTGTTTCTTTGCACCTACTGTGAATGGTAGTATGCGGTGACACGTACAGACTTAGATAATAAATTTTCTTTGAACTTTGAATTTTTAATTTTGTACCTATTTATATAATATGCCTATGTACAAACACAACATACACATGCGCAAGTTCTTCTTGGAGTCATATAACCCCATGACTTGTGCACTTTTTTCATTAATTCTTCAATATGATGTCATCCTGATCTAAGAGTTCATCAGAAGACTTCTAGTCTTCAGGAAGGCAGCTTATAACCACCTTAACAACAATAATTGACAACAATCAATAACATAGGCAATGAGGTCAATATTCCCTGAATGAATCATACAGATTTTTAGCAAATGATTAGGATATTGTAGATATATAATCAAACTAAATTGCAATGTCATATACACTGGGATTAGGTCATGCACCTCACATTGAATAGCTGGTCAATAATCTACATCATCTAATTTCCCATAATAAATTACTATAAAAGTGTAGTGACATTACTGAATTCAATCAACACCTTTGGAATTTCACATCAGGTGTTTGAGAAATGAATCAATGGGCCATGCCCAGCACGATACAAAGGGTAATCTTTTGAGTGTAATCTGACATGATGCCTACGATGAAGTATGTGTAATGTGGCTGAGCTCATCAAAGTGAGCTGTTGTTTTCTTTACCACCTGCTTTGTTCTCGGTCCTTATGTCAGGTCAGTGTATAAATGATAACATTTATCACTGACAGGGATAAGGAAATTCACAGCTGCAATACCCAGAGTTACTTGGCTTCAGTCCCAAAATCTCTGAAGCTCAAGGAACAGTGGACACGTTGCATTCTCTGCTGTCAGCAGTGCCACATTTATTGGCTGGCCCGGGAAGATGGAAATATTTGTCTTCCCAAACTATTGCTAGCCTTTTGCCAATGACCGAAAATTCCAGGACTGTCATCCAGTGAGGGCAAAGGAATAATGCTCCATGGATTTAGCTCAGGATTGTGTGAGACTAATGGAGACACCAGAGACTGTAATCTGCTGCAGTCAAGCAGCATTTGTGGGAAGAAAGGAATTGTCACCATCTTGAGTTGAAATCCTGCATTAGTCTTAACATCTCCTTTCCTCTAACAGATATTTTTCTACCCACTGAGCTCCTCCAGCAGATTATAAACATGAGAGATTCTGCAAATACTGGAGATCCAGTGCAACATGTACGAAGTGCTCCAGGAACTCAGCAGGTCAAGTAGTAGCTGTGGAGAGAATAAACAGTTATGTTGCAGACTGAGACCTGATGAAGGACCTTTTGTGTGTGTTACTCCAGCAGATTGTTTGTTGCTCCAAATTCCGGAATTTGCATTCTCTTGTGTCCAAGTCCAAGGCACTGATCATAGACTTCAGGAGAGGGAAACCAGAGGCCCATGAGCCAGTCTTCTTCAGAGGATTAGAGGTGGAGAGGGTTAGCAACTTTAAATTCCTGGGTATTACTATTTTAGAGGATCTGCCCCGGACCTAGCACATAAGTGCAATTATGAAGAAAGCACGGGGGAGTCTTTACTTCCTTAGGAGCCTGTGGAGATTCAGAATGACTTCCAAAACTTTGAGAAACTTCTATAGATGTGTGGTGAAGAGTGTATTGACTGGCTGCATCATGACCTGGTATGGGAACACCAAACCTTTGAATGGAAAATCCTGTAAAAGGTAATGGAATTGGCCCAGTACATCACAGGTAAACTCTCCCATTATGGAGCATATCTACACAAAACTCTCAGGAAAGCAGCATCCATCATCAGAGATCCTCACCACCCAGACCGTGCTATTTTCTTGTTGCTGCCATCAGGTAGAAGGTACAAGAGCCTCAGGACCCGCACCGCCAGGTTCAAGAACAGTTACTACCCCTCAAGCATGTGTTATATGGAGTTACTGTTCTATAGATTTGCTGAGTATGCCCACAGGAAAATGAATCTCAGGGTTGTATGTGGTGATTTATACAGTCAGCCCTCCTTATCCGTGGGTTCCGCATGCGTGGGTTCTACCAACAGCGGATCTGAAAAACCTGGAATTCTCTCTCCAGCACTCATTGTTTGAACATCTATAGACTTTTTTTTCCTTGTCATTATTCCCTAAACAATACAGTATAACAACTACTTACATAGCATCTACATTGTATTAGGTACTATAAGCAATCTAGAGATGATTTAATTGTAGCTTTCATTGGGGCCTTTCACACGCTTCATTATCCTCAATTTATCCTTCAAAATTGTTCCGATCGTTGACCGACTGTAGCCTAATGCTTTTCCAATGACCGATGGCATTTCACCTCTTTCCAATCGCTTTATTATTTCCACTTTATTTTCAATTGTGATCATTTTCCATCAACAGAGCAGAAACATAGCAGGTTCAGAGCTCCGCCGGGCCCTAAAGTCCACCACACTGAGACAGATTAAATAAGGGACTTGAGCATCCGCGTTTTTTGGTATCCGCGGGGGATCCTGGAACCAATCCCCTGCAGATAAGGAGGGCTGACTGTATGTACTTTGATCATTTACCTTGTCTCTTGTCTACTATGCCATTGCAAAGTCTCCTCAAGGTACCCTGACTTTGAATACGTTTTCCTTCTCTCTCTAGTTGCCGATACAGAGCTTTGAACTGAAACCAACAATTCCTTTTTCCCTCTGATTTTGTTCGTCCCAGAATTATCCCCTGGATTGTTTGTTACTGTGTGATTATGACTTGGAGATCTCAGTATTTCCCTACTTGTCTCAAAGTATTAGGGAATTCTGTTAAGAAACATGTTATTTAATGATTCATCAACCACACCTAAGACCTAATGCACTTTTCCCACAATTTAACATGAATACCTTGACTTGCTTTACATGTCAGATGTATAAACAACTCTTGCAACACACATCCTGAGTGAAGTGCATTCCACAATCTCCTTATGCCTAAACTCATCCAGACTTTGCACATCATATCATAACTCACACCAGTCATTCTTCAGCTTGGAAATTTCTGCAAGGCACACTTTGGCTCAGGTAAAGGTAGGGTCTATACACAGATCCACAGCACTTTAGCCTTCTTCTGTCACACAATGCAAGAACAATTAACTGATCCAGATATCCCTGATGAGGGAGACTAAGTAGAATAATCCACTCACAACGCTTAACTAAGCACATCTGTAAGTACATCCACCTCATTAGCTGTTCATCTAGGAACTCCATAATTTCAACGTATGACTAAAATCAGCAAGCTTCTCACAACACACTCATTGCCTTATTCGTAATCTCTGATTAGGCATTTTAACTGTAATTTGTGTGAATTAAGGCAATATCAAAGAAATGATCATCACAGCATTAAATACACCATCTGGCTTTAGGCAGGAAATCATGACCATCACAACGTTTCCACAAGGTAATGTTGCAGCTCTATAATACCCTGGTTGGACTATTGTGTTCAGTTCTGACTGCCTCATGATAGGATGGATGTGGAAGCTTTAGAGAGGGCGCAGAGGAGATTTATCAGGGTGCTGCCTGATTTAGAGAGAGCGTCTTGTGAGGATAGGTTGAGTGAACTAGGGGTTTTCTCTTTGGAGCAAAGGAGGATAAGTGGTGACTTGATAGATGGTGATAAGTGACATAAATCTAGTGGATAGTCAGAGGCGTTTTTCCAGGGTGAAAATTGCTAATAAGAGGGTGGGAGGGGGAGGGGTCATAAATTTTACGTGATTAGAGGAATATATAGGGACAACGTCAGAGGTAACCTTTTCACACAGATTGTGGTGGGTGTGTGGAATGCACTTTCATGGGCGACCATAGAGGCAGATACGTTAGGGACATTTAAGAGACTTTTAAGTATGCACGTGGATAATAGAAAAATGGAGGCCTATGTAGGAAGGAAGAGTTATATTGATCTTAGAGTAGGTTATAAGGTTGTCACATCATAAGCCAAAGGGCCTGTACTGTGCTGTAGTGTTCTAAGTTCTATGTTCTATGTTCACAGCAATGTGCATTCTTCATAAGCAAACCACCTGGGCTGTGATACAAACCAAGATTTCACTTCTATAATTATAAAACAGGAAAAATAAACCTATTATTTGTAGCCTAAACTATTCAATCTTATGTTCAATTATTTTTCACCTTTCGAAGGCGTCAGTTCTTTGGTTTATTGTAAAAAGAAATATCTAGTTAAAAAGCCCTTTTCATGATCTCAGGACTCTATAAAGTTCTTATTTGCAAATAAAACTCTTTATGAAGTGTAAATCGCAGCTGTAATGTCAGAAACAAAGAAACCAATTTAAGTACACCAGATTCCTACAATTAGATAATAACCAGGCAGCTTGTCTCGATGATTGTTGGTTGAGGTATAGATAATGCCATAAAGCAGGGATAAGTTCCATATTCTTCTTTAAAATACCCTCATCATAGAAACACAGAAAACATACAGCACAATACAGGCCCTTCGGCCCACAAGGTTGTGCCGAACATGTCCCTACCCTAGAAATTACTAGGCTTACCTATAGCCCTCTATTTTTCTAAGCTCCATGTACCTATCCAAAAGTCTCTTAAAAGACCCTATCGTATCTGCCTTCACCACCTTTGCCAGCAGCCCATTGCACACACTCACCGCTACCTGAGTAAAAAACTTACCCCTGACATCTCCTCTGCACCTACTTCCCAGCACCTTAAACCTGTGTCCTCTTGTGGCAACCATTCCAGCCCTGGGAAAAAGCCTCTGACTATCCACACGATCAACTCCTCTCATCATCTTATACAACTCTATCAGGTCATCTCTCATCCTCTGTTGCTCCAAGGAGAAAAGGCCAAGTTCACTCAACCTATTCTCATAAGACATGCTCCCCAATCCAGGCAATATCCTTGTAAATCTCCTCTGCACCCTTTCTATGGCTTCCACATCCTTCCTGTACTGAGGCAACCAAAACTGAGCACAGTACTCCAAGTGGGGTCTGACCACGGTCCTATATAGCTGCAATCGTTAGTTCTTAACTGACTGCATCATGCACTGGTCTGGAAACACCAATGCCTAGCAATGGAAAAAAATTACAGAAAGCGGCCCTTATCACCATTGAAAAATTTACATGGCGTACTGCCACAGGAGAGCAGCATTCATCAACAATCTCCACCATCCAGGTCATGCTCTCTTCTCACTGCTGCCGCCAGGAAGGAGGTACAAGAAGCTTAGGGCCAATACCACCAGGTTCAAGAATGGTATATTATCACCAGGCTCCAGAGCCAGTGTCGTTAGCTGTACTCTCCATAACTCTGAACTGATTCCATAACCTATAGATTCATTTTCAGGGACTTGACAACTCAAGTTCTCAGTATAACTTGTTTTATTTGTACAAATTGGTTGTACTTTTGTACATTGGTTGTTTGTGAACTGTATCGTTTTTGATAACTTCTATCGTATTTCTTATTTTCTCTATAAATATCTGCCAGAAAATGAATCTCAAGGCAATACGGTAACATATTCACACTTTGATTATAAACTTTACTTTGACTTTGAGATATATATCACTTTGAGAGACCTTAGTGAAAGGATAACACCACAGACAATGTAGCATTCCCTCTGTACTGCCAGTGTTTATCCCTATTTTTGTGCTCAAGACTCAAGAGAGAAATTTGATCTCATAACCACAACCTGGAGGCAAGACTGTGCCCATTGTGCCACAGTTAACCACAGAGCACAACCACCCTGCTGTTGAATTTAAGAAGAATTCAAGTTTTGTTTGTTGTGTGTAGCTAGAGGTCTATGCTTTTTTACAGGCCATTCCAGTTCTCTTTACAGCTTAGCACATTTGCAAGCTTCCTCGTTATTTAACACATTTTCAAGCTATGTGTTATTCTCAGGTTTGTTACTGTGAATAAAGTCACAGGAGAGAAATTGGTTAGCAAAATGAACAACTATTTGAGACACTCTTGGACGAAGCCTTTATAGGCATCCGTTTGTCTCGAGAGACCATGGATTTGCGCCTTTGAAGGTTTTCAAGGCAGGGCGCAGGGTTGTACCGGCAGTTGCCCATGCTGCAGGTCACCAATGTTGTCTAGGGGAAGGGCACTAGGACCCGAGCAGCTTGGCACCGGTGTCGTCGCAGAGCAATGTGTTGTTAAGTGCCTTCCTCAAGGACACAACACGCCGCCTCAGCTGAGGCTCAAACCAGTGACCTTCAGATCACTAGACCGATGCCTTATCCACTAGGCCATGCGCCGACGAGGCCTGTCTGACCCAATATTACATTACATTTTTATATGCTACAGATCAAAAGTAACAGCAAAACAGTTCTACAGTTACAATGTATCTACAATGCTTCCTTTGAATGACATATAATTTTCAAACACCTTCTACTTCACACCCACACTTCAGACATACAAAATAAATGTTAATCTCCTGCCTTCTCCCTGTAACCTTTGATGCCTAGACCTCTGGGAATAAATGTTATCATTGTTTTTGCCTTCCTTACCAGCCATTCAACCTGTAAGGCAGCTTATTACTACCTTCTCATGGGTAATTAAGCATAGGAAGTAAATGCAGGCTTTTAACATGATGCCAAGATCCAGAAAAAGAATAAATATAAAAATGTTATTGTTCATACTAAACAATGACAGTATTTTTTTCCAGGAAATGCTGCTGGGTTATGCTTCTAGTTTTGATATATGCATGTTACTGACTCAAACATGAATCAGAGGACTCATACCTGATGTTAGGGTGTATAGCAAATATTAATTTCGACAGCAACAAATCTTCAGATTTGAATGTGGATTGTAGATTGAATTTAAAATGCAGCTCTGAACAATCCTTGGAGCTGCAGATTGGAGTTGATTGGAAACCAAGGAACACCAGTTCACTTGATGTCTGCATATACATGAATGCCGTTAAAGGGAGAATGGGGTTGCATACGACAACAAATCAGCCATGATCAAATGGCAAAGCAGACTCGCTGAGCTGGATGACCCTAATTCTCTCCTTCCAACAAAATTCTGTGGCATCTTCCCTTCTGTCCTTGCCCAGCTCCTGCCCAAACACCTATGAACCAGACTACTGTCCGTCAGTAAACTCTCTTTGCTCCACTCTCTCTAGAAATTTCTCCCGATCCCACCATCCTGATTGGCTGACACAATGTTCCTAAGTTGAACAACATGGTGTCTTTTCTCTAGCCAAAACCAAAACATTCTACCAGCAGGACACACTGCTCTTGTAGAAAACTGCTGAAATGAAATACTTACAGGACAGCAGTGTAAATCATAACCAAGACATACAAATAACAAAATAAATATCAATAGATGAACCCCAAAACAATACTAGAGAACCAAACAGTGACATTGGGCCTAAATTAGCAGCAGTAGCCTGGAACAACCCTGCAACCTGCAAGCGAATATTGACTGTAACCCCGACTTCATGGGCAATGCGTATAAGGGACACGTGAAGCTACACTTGAGATTGTAGGAAGTGGCAGATCACAGTGAAGGCAAATAATTATTTCAATGACTGTTGGCTCCTCAGAGAGTACAATGTCAGGGAAAGCAGGATTAGCACTGGTTGGATGTTTTATGAGGAAATAAGAATACTTTGTTTTGCAGACCAGTCAGGCACAAAATCAATCTGTCGTGCGGTTGTTTCTGAATTACAACCACAGCTTTGAAGCCCTCCTACTCAAAATACAAGCACCAGATTTCACATCGTCAGCAGCCAAAACACATAAATTTTATATGTGAAGTTGGACTGGTTAATGTAAACAGACAATGAATTCTCCACTTTTCAAAGGTGGTCCCTTTAAAACGCTATGGCATGTAATGGAAAGCATTCAGTGTCAATGTACCATCGCTACTAATTTTAGCTTGGATGCTGGCCTCGGTACACCTGGGCAAAGAGGGGAGGATCCGCCCACAGCTGAAATAGCTTCTCAGTAACTACTGGGTATTTTATTTTATTTATTTATTGAGATACAACACCAAATAGACCTTTCCTGCCTTTCGAGCCTAGTCTAATCATGACACAATTTACAATGACCAATTAACCTGTACATCGGTACATCTTTGGGTTGTAAGAGGAAACTGGCACGTGGTCATAGGGAGAATGTACAAACTCCTTACAAGCAGTGGTGAGAATTGAACCCGGTTCGCTGGCATTGTAAGGCGTGGCGGCAACCACTATGCTACTGTGCTGTTCATGTGAAGGGTCTTTTGAATCAGCTAAGAGGTACAAGGGGCTTCCAGAAAAAAATAGACTTTCTTACCATGCAGCACATCCGTAATCCTATATCTTTTTAATCTTGTTATTTTCCTATGTGCCGAAAAACTGCACATACAACAAGCAATTTGTTAAATCTGGTCAGATAAATCATGTCATAAAATACTTGGCAAGACAGCTACTGAGGTATTGCACAGACCGCAGATCCTCTTGCCTAAGAAACAGCAAATTAAATCAGCCTTCCCAGTCTTACAGGCTGCTTGGTGATCTAATTCTGACAAATTTGCATGTGATTATGTCAGCAGGAAAGAACAGAATCAAGCTTCAGAGTTGTACTCCAACACTCACTCTATAGCCATTTATCAGAATGATGGTTAATTTTTCACTAAACCAAGGGTTCCCAGTCTCTTATATGCCAAGGACCCCTACCATTAACCGAGGGGTCCATGGACCCCAGGTTGGGAAGTCCTTTATTAAATCAGTGTCCGATAAGGACTATTTATACATTTATTGCTGGGGGGTTGGAAGGTAAAATGATGGAGAACACTGCGATAAAACACTTCATTTCCACTGAATTAAATTAAAATCTAGCTTAGTTCTGTAAAAGGCAAATGATTTTTATACCTATCCCAGCAGAATAGATAAAAACTATCCAAATATTTTCTGAAATGGAGGAAAGAAAGGCAGGGTAGATAAAGTAGGGAGCAGTGACCAATTTTACCCCAAAGCATTTGTGGGTCTGATGGGAGAATTGGTCTTTCATTGATTCTATTATGTTTCTTGTACTAACTATGAATGCCTGCAAGAAAATGAATTTCGGGGTTATAAGTGATGACATATATGTACTTCGATAATAAATTTACTTTGAACCTCACAGTTTCATGGACCAGCTAATTCTTCTATGTAAATGGAGAACAGTTTACAACCCTATCTGCGTTTAAATAAACTGCCATCAAAATACAATTTTACATCATCGCATTTGGTCAACAGACTCCCTGTGTAAGCACATTACAGACAAATTTGTAAGTGAGTAATCAGCACACAGTTGTTGAGGACTGCACCACAAGTTTAACATAAATGGGTTCCAATTTAATGTGAAATGATAAAGATACAATTGGAAATGGATCCCTAATTAGCATGGCTCATCTGAAACTTTCAAAGGGTGTTTTATAAAACAGCCCATCCCAGGAGCAGTCCACTCATGGCAGAAGATTCCTCCCCATGCCTCATCTAACCCTACCAGCAAGGCATTCTACTCTCTTCCCCAGTTTTCCATCACTGAGGTTGTCAGCCAAATTCTGTTTCTTTTGACCATGAGACGCAGTAGCAGAATTCGGCCCTTCAGCCCATCAAGTCTGCTCCATGATTCAATCATGGTTGAATTATTTTTTCACTCAGCCCCATTCTCCTGGCTTCTCCCCATAATCTTTGAGTTCCTTACTAATCATGAACCTATCAACCACTGATTTAAATATACCCTATGTTTTGGGCTCCACAGCTGTGGCAATGAACTCCACAGATTCACCATCAGCTGGCTAAAGAAATTCCTCCTCATCTCTGTTCTAAAGGGACGTCCCTCTATTCTGAGGCTGTGCCTTCTGATCCTAGACTTGCCCCACTATTGAAAACATCTTGTGCATGTCCACTCAAACTAAGCCTTTCAATTTTCTAAATTGTAACAGACTCTACCAACTTAGAGGAGTACAACAGCATCAGTGACCAGCTACATCAGCAAGTGCATTGATGATGTTTCTCTGTCCAAGACCATCACTATATGTGCCAACCAGAAGCCATGGATGAAGGTGCAGGCGACAAGGCAGCTCTAACAACAGCAAGGGCCAAACTGTCCCGAGCCATCAGAGGGGCAAAGCGTGCACATGCCCAGCTAATCCACAGTCACTTCCAGGACAGCGGCGACACTGTGGAAGGGCATCCAGGACATAACCAATTACAAGACAACATCACCTGACTGTGCAGGTGATGCCTCCCTCCCAAATGCACTGAATAACTTCTACACCCGGTTTGAGGCAAAAAATGACTTGGGGGCGAGGAAGTCCACCCCTCCTGTGAATGACCAGGTGCTGTGTCTCTCCGTGGCTGACGTGAGAAGAACCCTGTGCAGGGTCAACCCACGGAAGGCTGCTGGACCAGACAACATCCCTGGTAGAGTGCTCAGAGGATGTGCAGACCAGCTAGCAGATGTTCTCACTGACATCTTCAACATCTCCCTGAGCAGCGCCACCATTCCAACGTACTTCAAGGCCGCCACCATCATCCCCGTGCCGAAGAAGTCTTCAGTGTCCTGCCTAAATGACTACCATCCCATTGCACTTACATCCATCATCATGAAGTTTTTCGAGAGGCTCATCATGAGGCATATCAAGACCCTGCTGCCCCCCTCACTGGACCCCCTGCAGTTTGCGTACCGTCCCAACCGCTCAACAGATGACGCCATTGCCACCACCCTCCACCTGGCCCTAACCCACCTGGACAAAAAAGACACATACGTTCAGATGCTGTTCATAGACTTTAGTTCAACATTCAACACAATCATCCCTCAGAAACTGATTGGAAAGCTGAGCCTACTGGGCCTGAACACCTCCCTCTGCAACTGGGTCCTAGACTTCCTTTCTTTCTTTTTCAATCTTTTTATTATTGTTATTAATATCAACAAAATAAAATTGATACATAGATAATGGGATTACAAACATACACATTTCAACTGAACATGAAAGAATACATAAGCAATGATTACAGTATAAATGAGTATTCCCAAATCATGGATGATACAATATACAAATAAACAAGACAAACCTAGGTATATCATAATATATAATAAAAAAACAGAAAAAAGAGAAAAAGAAAAAATGGAAAAAAGGGCTGTTTATAATAACTCACAAAAATACAAAATCATCAGTGTCGTCAACTCCGATCCTCTCAACATATATAAAATCAAAACTGGAAAATCAAATAGGCTTGGAACAGGGTCATATTACATCATATGAAAATATTGAATAAACGGTCTCCATATCTTTTCAAATGAGAGATCTCAGTCAGTCCGGATCGGGAGCAGCATCTCCAACACCATCACACTGAGCACGGGGGCCCCCCAGGGTTGCGTGCTCAGTCCACTGCTGTTCACTCTGCTGACCCATGACTGTGCTGCAACACACAGCTCGAACCACATCATCAAGTTCACTGATGACATGACCGTGGTGGGTCTCATCAGCAAGAACGACAAGTCAGCTTACAGAGAAGAGGTGCAGCGGCTAATGGACTGGTGCAGAGCCAACAATCTGTCTCTCAATGTGAACAAAACAAAAGAGATGGTTGTTGACTTCAGGAGGGCATGGAGCGACCACTCCCTGCTGAACATCAACGGCTCCTCGGTAGAGATCGTAAAGAGCACCAAATTTCTTGGTGTTCACCTGACATAGAATCTCACCTGGTCCCTCAACACCAGCTCCATAGCAAAGAAAGCCCAGCAGCATCTCTACTTTTTGCGAAGGCTGAGGAAAGTCCATCTCCCACCCCACATCCTCATTACATTCTACAGGGGTTGCATTGAGAGCATCCTGAGCAACTGCTTCACTGCCTGGTTCGGAAATTGTACCATCGCGGATCGCAAGACCCTGCAACGGATAGTGAGGTCAGCTGAGAAGATCATCAGGGCCTCTCTTCCCGCCATTACAGACATTTACACTACACATTGCATCCACAAAGGAAACAGCATTATGAAGGACCCCATGCACCCGTCATACAATCTCTTCTCCCTCCTGCCGTCTGGGAAAAGGCTCCGAAGCATTCGGGCTCTTACGACCAGACTATATAACAGTTTCTTCCCCCAAGCTATCAGACTCCTCAATACCCGAAGCCTGGACTGACACCTTGCCCTACTGTCCTGTTTATTATTTATTGTACTGCCCTGCACTGTTTTTGTGCACTTTATGCAGTCCAGTGTAGGTCTGTAATCTAGTATAGCTTTCTCTGTGTTTTTTTATTACGTAGTTCAGTCTAGTTTTTGTACTGTGCCATGTAACACAATGGTCCTGAAAAAAGTTGTCTCATTTTTACTATGCACTGTACCAGCAGTTATGGTCGAAATGACAATAAAAGTTGACTTGACTTGATATGTTTGAAGCAACCAAAGCCAAGAATGTGAAACTAAACTCAGTATGTGAGAACTCAAGATTTGACAATGATCAAAGTCTTAAATGTTAAAAATAAACCAAATACTTAAGAATTCAATTTAAGAAATCTGACTTTCTACCTTGTTAATTAAGTTGCATTTTGTGCATTACTCCATCCTGGATTTAGTGACTGTACATATGAACACAAAACAATTAGGAGCAGAAGTTGGCTAGTCAGTACCACAGGTTCAAGTTGAGGTTCAAGGTTTTTGTCATGGGTACATATATATATATATATATATATACACACACACCCAGGGTATAAATGCTAGAAAAATTAGCCTTTTAGCATCCACTTAAGGTGGAAGTTGATCATTTCCTGATCAGTCAGGGCATCAAAGGATATGGCGAGAAGGCAGGTGTATGGGGTTGAGTAGGATCTGGGATCAGCTGTGATGGAATGACAGAGCGGACTTAAATGGGCTGAATGGTCTTATGGTCTTCAGGTTCTTGTATTACCTGCCTAGGTAATGAGAAGAGAGCATGGTCCAGATGGTGGGGTTCCTTGATGATGGATGTTGCCTTCTGAGACATTTCTTCTTGTAGATATCTTTGATGGTGGGTAAGCTGTACCCATGATAGAACTGGGCACCACCCCCTGTAGCCTCTTGCATTCCTATGCTCTGGAGTTCCATACCCGGCCATGATTTGATAAGGTCATGGCTGATCTGATTGGCTCATGATTAGGCAGATAATGACACAGGACAAGGCAGAATACAGACTTCCAGATCATTTTTACAGTAGCTCTCCATTCTAATTGTAAACACTAAATAAAACAACTCATTTGAGTACTTAAGTCCCTCTTTTAACCTTAACGTACACCATTCTCCACCCCCAACATACTTTCATGAGACCCTCTACCACAGTTTGATAATGTCAGGACTGAAGTTTTTCAACTGTCCAATAGATAAAGGAATGTTTTTACAGGAAGTGCCAGCTTCTGTCCACCAAGCTAATTGAGCGCTTTTTATACCACATTTCATAATTAATACTATCTTACTTAAGTATTTGAATGTTGGAAACCTTCTTATTAAAGGAATTCTCATCCATAAAATTAGACTAAAATGATAAGACAAATTTGGAAAAAAATCTGCAGATGCTGGAAGTCCAAAGAAACACACACAAAATACTGAAGGAACTCAGCAGGTCAAGCAGCATGTATGGAAAAGAGTAAACAGTCAACGTTTTGGGCTGAGACCCTTTAACAGGACTGGAAAGAAAGAGGAGAAGTCAGAGTAAGAGGAAGGGGGGAGGAAACTGAAGCACAATGAAGAAACCAACATGGTCACCTTTTTTGATGAGTCCTGATGAAGATTCTCAGCCCGAAACGTCAACTGTTTCCATAAATGCTGCCTGACCTGCTGAGTTCCTCCAAAATTTAGCGTTGTGTGTATGGATAAGATAATTTGCTATGTTTTATGACTAATATCTTCCAGTTGTATTGTTATTGGTTGAACTTATTTGTTTATTACCAAAACTCTGATGTTCCTCACCCCAAACCATGTGAGGTTTGCAAACAATGTCGGTCACCTCACTTCTAGAAGTAGTTCATCACTTATAGTCCCATTTCCCATTTTTCTGGCATCCAAACTTGTAACCTGCCAGATAGGAATCAAGCTTACAAACAAAAGTTAAAGTAATTTTTTTTTGTTGCAATGGATGTCAGTATTCAGTTAACTCTTACATCATCGGCACACTGGGTTTTCCCTGGAGTGTTATCATCTTAAATTCTGATTAGCACATCTCAGCAGTTGCATCAGCTGCTACAACAAGTGAGGGGAACAAGACTGAGCATGATAGAATTCACAACTGCAACCACAGCTTGTGCAAATACAGAACATAGAAATCGAACAAAGAGCGCATATTGCATCAGAATCTCGCATAAGGCTCATGTTCTTCAAATCTTCCCCACTCCCATAAGGGAGAATTTCTTCAAAGTTCAAAGATTTAACTTCATTGTGGGCAAGAAATATTATCTACTTACCCATCCCTCATCAGCAATTTCTCCAGGCAGTAGCATCAAAAATTGCTGGGATTATTTAAACAATATTGGTTCATCTTAAATATAGATTTGGATAGATAATTCAAAATTGCCTTCTTTATTTAAATTTGGTTAACCCCACAGATAATAGTGTATAATATTAAAGGATCATTGACTTTCTCATCAGGAGATCACTGTCTGTACTGATAAGAAATATCATCTCCTCCTCACTAACAATCAACGCCAGTGCGCATCAATGATACATGCTTAGCCCGCTGTTTTACTCTCCCTACACCCACGACTGTGTGGCGAGGAAGAACGCAGACACTATCTATAAGTTCACCAATGACACAGGTGTTATCAGCAGAATCTCAGATGGTGACAAGGAAGCACACAGCAGTGAGATAGATCAGCTGGTTGAGTGGTGTTACAACAACAACCTTGCACAATGTCAGTAAGACCAAGGAATTGATTGTGGACTTCAGAAAGGGGAAGTCAAGGAAACACACACCAATCCTCATCAAGGGGTCAGCAGTGGAAAGTGTGAACAGTTTCAAGTTCCTGTGTGTTAACATCTTTGAAGGTCTATCCTGGACCCAACATTTATGAAGAAGGCAAGCCAGCAGCTATATTTTTTTACAAGTTTGCAGAGATTTGGTAAAATCACCAAAGACTAGCAAATTTCTGAAGATGTACCATAGAGAGCATTCTAACTGTTTGTGTAACGTATAAATCTATTTCTTTTAGAGCAATGACCTCCCACCCCTCTGCACTACATACTGATCTGTTGGCTGCGCCTGTACATTGACCTGTTGTCTACACATGTGCACTGTGTTCCCTCTCACTCTCGCTACAATGCAAATACACCAGTTAAAGCCATCTCCCACATCCATACTTTTATTTAATTGATATGTAGTTGTGCACAGGCACAACAAATTGGCAATGAGTACGAGCCTGAATGTCAGAAAATATCACCAACTGCACTGACAGTTACAGGATGAAATAATGAGAATTAAACAGCACAAGAAGGCGATCACAGATGGCAACAAATCAACAACTCCAAACCTTGACACCTATCAAACTTGACGCACTTCACAGGTCGAAGGGCGTGATGAGAACTTTATCGTTGACAAGATACCTGCCAAACCTGATGTCACTCCACAGGTCCAGAGATGCTATCCTGAAAGAAACAGAGCACCACCCAAAGGACTGAACCTTTATAACTGTGAAGGTAGTTATGGACTGCTATTGTGAAAGCATGTTTATTCGGAATATGGTTTTATGAAAGGGAAGTTGAATGTTTTTACATATACAATTTTATGTTGCATTAATCTAAAGGGGGAGGAAGTGTAATGTATGGAAACTGTGGACAGCTGTAAATTCAGTTAGCTCCATCATGGGCACTAACCTCACCAGCATCGAGGACATCTTCAAAAGCTGACGCCTCAAAAAGAAAGCATCCATCATTAAGGACCCCCACCATCCAGGACACGCTCCTTTCTCATTACTAGACGGTACAGGAGCCTGAAGACACACACTCCTTCCCCTCTGCCACCAGATTTCAGAATGGACAATAAACCCATGAACACCACTTCACTAGTTTTGTTCCCTTTTTGCAGGACTTATTTAATATATATATACAGTATATATTTCTTATTGTAATTTAGGGGTTCCCAATCTGTGGTCCATGGGGCTCTTGCGTAATGATGTTGGTTGGTCCATGGCATAAAAAAGGTTGGGAGCCCCTGATACAACATGTTTTATGTTGCACTGTACTGTTGTCGTGAAACAGAAAATTTCATGACGTATGTCAGTGATAACAAATTTGATTCTGATTCTGCGTCAGGTAATTTGGTTAACATGCTCCACTCAGCCTTCAATGTTACCATTGTCTGTACTGGATATGAATTGGTGATCAGAATCTTTCAAAATGTTATATTATTTATTCTTATTTTTATTTAGAGATACAGCGCAGAATAGGCTTTTCCAGCCCTTCGAGACACACAGCCCAGCAACCCTGATTTAACCCTAACACAATCACAGGACAATTTACAATGACCAATTAACATACCCAGTAAATCTTTGAACTGTAGGAGGAAACCCATGCATTCTGTGTACAAACCCCTTACCGACTGAACTCCAAACTCTGGCACCCCAAGCTGTAACAGCGTTGTGCTAGCCACTACGCCACAGGGTTTAAACTAGATGTAAATGTAGTTTTTTTTTAATTTTCCAGTGACCTCAAGATGTAGGCACTTAAGTCCTCAAAGAAGTCGAGACTCTACAGGATGGATCATTAGAACCAATTGCTGAAGTTGCCCTGTGATATTGTCTGTTTAAATAATAAAATTGTAATTGGCTTATTACTGTCACAGGCACCAGGATGCAGTGGGCAGCTTTGAGTAGGCAGATAAATGTGATTTCATGAAACAAAATTAAATAAAAATTCCCCAGTTGCCCCACAGGGATCTACCTTGTTCAAATAAATAGATCCCAAAGAGTGCAGGGGCGTAGAATAATAACAGATCAATAAACATCTTGCTGCTTTGTACAAAGATTTTAGTAATGAATATTAGCAACCTAACATAGCTTCTGGGTGTTCCTGCAGATGTCAAGTGATTCATTTGCTGGTTAATTTGCGCACGTCAAGACAGTAGTTGGAAAGAATTTCATCCCGCTGCCTTCTCCCCCTCAGTTTTCAGCATTGTTTTCCCATTGTGCTGAGGTTTGTGTTTTCCCTCTAATCCAAGAAAAGGATTCCTATGATATCCTGAGAGGAAATTTATCCAAGTCTATGCAGAATAATTATTTTCCCCACTTGAAATCTGGACATGCTTTGACAATTTAAATCCTTTTGCATGGGCATTTCTCTTATGAAGGGAATTTCCAGCATTCTCAGTGACAGTGAGCGTTATTGCACAACATACGGAACTACTGCTCAAGACACACCAGCATGTGGAAGCACACACTCAGAGGCCACTTTATTAGGTATCACTTCAGAGTTCTATGAGTCATACATTCGGAGATGTACTTCTGCAGACCACTGTAGTAACACTGTGGTTATTTGAGTTACAGCCACCTTCCTATCAGCTTGAACCAGTCTGGCCATTCTCCTCTGACCTCTCTTGTTAACAAGGTGTTTTCGCCCACAGAACTGCCACTCAATAGATTGTTTTTTGGTTTTGTTTCTCAGACCATCGTCTGTAAACACTAGAGAATGTTGAGATTGAAAATACCAAGAAATCAGCAGTTTCTGAGATACTCAAACTACCCTGTCTGGCACCAACAGCCATTCCATGGTCAAAGTCACTTAAATCACATTTCTTCCACATTCTGATGTTTGATCTGAGCAACAGCTGAACCTCTTGACCATGTCTGCATGCTTCTATGCATTGATTTGCAGCCACATGATTGGCTGATTAGATATTTGCATTAATGAACAGGTGTACAAGTGTACCTAATAAAGTGGCCACTGAATGCATTCTGAGATAATCAAAAATCAGTCTGACCAAATATGAGTGGCTCATATTATATTGATTTAATATTGTTGTCATTATCCTAGCAATCTGTAGCTTTAATTTGATGCTCGTGGAGGTAGTTTGCAACATTGATACTTCCAGAGCAGCAACAGACAATGCTGGATTTATGACCGTGCGAAGCAGACACAATCAGACGTTTTGAACGTAGCTGGATTTCAACACCAAGAGAGCTTAGCTGGAGTAAGAGTAATTCACTTTCATTTCTCGGCTGTAAACTAGGCTCTTGATAATTGGTCAGAGAGAGGAAGAAAGGAATGCAGATAAACAGCGGTGTGCAGAAGAGCATCTCTGAACACACAGCATGTCAAACCTTGAAATGGATGTGCTACAACAGCAGAAGACTACAAACATACACTCAGTGACCTTGTTATGAAGTACAGGAGGCACCTAATAAAGTGGCCAGTGAGTGTATTTTTGTTTTTGTTCATTTGAAAACACATAGTAGTGAAACTGGAGTTACAATCAGTCTGCTGCAAGAACTCAGTGGGTTGGGCAGCATCTGATGGGGGAAAAGGAATTACTAATGTTTTAGGTTGAAATTCTACAATGAAACTTGACTCTGTCTCCATAGTATTGTAATTGGTTTATTATTGTCACATGTGCCAAAATGTAGTCAGAAGAATTTGTTTCACATGTCAGCCAGACATACTATGCCATACATCAGTACACTGAGTTCATAGGGAACTATGGCTGAGAAAAAGGCCCTTCGACTGATCTAGTCTGTGCCATACTATTATTCTGCCTTGTCCTGTAGATATGCACTTAGAGGTAGTAAAAAGAAAACAGAATGCAGAATATAATGTTGCAGTCACAAAGAAAGTACAATGCAGGTAGTCGAATAAAGGGCAAGGATCACAATGCTGTGGACTGGGAGGGCAACAGGTCAAGATTTCACCTATTGGTTATAGGAGGCACATTCAAAAGTCTGACAACAACAGGATAGAAGCTATCCTTCAGCCTGTGGTTCACGCTTTCAGCCACCAGCGTCTTCTGCCTCATGGGAGGGGAGAGAATTGAGAGTGACTGGGATGAAAAGAATTGTTGATCATGTTGGTTTCTTTCTGGAAGTGTAGGCTGTTGGATTTGGTGTAGAATTGTTATTTTTCTCGTAGTTTAACTTGTAGTTTGTATTTTTATATAAGCGCCGATATACATGTAATTGTTCAGTGAGCTTTACAGTGGTTACAGTTGCTTCTGTACTTTTCTAGAAACTTCTTGGTTTCACAGGTGGGAGTCATATTACTTGAATCTGGCTGTTTTATCGGTTAACTGTTATCAATGGATTTTCTGTTGGAATTTCTATTGGAACCTCTGGTCTGGTATAAGACGACCACACCAGTTTTTAGTCTCTCTCTTTCCTTTGTACTCTCTTGCCGTGCTTCTTCTTCGGTCTTCTCCATTGCTTTTGTAACATTTAATAAAACAATTGTAAGCAACAAGTTTTATGCCTCACTCTAGACTTCTGAAGAACTTTTGGATTACAATAGCATCAGGATCCAACAAGATGGAGTCAACGAAGGAGGGAAGGTTGCTTTGCAGGATGTACTAGGCTGTGTTCACAACTCTGTAAATTTCTTGAATCTTCTCATCTTCTTAATATGGAACAACTTCAGAATGTAGACCGTCTTCAATATTTTGCAACACAGCTCTTCAGTTCTACAGCTGGGGCATTGTCTGGCCCTGTATTCGGGACAGTCCAGTCCTGAAGAAGGATCACGGCCCGAAACATCGACTGTTTATTCATTTCCATAGATGCTGCCTGACCTGCTGATTTCCTCCTCCATTTTGTGTGTGTTGCTCTGGTTGTGAATGCTTCAGCTATACCTTTAATGTTCACATGCTGGTTTTTATTTTCATTTTTTATTTAGAGATACAGCACGGTAACAAGTCTTTCCAGCCCAACGAGCCCTCGACACTCAATCACACCCACGTAACCAATTAACCTATTAATCCACACACAAAATGCTGGTGGAACACAGCAGGCTTCTTGTGGTGAACTACATATACCTGTCTGGACTGCTCCTGTGGCTCCTCCCACAGTTCGCTGTATAAAGGCGATTGAGGCCTGAGCCCGGCCCTCATTCTCCAGGATGTAGTGTTGTTCATTCTTCCAGTCAATAAAAGCCGATACCTCGCTTCTTACGTCTCAGAGTGAGTTATTGATGGTGCATCACTTCTATAAGGAGAAGCACTGTCGACATTTCAGGCCGAGACCCTTCGTCTCGGCCTGAAACATCGACAGCGCTTCTCCCTATAGATGCTGCCTGGCCTGCTGTGTTCCACCAGCATTTTGAATTTCCAGCATCTGCAGATTTCCTCGTGTTTAACCTATTAACCCATATGTCTTTCAAGTTCAAGTTTACTTGTCATTCAACTATACATGAATACTGAGGAATACAGCCAAATGAAACAGCACTCCTCTGGGACCAAGGTGCAAAATGCAGTACTGACAGACATGCACAACACAAGGCATATATAGCACATATATGATAGCAGTAAATGTACAGTCACTCAAAAAATAATATAGCCCAAGTCCTTGAGTGTCATGTTCTGTAGATTGATGCTGCATGGATGTTATCTGGATAAAAATGCCCACAGCAATCCAATCATCACACACTAGTGCAGCCACAGACGAACACAATCCAGCTTTTCTTTCACCAAGTGAGCACTGGAGAAAGCACCGATAGGAGGAACCAGCCCCTGACCCAGCAAACCCGTCACACCTCTGCCCTGGCCGGCCCCGACAGGCAACCCCACGGCATGCGGGCCAAGTGCACGCTTCAACCGAGGCAACACAGCTTCCCCATCACTGGTTTCCCCAATGAACTAGTGAACTGGAGTTACAGCATTTCACATTACCAATGTCCAACAGGGTCTTAGGATCATGAGAAAAACATCCAAGGCAACCGCTCGCTGCATTTGTTGGACGCACGTCCCTCCGTGCTCCAGCTCGGAAGCCTTCCTGTAGCAGGCAGCAGCACAGTCCACATGAGGTTCAGCTTCTCCACTATCACGCAAATCACTAGTGGGGCAGATCTGCGTACGTCTGATGTTATTAATAACTAGCAGCGTCGTGTGAACATAAAGAAAGATGTAAAGAGAATACACCTTTGGTGGGACCCAGAGTGGCCGCTGTGCCCACGCAAGCTGCCATCTTACCAGGAGGAAATCCAAGCACCTGGGGGAAGCCCACGTGGTCACAGAGAGAACATACAAAGTCCTTACAGACAGCAGAATTGAACCCAGGTCACTGGCGCGGTGATAGCATTAAGCTAAAAGTTAAGCTACAGTGCCTTCCCTAAATGAGGTTGCGGGTGCTCTTTGACTTACCTGCACTAATTGCCCACAAACATTTCTGACCCGACATTGTAGGGCTGCAGAGTTTCCATCTGAATCGTTGTCTGTGAGATTACTTAGTTCGGTCTACTGCCTTTGCGGTTTATAGTGCAAGCAGTCCTCTACTGCAGTATCACTAGGCTGATTCCAGCAACACACACAAAATGGTTGCTCAAGATTTCCAGCACCTGCAGAATCCATTTGGTTTATGACTCAGCCATTACCAGGCCATCGTTAGGACCTGACACTGCTCCTAATAAGCCCTATTGAATCAGGATTGAAATTCTGATTCAGTCCGAGTCAGGACCAGGTTTAATACCACAGACAAGTGCCATGAAGAACGGTGTTTTGTGGCAGCCGTACATTGCATAATAAAGATAACTATAAATTGCCATAATAAATAAATAAATAAATTGTAGCCTGGGGAAAAGTACACACTCAGGACCACAAATACTTTTTTGGGTTTTAATTCCTTTATCTATTTTAGATGGTAGAAGAGGGTCTTAAAACAAAACGAACGACTTTACAATCAGGTCCTGCCGTCACAATCTCCGTTTAGCCTGCGATGCACACACTTGTGTCTCAACCAATTGCGTATGCAGTATAAAAATACAAAGAAAATCGCACAAAACTAATACAGCACTAACACGGTGGTGGCAGTTCTGAAGGAACACAATACAAACAACATTAGAACCCCCCCCCAACCCTGTATCTTATACATAGCAGCGAAAAATGTAAGCGAATGCATCTCATCTAAGATGTCTACTACTTGTTAGTACACACATGCTGAACCCCTGAACGGAGACTAAACATTCACACTACGATATTACATGCACAATCAGTCATGATACAATCAAGTTAGACGAAAGGTACACTTTGGCACAACTTTTACAAGCTGTTGCCTGGTAGTTAAATTACAGGAAGACTGACCTACTTGGCTGGTGAGGAACTTTGCAAGCCACGCTATCCAGCGTCGCGCTCTTTACTCGTGAAAATCTAAAGCATCCACATGTAAAACATGTCAAATTACCGATATTCTGGATTCACCAACAAGCATAAACGAATTCACATGGATGTTGTAAATTAATGCTCACCTTTCCTCACCAAGCTCAATACCTCTGGGGGAACTCGATTCCAATGTCCCATCAGCTCCTGCAGCAGAAAACAAAATGGTCTCCCCACTATCCCGCGCGTGCATAATGACATCACCGTCTCCACTTAAAGGCACAGACAACTATTACCCAGGTGAATGCCTGAGTACACTTTTAACGATACTGAATAAGATTCGACGGTCACCCAGTTACATATATATAATTAATTAATTAAGTAGTGCAAAAAGAGAGCAAAAAAATAGTGAGGTAGTGTACATCAGCTCATTATCCATTCAGAAATCGGAGGGCAGAGTGGATGAACATGTTCCTAAAATGTTTACTGTGTGTCTTCAGGCTCCTGTACTTCCTCCTTGATGGTAGCAATGAGAAGAGAGCATGCCCTAGGTGATGGGAGTCCTTAATAACAGATGCTACCTTTTTGAGCCATTGTCTTTGAAGATATCCTTCAAGCTGGGGTGGATTCTCAGAAGGTCTTTGACAAGTTGCCACACATGAGGCTGTTTACAAGCTACAAGTCCATGATATAACAGGGGATATTCTAACATAGATAAAGCAGTGGCTAATTGGCAGAAGGCAAAGAGTGGGAATAAATGGAGCCTTTTCTGGTTGGCTGCCAGTGACTAGTGGTGTTCCACGGGGATCTGTGTTGGAACTGATAATTTTTACATTATATGTCAATGATGAAATTGGATGATGGAATTAATGGCTTAGTTGCAAAGTTTGCAGACGATACTAAGAGAGGTGGACAGACAGGTTGCTTTGAGGAAATAGGGAGGCTACAGAAGGACTTAGAAAGATTAGGAGAATGGGCAAAGAAGTGGCAGATGGAATACAATGTTGGGAAGTGTATGGTCATACACTTTGGTAGAAGAAATGAAAGGGTTGACTATTTTCTAAATGGAGAGAAAATACAAAAATCTGAGGTGCAAAAGGATTTGCAAGTTCTTGTGCAGGATTACCTAAAGGTTAATTTGCAGGTTGAGTCTGTAGTGAGGAAGCCAAATGTGATGTTAGCCTTCATTTCAAGAGGACTAGAATATAAAAGCAAGGATAAAAGGTTTATAAAGAACTGGTGAGGCCTCACCTTAAGTATTGTGAGCAGTTTTGGACCCTTTATCTTAGAAAGAAAGAATGCGCTGAAACTGGAGAGGGTTTAAAGAAAGTTCACAAAAATGATTCCAGGATTAAACAGCTTGTCATGTAAAGAGTGTTTGAGCCTGTATTTACTGGAATTCAGAAGAATGAGGGGTGACCTCACTGAAACCTATCAAATGGTGAAAGGCCTCAGTACAGCAGATGTGGAGAGGATGTCTCCTAAGGTGGGTGTGTCTGACCAGAGGACACAGCCTCAGAATAGAGGGGTGTCCTTTCAGAACAGAGATGAGAAGGAATTTCTTTAGACAGAGAGTAGTTAATATGTGGAATTCATTGCCACAGCCAGCCGTGGAGGCCAAGTCTTTATGCATATTTAAGGCTGAGGTTGATAGATTCTTAATTGGTCAGGGCATGAAGAGATACGGGGGGCGGGGGAAAGCAGGGGATTGGGGCTGAGAGGAAAAATGAATCAGCCATCAAGAAATAGCAAAGAAGACGTAATGGGCCAGATGGCCTAATTCTGCTCCTGTATGTTATGGTCTCATGGTCTTCTGGCTAGTGCCTGTGATGGAGTTGGCTGAGTTTACAACTTTCTCCAACTTTCTCCGATCCTCTGCAGTGGCCACTCCATACCCGATGGTGATGGAACCAGTTAGAAAGCTTTCCGTAGCACATCTGTAGAAATCTGTAAACATGAGTCGTATAGTCCTTACTGAGCCAGGCTTATCCCTAGGATTAATAGGAATGGCAACATCCTAGTATTGATGGTAACGCTAGATTGAAGGTTATGCCAAACTTACAGATTGTGGTGGGATACATTTGTGCTGGAACTGATATCTACAGTGCCTCACAGATGCCTCTTCACCAGACAGAACTGCTCTGTCCCATTTAGTACAATTGGAGTTTTTGCTATTAATTTAACTTAATACTATTGCAGTTCCTTGTGTCATGATGGAAGGCAACTGAATGAAGATGGCACCTTGTTTCCACAAGGACAGTGTGGTGGTCATTTATACCAATGCTATCATGGACAAATGGATCTACCCAAGGAATATCCATCGTGCTGGTTCAGTCACAATCTCCCACAATCCCAATCTGCTAACTATGTCACCCAGCTTGGTCAGTGGTGGTGCTAAAACGTTGCTCTTGATGATGGACTTTGAAGCCCATCAACCCCCACCTCCATCCAAGCCTGAGGACATTCTCTGCCCTTCCTACACTCAAATGTAGGGTGAGGCTAGAAGCTTATAAAACTTGCTTAAGATAATGCTTCAGGACTATGTACAGTTCGAGTCATCATTTCTGGATAAGACACAGCTACTACAATGGTGCAACTTGGTAGAGCTTTCTCTGAGTTGAAAATGAGGGACTATCCAAACAAGGGATACTTTCCTTGACTCAGAAGGGATATTTACCAAGCTATTTAATATTAAGAGGCTTATAGGAAGAACCTACCGGTACTTCCTTTACCAAAAGGGGAATATTAGGGTTTGTAATCATCATATTTTTTAAACATGCTGAGTGTTTCAGATTTTAGTTCTCTTTCAGGCTGATTTTATCAGCAGCACTGTACATGAACGAAAGGTTAGGAAAGGGGAACAACTCCACTGTGGACAGCATAGTTCCTCAGGGCAGAATGGCTTCCTTCTCAGCCCAAAGGTACTATGGCCTTAAAACCCTATGAATCATTTCTAAGTGCTTTGTGAAACAAACCCATTTCAGTGTGACTCTAACTTGTTTTAGTTGTAGCAATCATTTCCAGTGCAGAGATCATCCAGCACATACCGTTTACTTAAACATCATCCAAGTAAAAAAAACTCAAAACTTTCACAAATTGACTCCAATTTCTTGGACAAGGCCATTTGAATGGCTGCCAGTTTCCTGGAATCAGACAGTGACATTTCTCACTGTCAGTAATCTTTTATTGCTACCTCTATTTACAGTCTAGACCATTGCTGGTATAAATGACCTCTTATACTCTTTCTTCTGTCCTTAGTTAGGACTTTTCTGTCTTATTTTTAGCTTCAGATTCAATTGTAAGTGTTTTTATACTTACTCCAGAAGACTCAATTATAAAATAATGGGCCAGTTCAATAGATACAAAGTTTAAGCAGTAACTAATTAACCATATACCAAGATCATTTCTGGGACTGATGAACATTGTGTATTAACACAATTAATTGTTGCTGAAATCTGGTACTATTTCACAGTATTAAATGAATTGTCCTCCTTACATAAAAGGAAAAGCATGTTCTCTAATTTCTGTCTTCATGGGAAGTCTCAAGTATAACATTACCAATGTTGTCTATTTAGCATTTTATGAGGTATGGATGTCAGCTGCAAGCCCAGTATTTATCTTTGATGGCTCTTGAGAAAGAGATGATAAGCCTTAGAACATAAGAACATACATAACATAAGAACATAAGAGATAGGAGCAGGAGTAGGCCAATCGGCCCCTCAAGCCTGCTCCGCCATTCAACAAGATCATGGCTGATCCAATCTTAACTCTAGTTTTCACCGAATCCCACAAGGCAACAGTGCCAACCAACAGGGCACCATGCCGCCCATTTTATTTTATTATTCATCCCGCCCAAACCCATGTGATCACCCGGGGAAAAAAAACCCAGTTGCCAATTGAGGAGAAAAAATCTGGAAAATTCCTCTCCGACCCATCCAGGCTATCGAAAACTGGTCCAGGAGATCACATGGCTGATCTAAACCTAGCCTCATGTCCACTTACCTGCTCACTGACCATATCCCCTAATGCCATTTTTATCCAGGAAAATGTCTATCTCCGTTTTGAATTTATTGAGTGTAGTAGCTTCCACAGCTCTCTGGGGCAGTAAATTCCATAGCCCCACTACCCTCTGAGTGAAGAAATTTCTCTGCATCTCAGTCCTGGAATAGCATCCCCTTATTTTAAGATTATGCCCCCTAGTCCTAGTTTCACCCATCATTGGGAACATTCTCCCCGCATCCACCCGATCAAGCCCCTTCACATCTTATATGTTTCAATAAGATCGCCTCTCATTCTTCGGAACTCCAATGAGTAGAGTCCCAATCTACTCAACCTCTCATCATACATCAACCCACCCATCCCCGGAATTAACCTAGTGAACCTTCTCTGCACTGCCTCAAGAGCCAGTATGTCCTTTCTTAAATATGGACACCAGAACTGCACGCAGTACTCCAGGTGTGGTCTCACCAATACCCGGTACAACTGCAGTAAGACCTCCCTGTTCTTATACTCCATCCCCCTAGCAATAAAAGCCAGCATTCCATTGGCCTTCTTGACCACCTGCTGCACTTGCATACTAACTTTTTGTGTTTCCTGCACCAGGACCCCCAGATCCCTTTGCACAGAAGCACTTTCCATTTTCTCTCCATTTAGATAATAACTTGCTCTATTATTTTTCCTGCCAAAGTGCAAGACCTCACACTTGTCAGTATTATATTTCATCTGCCAAATGTCTGCCCAATCACTCAGCCTATCTATGTCCCCCTGCAGGGTTTCAATGTCCTCCGCACTCATTACACTCCCTCCCATCTTTGTGTCATCAGCAAACTTCGATACGTTGCACTTAGTCCCTTTCTCCAAATCATTAATATAGATTGTAAAGAGTTGGGGTCCCAACACCGACCCCTGCGGTACACCACTAGTCACCAACTGCCAGTCTGAGAATAAACTATTTATCCCAACTCTCTGTTTTCTGTTAGAAAGCCAATCCTCCACCCATGCCAGAATATTATCCCCAATCCCATGATTTTTTACTTTAAGTAATAATCTTTGGTGTGGCACCTTGTCAAATGCCTTTTGGAAGTCCAAATACACCACATCCACTGGTTCCCCTTTATCTACCCTATATGTTATGTCCTCAAAGAACTCCAACAAATTTGTCAAACATGACTTCCCTTTTGTAAAGCCATGCTGACTTTGTCCTATTAAGCTATGTTTATCCAAATGCCCTGTTACTGTTTCCTTAATTATCGATTCCAACATTTTGCCAACCACAGATGTTAGGCTAACTGGCCTATAATTCCCAGCCTTCTGTCTATTGCCCTTTTTAAATAAAGGAGTTACATTAGCATTTTTCCAATCTGCCGGGACCATTGCCGAGTCCAGCGAGTTTTGAAAAATTATCACTAATGCATCCACAATCCCGACCGCCACTTCCCTTAAGACCCTAGGATGCAAGCCATCCGGTCCAGGGGATTCATCCACCTTCAGTCCCATTAATTTATCAAGTACCATTTCCTTGGTGATTTGAATCGTAGTTAGCTTCTCTCCCCCTAGAGCCCCCTGCTTATCCAGTGTTGGGATATTTTGAGTGTCCTCTACTGTAAAAACTGATACAAAATATTTGTTCAGCGTTTCCGCCATCTCCATGTCCCCTACCATTAATTTCCCGGTCTCATCTTCTAGGGGACCAACATTTACTTTAGCCACCCTTTTTCTTTTTATGTAACTATAAAAACTCTTACTATCTGCTTTTATGTTTTTCGCCAATTTACTTTCATAATCTATCTTCCCTTTCTTAATCAATCTTTTTGTTATTTGCTGCTGATCTTTAAAAGCTTCTCGATCTTCAATCTTCCCACTAGATTTAGCTACCTTATATAACTTTCTTTTTAGTCGTATACTTTGCTTTATTTCTTTACTTAGCCACGGATAACTATTTTTTCTTTTACACCCTTTTTTCTTCAGTGGAATATATTTTTCTTGATAGTTGTAAAATAACTCCTTAAATATACACCACTGATCAAGTACCGATCTACCCTTTTAATCTATTTTCCCAATCCATCTTAAGCAATTCCGCTCTCATACCATTATAGTCTCCTTTATTTAAGCTCAGTACGCTTGTTTGAGATCCAACCCTCTCATCCTCTAATTGAATATGGAATTCGACCATGTTATGGTCACTCATTCCAAGGGGATCCTTTACTAGGACATTTTTTATTAGTCCTGTCTCATTACACAGGACCAGATCTAAGACTGCTTGCCCCCTTGTCGGCTCAGTAACGTATTGTTCAAGGAACCCATCCCGAATACACTCAATAAACTCTTCTTCAAGGCTGCCGTGTCCGACTTGATTAGTCCAGTCAATATGAAAGTTAAAATCCCCCATAATTATAGCTGTTCCCTTATTACAAGCCCCAACTATTTCCTGATTTATGCTCCGACCAACTGAGTTACAGCTGTTTGGAGGCCTATAGACTACTCCCACCATTGCTTTTTTCCCTTTACTATTTCTTATTTCTACCCAAATTGTTTCGTTATCCTGATCCTTTGAGCCAATATCATTTCGCTTTATTGCAGTGATTTCTTGCTTTATTAACATAGCCACCCCACCTCCTTTTCCTTCTTGCCTGTCTCTCCTAATTGTCGAATACCCTTGTATGTTTAATTCCCAGTCCTGGTCACCCTGCAGCCATGTTTCCGTAATTGCCACAATATCATAACCATACGTAATTATTTGTACCGTCAACTCATCAGTTTTATTCCTAATACTACGTGCATTCAAATAAAGGACTTTCAAATATGTTTGACACTTATTTCCTACCTTTTCCTTTTGTACAACTTTACGCTTATCTCCGTACATTCTTTCCCCTCCTGACACACTCTGTCTTTTTATTCCTCCACTTTTACCTACATCCATTACCTTCTCCATTGTCTTTTTAATTATTTGCTCTCTAGAATCCTCCCCCCCCCCCCACTAGTTAGTTTAAAGACCTCTCTGCAGCCCTAGTTATATGATTCGCCAGGACACTAACCCCAGTCCGGTTTAGGTGAAGCCCGTCCCTCCGGAACAGTTCTCTCCTGTCCCAGTACTGGTGCCAGTGTCCCAAGAAGCAAAACCCACTTCTCCCACACCAGTCTTTGAGCCACGCGTTTAACTCCCTAATTTTATTTAACTTAGCCAAATTTGCTCGTGGCTCAGGTAATAATCCAGAGATTATTACCCTTGAGGTTCTGTTTTTTAATTTGACCCCTAGCTGCTCATATTCCTGTAACAGAACCTTCTTCCTTGTCCTATCTATGTCATTAGTACCGACGTGTACTAAGACAACTGGATCCTCCCCGTCCCACTGCAAGTTTCTCTCCATCCCAGAAGAGATGTCCTTAACCCTGGCACCAGGCAGGCAACATAGCCTTCGGGACTCTCGCTCTCAGTTGCAGAGAACCCTGTCTATCCCCCTGACGATACTGTCCCCTATTACTACAACATTTCTATTGACTCCCCCCTCTGGAATGGCCCCCCACTCCACGGTGCTATGAGCAGGTTGCTCATCCTCCCCACAGTCCCCGCTCCTGCCCTCACAGGGAGTTAAAGCCTCGAATCTGTTGGACAAGAGCAAGGCCTGCATCTCCTCCAGCCCTACCTCCTGGATTCCCCTACTTGCCTCACTCATAGCCACACCATCCTGTGCTTGACTGCAATCTACATTAGTTAATCTATTAGGTGTGGCTATCTCCTGGTACACAGAGTCCAGGTAACCCTCCCCCTCCCTGATGTGTCGCAGTGTCTGAAGCTCGGACTGCAGCTCATCAATATGAAGCTGGAGTTCCTCGAGCAACAAACACTTGCTGCAAATGTAGTCGCCGTGTCCCTCAATGGGGTCTACCGGTTCCCACATCTCGCAGCAGTAACACATCACCTGCTCCATGCTATATAGTTAATTTAATGTACTAGTATTAGTTATGCAAGAACCCTTTGCCCCAGTACAGCTAACTATCACACTATTTAACAATACTTTTAAAGTTATAAGTGTAAAAGGAAGCAGGACTACTTACCAAGCAACTAGCTGTGAGAGCTCTGCAGTTCCGGTCTTCCTCGCCTCGCCCGGTTCCGCCGAAGCCCGTTGAGCCAAAGCCCTTAGGCCTCCACTCTACTCCCGGCTCACTCCACTGCCCGCTGTATCGGGCTGTGTTCCTTTTAAATCTCCCGCACTTCACTGCCCGACATCACACGCCTGCGCAGTCCCGCCTCTCTCAACTCCGATGAAAACCGGTAAAATTCAAAATGGCTTCCTTCTTGAACCATTGAACTCTTGCTGCCGAAGGTATTCCATGATTTTGAAGGAACACCACGGATTGTTCCAGGCCTCTTCTTCCAGCAGTTTTGATTTAATGAGAAGATTTGTTCGACTTCATCGCTTCATCATCCCTGAGGCCTCACATGATCATTCTGTCAGAAACCTCGAAGTAGGTGGTCATGACAGAACTGACAGAACCTTGGGAAAACCAGATTGAGGAGGTGTCTGAGTGAATAACAGCAAAATACCAGGAGCTGGTACAGAAGTGCCAGACGCAGGGGTGGAGGTCACAATGTGAGCCTATAAAGGTGGGGTGTAGAGGTTCTGCTGGCTGCTCGCTGTGCAGAACCTAACTCTCTACTTGGCATTGCTGCAAAGAAGTGGGTCATCAGGACCGTCACAGAGGCTGCTGAGCAAGCCCTCCAGATGCCTATGGATCAAAAGGTGTGACCCAGGGACCAATGCTGCTGGGACACAAGCCAGGGCCTGATAAGAACATAAGAATGTAGGAAATAGGAGCAGGAGTAGGCCATCGGGCCTGTTGAGCCTGCTCTGTCATTCAACAAGATCATGGCTGATCTGGCCATAGACTCATCTCCACCTACCTGCCTTTTCCCCCATTACCCTTAATTCCCCTACTATGCAAAAATCTATCCAACCTTGTCTTAAATATATTTACTGAGGTAGCTTCCACTGCTTCATTGGGCAGAGAATTCCACAGATTCACCACCCTCTGGGAAAAGCAGTTCCTCCTCGTCTCTGTCCTAAATCTACTCCCCCGAATCTTGAGGCTATGTCCCCTAGTTCTAGTCTCACCTATCAGTGGAAACCCTGACTAGGTGAAGTGTCTAATGTTGAAAGACCTGAAATACCCAATGAGTCCAGGTTACATCACTGATGATGTGTCCCAGCACATCCTAGGATGTATCTCAGCACCCACAGACTATCATGTAAATCCAACACTAATATTGGACAAAGAACGTAAGGCCAGCAGCAACATCGATTTGGGAACAAGCTATTAGCATGTCCTCTCTTCTCAGAGAACACTTTTTGTGGAGCTGTGCTTCATGGGGAATGAGCTATTCTCCTTGCCTCATTTCAGGAACTAAACATAATGAGTGATGGTGAAAGAAAGGAAGCACTGTCATACGGATGAAATGTTAAACCCGAGGACCCATATTTTCCCTGGACACCTGCCCTCACCCCATCTTCCTGCTGCCTTAACAGGGATCCTCTCGTCCTTACCTACCACCCCATGAGGCTCCACATCCAGTGCATCATTCTCCACAACTTCCGCCATCTTCAAAGGGATCCTACCACCAAGCACATAGTCACCCCCCTCCCACTCTCTACCTTCCACTGGGATTTCTCCCTCCATGATTCCTTGTCCAGTCATCCCTCCCCTCTAATCTCACTCCCTGCAAGCGGAAGACTTGTTACACCTGCCCATTCACCTCCACCCTCACCTCCATTCTGGACCCCAAATGATGCTTCCAGTGAGGCAACACTTCACCTGTGAATCCGTTGGGATCATCTAATCCAGTGCTTCCAAAGCAGCCTCCTATACACTGGTGAGACCCAACATAACTTGAGGTACTAGTTTGTCAGGTACCTTTGTTCCATCCACAAAAAGCAGGATTTCCCAGTGGCCAACCATTTTAATTCCAATCCCCAGTCCTGTTCCGGCATGTCAGCCCATGGCCTCCTGTATTGCTATGACAAAACCACTCTAAAGGTGAAGGAGCCACATATTCGGTCTGGGTAGCCTCCAACCTGATGGCGTGAACATTGGTTTCTTCAACTTCAGGCAGTTTTTTCCCCTCCCCTTCCCTCTTTTTCAATTCTCCACTCTGCTTCTTCTCTTAACTCTTTCCTTCTCCTCTCCTGCCTATCCTCTCCTCCTTCCTTTTCCTCCCCTTTCTCCCATGGTCCATTCTCCTCTCCTATTAGATTCCTTCTTCTCCAGTCTTTTACCTTTTCCACCTATCACCTCCCAGCTTTTTACTTCATCCCCCCCCCCCCCCCTCCACCAACCTGGCTTCACCTATCACCTTCTAGCTTGTAGTCCTTCCCCTCCCCCACCTTCTTCCCCCTTCCTTTCTGGTCCTGACCAAGGATATCAGCCCAAAACGGCAACTCTTTATTCATTTCCATAGATGTTGCCTGATCTACGGAGTTCGGTGTGGCTTTGGATTTCCAGCGTCTGCAGAATTTCTCGTGTTTGTACTTTCAATTTAGGCTGGAAGTAATATGTCCTTTCAAGATGGCGCCAAGTTGCGGTCTCCGATGACCTGCGGTGGAGGTATGCATTGGCAGCACTGACTTTCAGATTTAGTTTTTTAATCTTTAATGTGTTTTTTTTTAATTTGTAAGGATTTTTGGGGACAGAAAGGGGAGTTAGGGGTCATATCAGGATTTAGAGGCAGGAATATCAAGAAATTAGAGCTCCAAGCTATCTAAGACCCCACTCTGCATTGGCAAACTTGATGCAGACATGGGACATTTGTGGGCAGATGTCAGATATTGAACCAGAATATAGATGGGCTACACCCTCACGTCAGCAAGTTCTGGAGTTGGAGTTCTATAGGACCAAGACGAACAAATTCTGATGGCCACCTGAGTTTGCAAATCAGTGAGACCAAAGCCTAGGCCTAGTGTTCAGGGTCCCATCATCAGCAAGTCTGGTTTTCAAGGCCTAGTATTCGGTGATCAGAGTGTCTGAGGATCGAGGTCCAAAGGTCAAATCAAAAGTCCAGAAGTCAGCATGACATCTAAAACTTTGATAGTCTTCTTGCACATTGGTTGTTTGTCCACCCTGTTGGGTGCGGCCTGTTATATGCCTTGTTAGGTGAAGTCTTCCATTGATTCTATTATGGTTCTTGAATTTACTGAGTGTGTCCACAAGAAAATGAATCTCGGAGTTGTGTATGGTGCTATATATGTACTTTGATAGTAAGTTTATTTTGAACACTGAAGGCCTCAGATTTCATTTGGGAGGTTGACATCCAGTGACGGCAAGCCCAAGTCCATGTCTACTGGAGGCATGCCTGGGGGTTAAAGGACTGTGTATATGTGTGGGTGGGAAGGAAGAACGAGGCTTGTTTTTGCTGCTGCTTGTTGGGTTCTGTGTTGTTGTGCCAATTGTGATCTTTTGGTACTAGAATGTGTGGCAATCTTTTCAGGCTGCCCCTAGGTAATGTTGGCTGTTAATGCAAACAATACATTTCTATGTACACATTACTAATAAACCTTAACTGATTGTTGGCCAGAACAATGGGAAGAACTCCGATGCCTTGAGTGTTTTTCCATACACTAACATGAACAGAGAGATTCAATCTGTCTCATCTGATTAAAGCTTAAGCTTTAAATGAAAATATGGCAAGAAGTACTTGCTGGCTTCTATCTTTACTAATAGTGTTTACCTCTTCACATGGGCTCAGCAATCTCCAATTAGTGGCTATTTATTAGGTACGCCTGTACAGCAGCTCTTAATCATCCAGCAACTCAATGCATTAAAGCATGCAGACATGGTCAAGAGGTTCAGTTGCTGTTCAGCCCAAATATTATAATGGGGAAGAAATGTGATCTAAGTGACTTTAACTGTGGAATAATTGTTGGTGCCAGATGGGGTGGTTTGAGTATCTCAGAAACTGCTGATTTCATGGGATTTTCACGCATAACAGTCTCTAAAGCTTACAGAGAATGGTGCGAGAAACAAAAAGAAACACACAGTGAGTGGCTGTTCTGTGGTGAAAACACCTTGTGAATCAGAATGGTCAGAGGAGAATTGTCCATACTTGTTCAAGTTGACAAGAAGACAACAGTACCTGAGAAAACGCACATTACAGCAGCAGTATGCCGTACAGCATCTCTGAACACACAACTTTGAAGTGTACGGGCCACAGCAGCAGCAGATCTCAAATGTGCATTCAGCGTCCACTTTATTAGGTATGGGAGGTAAGTTTGCAATATCATAATACCAAATATGCTTAATTTTTCTCAGTACATCATCTAGAGGAAATGTTTGGAACAACAACTACTCAGGACAACAATGTACTCGATACTGGCAGTTTGTACAGAAACTGGTTGTGCTTTTGTTTGAAGCTGGATGATAGTCAATCATTAAGTTAATTACTATAGAACAGGACAGTGTATTCATCATTTCAGCATTTTGGATTTGGCTACAAAATGGTCACATGTGTTTACTCTGCTATTAATTCAAGATAATAATTCATGTTATCGTGTTGTTCACTTTTGTGTCCGTCAATTGTTATTCTGTTTGGTTACCACAGACTGTGGGAAATTCCAGAAGTTATAGAAGTCTTGCAAATGTTGCCAAGCCTTCAATAAGAAACCAGTCAACAACTGGTTTTGTGCTGAGAACTACAGTGTCTCATTTGAATGTGTCTCTAAGTAGCTTGGAATGCTTCTATAAAGATAAGGATCGGCTTAATTTGTCACATGTACATTGAAGCATTGTAAAACGCGCTGTTGGTGTCAACAACCAAAATACTCTAAGGATGTGCTGAGGGAAACCTGCAATTGTCGCCATGCTTCTGGCACCAATGTAGCATGCCCACAAATTAATAATTGCTACTAACCCGTACAACTTTGGAATGTGGGGGGGGGGGGGGGGGGGGGGGAACTGGAGCACCTGGAAGAAACCAATGAGGTCACCTTTTTTGATGAGACCTAAGGAAAGGTCTCGGCCCGAAAAATCGACTGCTTACTCTTTTCTCCAGAGGTGGTGCCTGGCCTGCTGAGTTCCTCCACCATTTTGTGTGCAGTGCTTGGACTTCCAGCATCTGCAAGACTTTCTCATGTTTGCGTTCACCTTGCACCTTACAGGCAGTGCCGGGAATTGAACCCCAATCGCTGGCACTGGAAGGTGCTACACTAGCCACTATGCTACTGTGCCTCCCTCAGCAATAGCTTGGCTCTGTATAAATCCAACTTAGTTTCGGTTTACTACTAGCATAGTCATACTCTAATCTGGCCCTTCAGAGTAGTCAATGTAACATTTGATTATGTGATATTGCAATGGTATTTTGACAGTAGCTAAGGCAGAGCTTGAACAAGGGGGTCTAATGCACCACAAGTTAAGTCTTCATAATAATAAGATCATAAGACATAGGAAGAGAATTAGCCATTCGGCCCATTGAGTCTGCTCTGCCATTTGTTCACGGCTGATTGATTTTCCCTCGCAACTTCATTCGCCTGCCTTCTCCCCTTAACCTATGACGCCCTGACTAAGCTAAAACCTATCAACTTCTGCTTTAAGTATACCCAAAGACTTGGCTTTCACAGACATCTGTGGCAAAGAATTCCACAGGTTCACCAAACTCTGGCTAAAGAATAGAGGAAAACTATTAAAAAGTTCTCTTTTACTGAGCATAGAGGTGTTTTGAAGATGTTTTATCTGGGGGAATCCATGTGAAGAGATAGATGATGGTAAAGATCTAATATCAGGGCCAAGTCATTCACTCCAGTTCCACAAAAGCCCACTTGAAATTGGACTAGAAGCCCAGGATTTAAGCATTAAACGTTTCGTGCAAATCTAAGCTAGTTTGCACAATCTACTAAAAAGCTATAAATCAGTAGATTTTCTTTTGGTTGCTATCCTGCTGATTTTTCCATTGTGTAATGACCGTAAACAATGCGCTCAAACCAACACATTCATGTTCTGACAGAATCTGAGGTGAAATTTCCACAAGAGAGTGGTCTGAACTAATTATAACCTTCAGTGGAGGTCCTGGGGACTCAATGTAACAGATTAAGAGCAGCTTTGTCTGCCCCATGGGCATTATATTTCACTGAATGTTTGTTATCATGTCGTGACTGTGGTTCCCAAATTGGCCTCATTAGTCACTTCAGATCCCACAAAACCAGAATGGAAATAAGTCATCTTTGATCTGATGGGAGTATCTCAGAAAAGTACAAAGAACTATTTCATTATTATTTTTCTCAGTAATGGTTTACGTACTTTAAAAACATCATTATTGTAGATGGTAAACAGCCAACACTGTAGGCATGATCCAAAACTATACAACCATACATCAGTTTTGACTACTATCTTTACTGATACTTAATTATTTAACCACAATCCCTAAGATGGATTTAAAACACTGTTAATTCACCCTATCAAAGGATCAGAGCTCTTTATCTTTATCTGTCCTATTTCCCTGAGTGCTTTGTTGTTGTTCAGTCGTTAAGTCAAGTCCGACTCTTCGTGACCTCGTGGACCAGAGGGTCTATCTGGCAAGACATGGAAGTAGATTGCCAGGCCTTTCTTCCACACAGAAACTGCTGTTGCCCAGGTTGGGACCTGGCTGGACTTGAACTCAGGACCATCTACCTGGAAGTCCAGTGCTGATGCCACTACACCACCAGCCAGCCCAATGCATGCTACCCTGAACCAATTAATCCTTGCTAGATCTCACACTCTCTGGCATTTAACCAGCAGCTGTGATATTATCAGCCAGTTGTTAAAAAGAGAAACATACTGTACGATATAAACAGAAACACGAGATTTGGCAGATACTGAAAATCCAGAGTAACATGCACAGAAAAATGCTGGAGGCAGCATCTACGGAGAGGAATAAACAGTCGATGTTTCAGGCCAAGACCCTTCATCAGAACTGAAAAAAAGAAGAGAGAAGATGCCAGAATAAGAAGGTGGGGGAAGGGAAAGGATTACAAACTGGAAGCTGATAGGTAAGGCCGGGTGAGGGGTAAAATAGGTGGGTGGGGGAAGGGAGATGAACCTAGGACGTGATGGGTGGAAAAAGTAAAGGGCTGAAGAAGAAGGAATCTGATAGGAGAGGAGAGTGGACTATGGGAGAAAGGGAAAGAGGACGGACATCAGGGGGAGGTGGTGGGTAGGTGAGGAGGAGAGAAGAGGTAAAAAGGAAGCCAGAATAGAGGAATAGAAAAAAAGATGGTGGAGAGGGAACCCTGTAAGCTAATTGAAAACTTGGCAGCTTGAAGAAGATTGCAATGATAAGAGGTTGTATATGAAATTGATGAGGCCAGAAAGGCAAATTCCTAAGTGATGGGCAGAGGCTGCAAGGTGAATTACATTCAGATTAGTCTTATTACTCAAATGTACATCAAAACATAGTGTGAAATGTGTTGTTTGTGTTAACAACCAACACAGTCTGAGAATGTGCAATGGGCAGCTTGCAAAGTGGTGCCATTCTTCCGTTGCCAACATAGCATGCCAACAATGTTCAGCAGTACGTCACACAACCAATATACAACAAGACCGGAAACCGGGGGTCCATGAGCCAGTCTTCATCAAGGGATTAGAGGCAGAGAGGGTCAGCAACATTAAATTCCTCCATGTTATCATTTCAGATGAAATACAAGGGCATTCCATGGCAGGCCATGATGCAGCCAGTCAACATGGTTTAGGAAGGAGATCAGTCAGATCTCCCAATACCAACCAAGCATCTCATTAATTATCAAAACAAGTAACAAACTCTGATGTGTTTCCATTCTACTGAGACTACTCTTTGATATATGATGTTGAGAGCACTGGTCTTCAATGTATCCTGTTATGGACAGAAATGGGCATTACATGAACAATGATCTCATTATGCATGCCTGACACCCAAAAAGCAAGTGACATGTCATCCAATTCTGAGCTTAAAGCCTTTGTTTCATTCTTTATGAAACAGTGTATTCTGCTTAATTGGGACACATCAAGACCAGTACATTTTGGCCCAATTAAGCGGCTACCTCGATTAGGCAAAGTTCCATGAAAATAGTTAAAAAAATATAAAAAAAATAAACTACTATTTGACTGAGTAACAAGTTATTTATTTAAATGAAAAACAGAACAAACACTGTCAATGCTTCTACGTTACTATAAAACTGCGTATTATTTCCTAAAAGTTATCAACAGAGGAATTAATCCAGTGGACACTGCTGTGTTCTTTTGATTGACCGCAAAATGGGCAAAATTAATGCAGACACGTAATGTAGATAATGAACTGCCTTCATACAATCCCTCAACAATTGCGGTCTCCAAATCTTCTATTTTTTTGTATAAAATTCAAGATAATTCTTGTTACTTCAAATTCATCGTAGTTCTTAATATGTTGTAGTGAAGTGAAATCGTTTCGTTTTCACTCCCAACCATTTCAGGTATCTGTAGGCTTGAAACCACAGTGAGCGAAACGATTCTGAATTGTCTTATTGCTAACTTCTCACCAACTCTAAATGACAAAAATCGCAGCAGCCACCGCTATTTTAAAATACCGTAGATTCCGGACTACAGAGCGTACCTGATTAAAAGCCGCTGGCTCTAATTTTAGAAATAAAATCAATTTTTTAATTGTACAGGCCGCACCGGATTTTAGGCCGCACCGGATTTTCGGCCGCAGGTGTCCCACGTTGTAATATGAGATATTTACACAGAAAGATATTACACGTGAGGATTTTTTAACTTTTAATTAAATCCATATGGTAACAAAAACAAATACATATTGCAAATGCTTTTTTTCGAACCGTGCCCGTAACGCGGCTACTTTTAAATATACGTTGCGTATACTTCTTTACTGAACAACATTCCAATATCTCCTAACTACTGGTAAAAAATATATATACTGCAGCCTACCAGGAAAAGTTATTGATCGCCTTTAACTTAAAAGCAGCGTTTGCTCAGATCCAAAGCCGCTCGCGTAATGCGCTCCCTCCCTCCGTCCCGTTTTATTGCAAACTGGCATTTTTCCCACAAGACACCGCGAAACCAGGTGTGACGTCATAGCATCCCGCGATGTAGTACAGAAAACAAATATAGTTAAAACACTTCTAACTTTAACTAGAAAATGAATTACTAAGCGAAAATATTATAAACTAAATAACTGCCATAAAGGCAGCACAATGCTTTTCTTCGAGTGTTTTCCATGTTGATGAGGGTGAGTACAAATGACTGATTTACAATAATTTAATTGTGAAAGTGCGCTTGATTTATCGTACAATTTCATTGGACCTCTGTGAACTACTCATCAATTTTATTGGTCTACTGTTATGAGGCAAAATGTTTACGAGGCGGCATGAAAAAAATCATGCATTAGCCGCTCCGTAGTAAAGGCCGCAGTGTTCAAAGCTGTTCAAAATGTGGGAAAAAAGTAGCGGCTTAAAATCCGAAATCTACGGTAGTTCACTCTAAGCACGGTCTAAAGGACACACAAGCGCACGCAACCGATGCTAGTTCAGCAACGGTCTCCTGTCCTAATTAAGCAACATTTTTCCCAAATAAATGAAGGGAATTTGGCTGTTTTTTCAATTTGTTTTTGTTCTTCAAGAGTTAGCCCAAGTAAGCTGAATTTACAACACTGGGGCCTAAATATAACAAATGAATGAATACTGTAAGCTGTCTGTATATTCATCTAGTGTTCAGTGCTTTGCGTGATTCGTCTGTCTCTGTTTGCTTGCAGAGATATAAGAATTCCACTAGGATTTCTCAATGTTGGGCTCCAAGTCTTTAGGGATATCTACCAATGTGATTAGCCTTCTTGCACACCTGAATAAAATTCCTACGTCTGAGATTTCTCCAAAGAAAATTACTTAATGAGAGGCAGATTCGTTAACGAAATGTACAAAGCTGCTCCGATTTAACATACATATCTGTGTACCAGCTGAAGATTTCATTTCACAGGGGAGTACACACATTTGAATAATGGCAAAGACGAATGTTTAATTAAATGGTATGCAGTCAGCAAGGTGTTTTTTCACCAGGATTCTGTTTAGTTCACAATCGAAAGCAATAAAGAGCAACTTCTAGCCATCAGGCAGAAAGCCTGGTCTATTTTTAGACATTTCCTGAATTCAGTTAGTGTCCTCGCAGTGAGCAGATATGTGTGGAAAAACATGCTGCCAGTGGTGTGAAACCCAGGAGCAGAATTAAAGAATTTGACCCTTTGAACCTGATTCACCAGTCAATGAGATCTATGCTGATCTGTGACCAGACTCCAGCCTTTGCTCTATTTCTTTAATACATTTAGTTAAAAGAAATCTATCAATATTAGGTTTAAATTTACCAAAAGGCACATCACAGGGAGACCAAACAGAACATAGAATCATACAGCCCAGGAACAGATCCTTCAGCCCACAATATTGTGCTGGACCAGTTATATTAGTAATCAAATAGCCAACTAAACTCTTCTTTCTACACAATGTCCACATACGATTTTAATGTCTGATTTTAATGGGACAGTTCTATAGTTAAGCACAAACTGGACGTCACACTATTTCTTAAGTGACTCTTGGCATTTGTTTCATTTCATGATAATGTGCACTCGGTGACTACTTTATTAGACACAAGCCACTGAGTGTATGGACTTCAAGGTTTGACGTGTTGTGCATTCAGAAATACTCTTCTGCACAACACTGTTGTAATGTGTGGTTACTTGAGTTACTGTCATTTTTCTGTCAGCTTGAACCAGTCTGCCTGTTCCACTCTGACCTCTCTCTTTAACAAGTCATTTTCGCCCACAGAACTGCCACTCACTGAATGTTGTTTTTTGTTTTTCGCACCAATCTCTCTACACTCTAGATACTGTGCTGTGTGAAAATCCCAGAGGATCAGCAGTTTCTGAATAATCAAGCCACTCCAGTCTACCATCAACAATCATGCCACGGTCAAAGTCACTTAGATCACACTTCTTCCCCATTCTGATGTCTGACCTGAACAACTACTGAACCTCTTGACCATGTCTGCATGCTTTAATGCATTGAGTTGCTGCCGCATGATTGGCTGATTAGATATTTGCATTAACAAACAGGTGTACCTAATACCTAATAACTTCAGTCCTGATGGAGGGTCTCGGCCCAAATCTTTTCCATAGATGCTGCCTGGCCTGCTGATGTCCTCCAGCACTTTGTGAGGGTCGCTTTAGATTTCCAGCAACTGCAGATTTTTCCGTATTTATACCTAATAAAGTGGCCACAGAGTGCACAACTTAGTTTTTGCCATCTGCTAATGTTCTTGAAACAAAGCTAGTATGAGTTCAGCAAGGAGAAATAAAATCACAGGGCATTCATAATGGTAGAGATCGACTTTACGAGATGCTGTAGTAACAGCTTCTTCCTGCCCCACTGTGCCCCACATTGTCCTGCTCTCAGTCTCCTCATCTGCAGCCCTTTGTTGCCTCCATCTGTTGCCTCCCAGCTTTTGTTACTATTTCTGCCTTCCCTTCCTATCACCCCCTCAGCTGGCTCCACCGATCTTCCCTTCACCTTATTTTACTAGCCATCTTCCCTCTATTTTCCAGTCCAGATGAAGGGCCTCAACCCGAGTCATTGACTATCCATTTCCCTCCGCAGATGCTGCCTGGCCTGCTACATTCGTCCATCAACGTGTTTTATGCTCAGACTGCGCTTGAACCCCGTTGACAAACAGCGAAAATCTGCAGCTGCTGGAAATCCAAGCAACACACGTAAACTGCAGGAGGAACTCGGCAGGCCAGGCAGCATCCATGGAAAAGAGAACAGTCGACGTTTCGGGCCGAGAGCCTTCGTCAGGACTGGGGAGAAAGAAGATGAGAAGTCAGAGCAAGAAAGTGGTAGGAAGGGAAATACAAGGTGATAGGTGAACGCGGGAGGAGGGAAGGCGGTGAAATAAAGAGCTGGAAAGTTGATTAGTGAAAGAGATAAAGGGCTGGAGGAGGGGGAATCTGACAGGAGAGAGTAGAAGATCATGGAAGAAAGGGAATGGGGAAGAGCACCAGAGAGACGTGATAGGCAGGTAAGGAGATAAGGAGAGAGAAGGAAACAGGAATGGGGAATGGTGAAGGAGAGGGGTGGGGGGGGGCAATTACCGGAAGTTTGAGAAATCGATGTTCGTGCCGTTAGGTTGGAGACTAGCCAGATGGAGTATAAGGTGCCGCTCCTCCAACCTGAGGGTGGCCTCATCGCGGCAGTAAAGGAGACCAAGGACTGACACGTCGGAAAGAGAATGAGAAGTAGGATTGAAGTGGGCAGCCACCGGGAGATCCTCCTTTCTCTGGCTTGGCGAAGTGGTCCCCTAATTTACGTGGGGTCTCCCTGATATACAGGAGGCCACACCGGCAGCACTGAATACAGTAGATTACACCAACAGACTCACAAGGTGAAGTGTCGCCTCACCTGGAAGGACATTTTGGGGTCCTGAATGGTAGTGAGGGAGGAGGTGTAGGGACAGATGTGGCATTTGTTTTGCTTGCAAGGATAAGTGCCAGGAGGGAGGTCAGTCAGGAGGGACAAGTGGGCAATGAAGATCCCTACGGAAAGCAGAAGTTGGGGGGAGGGGGGAGAGAAGGATATGCTTGGTGGTGGGAACCTAGTTCAATTCATAAGTCAATATACCATAAGACACAGGAGCAGAGTTAGGTCACATGGCCCTTCAAGTCTGCTCCGCCATTCAGTCAGGGCTGATCCTTTATTCCCCTCCTCAGCCTCCCTTCCCAATCTTCTCCCATTAACCTTTGATGCCATGTCCAGTCCAGAACCTGTCAAGCTATAAGACCATAGGACATAGGAGCAGAATTAGGCCATTTGGCCCATCGAGTCTGCTCCGCCTATTTAGTTTCAGATTCAGGTTTTTTTAAATTTCATGTGCATTGAAACATACAGTGAGATGCGACATTTGTGTTAACAAGCAACACATCCAAGGAACTGCCGGGGCAGCCAGTCACGGTCACCTACGACTGGCTTTGCCGGCGTCTCGGAGTGGCAAGCTCTCCGAAGGTGGGTACACGGCTTGGAAAGGTTTGTGCTCAGTGTGGGGTCAGGAATGTGGGCAGAAATCTAGTAGTGGGGACCTGAGAGCTGTCTGACAGTGAGGCCAGACCTGATTAGAGCATGGCACGGAATGTGAATGGAAACTCGCCCGGAATTAGGACTAGGGTTGATTCCTGTGGATAAGAGAAATGTGACCACGAGCAAGGACACAGATGAGAGGGATATGGAGAGCTATGGTCTGGATGCAAGTCGTTCGGACTAGGCAGTTTTTAAATGGTTTGGCACAAAGTAGATGGGCTGAAGGGCCGATTTCTGTGCTGTAGCTTTCCATGACTCTATGAACGTACATCATAGTTGATTAAAACACTTCACCAACTGAAACTCTACCCTCACATACAAAACCTGAGGAAATTATTGGAAGTGCATTGGCACTATTGTCGACACAAGAATTGGGAGCTTTGAACAAGTCAGTTTGAAAGGATCTCATCTTGGATGCAGCAAACAGAAAAAGCCACCAGCTATTCCCAGTTCTAGTGTGTTACTTTCTTCCAACAACCTAAATCAAAACAAAAGTCATAGATTTTATTTCTTTACCAGGTAAAACATCTAATTTGTGATGAAATGTTGTTCAGTAACTAATCCTGATAAATCATCTCACTAAAGCACTGGTTGGATACGTCAGTCAATGAGTGGGAAGAGCAATGCATGGTTAAAATTGCAAGGTGAACTAGAAATAAAGATGTTTGGTGTTGGTTGCAATTCTTTCTTTGTTCATAATTGTCACTCATTGGCCATCTTCCCTTCCGCTTGAGGTAGAGTACTTTCTTGCATAAATTTACAAATGTTTTCACACTACCCTATTTTCTACACTATCCATGTAGAAAAATTGAAAACTCCTGGGATTTGATTATTCAGCACAGGACTCTTAAGTCCCAGATTCAATTTTGTTGATTTTTTTTTTTTGAAAATCAGTAAGTTTATTTTCGATCTCCGGAGAAGTGCCCCACGATGCTGAAAATCATCCTTAATGACAATTCCAAGAAAATGTGGTTTGCTTTTGCTTGAAGACAATTAGCCAAGTTACAGGGTAGCGTGAGCTATTGCAAGCAACTTGGCAAGTCCATGCCCTTCAACAGAATGGTGGAGAGGGTCAGGGAAAGGTTAGTCACATCAGACACAGAGATGCTCTTATACTGTTTGGATGGGGACGAGGAGCCTAAAGATGGAAAATTCCATGATGCCGCCAGGAATATTTTTCTCAACAGCATGGAGTTATCTGTTTCTGTAGAAATTGGCCATTGAATGCACAATGTTGCTGAGTAAATACTATTATCACTGCAATCCACATCCCGTAATTTCCCTTTGGGAGTTGTGGTTTCGAACTAGCTGTACTACTTGGTGTCTTTGTGGTATTCCAAAGGATTTGGTGAGCTGGCCTCTCTAGAATGCTAGTACGGCCATGGCCATTGCTGGAGCATTGGGCCAGATTGAAGCAGCATTGCCCAGGCCAAGGAGCGAGAAATAAATTGATGTCTAGCCGATTTAAGCGCTGAGCCACATTAAAATGATTAAGGTGTCGAGGCTGAGAGTGATGGACAAACCAGTGTTCAGCTCACTATTCTGAGGCTTTATCACTGAACTGGCCCTACAGCTGCGACCTGCACCAATCCGGTTCCTGGACTGGCGTCAGCACTGGATTTGGCACAACCCTCCACACCATTGAGGACATTTTCAAGAGGGAGTGACTCAGGAAGGTAATATCCTCCACTAAGGTCCCTCACAACCCAGGCGAAGCCCCTTCTCATTTCTACCATCAGGACAGAGGTACAAGAGACCGAAGACATACACTCAATGTTATAGGAACAGCTTCTTCCCCTTTGCAATCTGAGCAGCCCATGAAACCGTGAACTTACTTATAGCCCATTGAGGGCTGCAATGAAGGTCCTCCATCTCTGGCGGTGTTCAGGACTTCCTTCATCATGTCAGTAGCTTCCTCTCGGTTTTCACTACTGTCACTCATGCAAGTCTCAGGTGGAGACTCAGGAATACCGTCACTGATATCGAAGGATTCTTCATTGCCGCTGCCTTTCAAATTTTGTTCTACCGGTCAGCGTTGTTAGCTCTGAGATGAATCCTTGAGGTGAACCACTCTTAGTCTGGCCTCTACCCTTTGACCTGCTTGGCATGGATGACCCTAACAAGAGCCAAAGCATAAACCCCTGACTCCAGCCAACATATTCATTGAGGCACACAAGCCTCCAAACCATGGCAAAGTTATGGTCCTCTTGGAGGAACCCATGAACACTATTTCATTATTCCTATTTTTGCAGTATTTATTTACTTTGTACTTTAGAGTAAATTTATGTTTGCACCATACCGCTGCATAAAACAACCAATTTCAAATCATAAAAGACGGTGATAATAAATCTGATTCTGATCAGACTGCAAGATCTTCTGAGAAAAGTTCTGGAAAAGAAGTAAAATTTATTCCCTAACAGATAAAAGAGAGACTGTTTTGAACAAACGGAACTCATTTCACCATGTAATTGAGGCTATGTGATTGGCCGTCCATCATCTCTGACAGTGACAGTAAAAGCCAATGGTTACCTTCCCTGTCACTTTGCCCCTCCTCCATCGCCGCAGGACTTGAAGGTCGGGTTAAGATGATGTGACCTTGTGGGAGAGTTTTTGAAGTGGAAAAGCCATTGCACTGGGGCTGGTCCACTCTCTCAACCTTGGAAGTCCTGTTTTGGAGGTATGAGTAGTCGTCACAAACTGGGGTTTTCCTTGGTGGCTGTGGATGACCATGATATCTTCTGTGTCTTGCCATGACCTTTACTCTCCAAGAAGCGTCACAGACCCACCTTCCTGGCCATTGGATCTTGCTGTTGATCTCGCCGGAGCGGAGTTCCCATGCTAGGACAAGCATGTCCCTACCTCGCCGACGTATTGAGGTCCACCAGCTAACCTCACCTGGTTTAGCCCGCCTGTCGAAGTGGTGTACTGGGCTGTGGCCACTGTCACAGTTACTTGGAGCCTCAGGTGAGAGCTGTGTGTCCAGAGGGGACCAAAGGTGAGTGAGCTGCGCGAGAATGGACATGACAAGTCCTTCACCAGAGGTGCTACCCTCTCCTGGACACATCCCTAGCTTATATATTTATTAGGCTATGTAAATGTATGTAAAAATTAATAACTTAATACAAATTAAATAGCTGTTGACCACAGTTTCCTACTTTACTACAAAGTGGTACATATAGCTGGAAATGTCTCTTGGCTGGTCATAAAACAAGCCAAAAGATCTGGTGCTTTTACTTTGAAGTGAAGCATGGAGTTGCCATGGTAACCTTGCTCAATATTTGCTCTTCAATCAGCATGACTAAATCAGATTACCTAATCATTATCACATTCATATTTGTGAGATGCAAATTGGCTGTCATAGAAACATAGAAACATAGAAAAACGGTGCAGGAGTAGGCCATTCGGCCCTTCGAGCCTGCACCGCCATTCAGTATGATCATGGCTGATCATCCAACTCAGAACCCTGTACCTGCTTTCTCTCCATGCCCCCTGATCCCTTTAGCCACAAGGGCCATATCTAACTCCCTCTTAAATATAGCCAATGAACCGGCCTCAACAGTTTCCTGTGGCAGAGAATTCCACAGATTCTCCACTCTCTGTGTGAAGAAGTTTTTCCTCATCTCAGTCCTAAAAGGCTTCCCCTTTATCCTTAAACTGTGACCCCTCGTTCTGGACTTCCCCAACATCGGAAACAATCTCCCTGCATCTAGCCTGTCCAATCCCTTTAGAATTTTATACGTTTCAATAAGATCCCCCCTCAATCTTCTAAATTCCAGTGAGTATAAGCCTAGTCGATCCAGTTTTTCTTCATATGAAAGTCCTGCCATCCCAGGAATCAATCTGGTGAACCTTCTCTGTACTCCCTCTATGGCAAGAATGTCTTTCCTCAGATTAGGGGACCAAAACTGCACACAATATTTTAGGTGCGGTCTCACCAAGGCCTTGTACAACTGCAGTAGAACCTCCCTGCTCCTGTACTCAAATCTTTTTGCTATGAATGCCAACATACCATTTGCCTTTTTCACCGCCTGCTGTACCTGCACGCCCACCTTCAATGACTGGTGTACAATGACACCCAGGTCTCGTTGCATCTCTCCTTTTCCTAATCGGCCACCGTTCAGATAATAATCTGTTTTCCTGTTCTTGCAACCAAAGTGGATAACCTCACATTTATCCACATTAAATTGCATCTGCCATGAATTTGCCCACTCACCTAACCTATCCAAGTCACCCTGCATCCTCTTAGCATCCTCCTCACAGTTAACACCGCCGCCCAGCTTCGTGTCATCCGCAAACTTGGAGATGCTGCATTTAATTCCCTCTTCTAAATCATTAATATATATTGTAAACAACTGGGGTCCCAGCACTGAGCCTTGCGGTACCCCACTGGTCACTGTCTGCCATTCTGAAAATTCTAATCCTGTCATGTTTCCAACTATACAGAATCTTCACGCATGTACAGAGAGTGGACTAGCCACTTCGGCCTTTTGTCTACACTGCCATTCATTAATATCATGATTAATGTCAATCTTCTACCTTAACACTATTTCCAGTATTATCCCTGAATCCATTAATAGACAGAAATCATTCCAGCTTTGAATTCAATGATTGAATTCTTACAACCTTCAGATGGAGAGATATCCAAAGATTCATCACGCTTTGCCCGAGGATATTTCTCCTCATGTCAGTCCCAAATAGCCTGCTCTTTATTCTGAGAGAAATTCTCCTTTTTCTAGACTCCACATCCAGAGGAAATATTCTCTCTGAAGGCAGGCTGGTGACCTCTGTCAGAAATCTTTGTTGAGATCTAGACAAAACTTTAGAGAATACAGTTCCAGCCAAATTCCCACAAGGCGAACCCACCAAACCTGGACCTAATTCTAATGAATCTTCACTGCACTCACAGAATAACAAGTACAAACCTGAGTAACAAAAGGATTCTTTTTTTACAGATGTCCAGAGTCAATTTTGCATATAAGCCAGAAAATATATAAAAATCACTCAGTATGGTGACCATACCTCCACAGATGTGAATGGTATCAAAAGCACATCATACAGATTTAAAAAAACAATTTCTACCGAAAGAACACAAAAAAACTATGAAATATAGCAACTTTTCCTCGGACAGAAATGGATAATGTGAGAGGGCATTATTTCACGGTGATCGGAGGAAAGGCGGAGTCCAGAGGGATTTTTTTTACACAGAGTGACGGGCGTGTATCGAGCACCCTGCTGGAGCAGTGGTAGGGGCAGGTACACCAGGGAGATCTAAAAGACACTTGGAGAGGCACATGGTTGAGAAAAACATGGGAGCTATGTGGGAGGGAAGCATTCTACTGATCTTGGATTCAAGGTAGCTTAGTGGCTAGTACAACTTTTTGCAGTACCAGCGACCCAGGTTTAATTCCGGCCGTAGCCTGTAAGGAGTTTGTACATTTCCCCATGACCGTGTGGGTTTCCTCTGGGTGCTCCGGTTTCCTCCCATAGTCCAAAGACGTACTAGTTGGTAGGTAAATTGGTCCTGGGTAGGTCTGTAGTCTAGTGTAGTTTTTTCTGTGTTGTCTTTTTACGTAGTTCAGTCTAGTTTTTGTACTGTATCATGTAACACCATGGTCCTGAAAAAATGTTGTCTCATTTTTACTATGTACTGTACCAGCAGTTATGGTCAAAGTGACAATAAAAGTGACTTGACTTGACTTGACATTGTAAATTATCATGTGATCAGGCCAGGATTAAATTGGGTGGACTGCTGAGCAGTGTGTCTCAAATAGGCCGGAAGGGCCTAGTCCGTGCTGAACCTCAATAAATAAATTTGTGGGCAACATTGTGGGCCAAAGTGCCTGCACTGTGTGCTATGTTCTATGTATAAAACCTACGTTTGAACAATTTTTAAAGATCTTCAAAGATTTGGCAAGGTAACATTTCTGGCTAAGGAAATACATGGACAGGGTAAGGCCTATCCAGTGCTGTACATTTAATGATCTAAGTCCTGTGGATGATATTCAAATGTTACTTTGACTTGGCCATTTGGAGAAACATTAAAAAAAATTCTACAGACCGGTTATCGTTAATGACTTCTCATAGAACGAAGTCTGACCCCAGAGTGACGTAGCTGATTCTGTGAATTCAATAGCTGCAGAAACAAGTACAGCCCCGAAAGGAGTATAGTTGGATTAGCGTAATTAATATCAGTCTAAAACTAATCGTGCCTTTGATCTGTCTGGATCTGTGTAAGGTTTTATAAAGCACGCCCAACACATGGACAAAAATATCCATTCATTCATTTGTACACAATATTCCATTTGCAAATTTTCAAATTATTAGTGTTTATTTGTTTTTTGTCTGATTCTCATTCAGATTTAAATGCTGTGGGTTACAATGACAATAATGCGATAGCTGGGAGCTACAGTAATTACAAAGATTACAGGAGCTGAACTCTGCACTAGTAACTCCCAGTGAGACCTGAAGTGTTCAGTCCCTCAAGTCAGACTAAATGAAAACCACATTCCTTTGCCTCCAGACTTCACATATCTAGGCCTGTTACTAATTATTAGATAAAATCTACTTCAGAAACTAACCTTCTATGTAATAAAAGGCATTGAATCCAGCCATGAAATGCGACAATGTTAGCACTATTTGCTTTTCACAGGAAAGCTCATATTGGAAAGACAGTAAAAGGCCTTGCATAGAAAACAAAATCATTATTTTTTATTTAAAAATGCAGGAAAAACTGGAAGAAGGGAAAATAATTAAGAAATCTTTTTTTAATCCTAATTCGTAGCAATTAAAAAATATCATTAGTCTTTGTCAGGAACACACACATAGTGCTGGTGGAACTCAATAGGTCAGGCAGCATCTCTGGAAAGGAATAAAAAGTCGATGTTTCAAGCTGAAATCCTTCATCAGGACCTGTTGTCTAGAAAGAAGCGAAGGGCTTTGAGGCCTTCTTGAGGAGAGATCTGAGTGTATAGGGACTGGACATTCATGGTGAAATTGAGGCGATTGGGTCAGGGAACCGCAAGTTGCTGAAGAGAGTATGTGAAGCGTCACGGACGTAGGTGGGAAAGGACTGAACCAAGGGGGATCTTTGCCCGAAACGTCAACTCTATTCCTTTTCATGGATGCGTCTGACCTGGTAGCTCTTCCGGCATCTTGTATGTGTTACACCGGGTTTCCAGCATCTGCAGAACCTCTTGTGTTTCCTCGTCGTTGATAGTTCAGGTAGTGTTGTTGTACCTAGAGGATGCTTTATCACTTTGGACTATCATGCCACCTTATGATCATGCATAGATTCACCGAGCAACACACGCAAAATGCTGGCAGGCTCAGCAGCTCGGGCAGCATCCATGGAGATGAATAAACAGTCGACGTCTTGGGCCGAGACTCTTCTTCAGGACTGGAGAGGAAGGGGGAAGACGGCAGATTTACTGAGGTGATTTTAATCCAGTCTCTTGCTTACTCTATACAAGGCTGTGATTGAATACACCACTGAGATTCAAGTTTATTTATCAAGTGTGCAGTGAAATGCACTGTTTGTTGTTAACAACTAACCTACCCAAGGGTGCTCTGGGTCAGCCTGCAAGTGTCGCCTCTCATTCTGGCGCCGAAACAATGCTCGGCAGAACAACACAAAAAAGCAACCAATCAACAACAGGAAAACAAGACCCATTCCTCCGTCTGACCCACACACATCCTTTCACCCCAAGTAAGGCCGTCTTCATTGACCTCCAGTCCCCAGCTTGAAATCGAACTTGCAGATATTGACCTTCCACTTCCCCAGCACACTTGAGATTTGCAGACTCGGTTCCTCTCAATGGGCCCTCAACTTCCAAACTTCCAACTCACTCCTCATACCCCGATCCTCTGGCATCAACCCCAAGGACCTCCCAATCACCAAACACTAGGCCTCAAACTCCAGGCTCGTCGAAGACGAGGCCCTAAACTCTAAGCCTCACCCTCGAATCTCACCAATTTGCAAAGCTACGGGGTTATCGGAACATGTTTGTCCTGCCCACAGAGGCATCGAGAGCTAAATTCTGCACCAAACTCACTTGTGCTTTGTCAAGCAGCCATTACTTGACCATTCTACCCTTTCAGAAATACATTTACCTTACAAAGCAAACACTGTAAGAAATTCAGAAAATTAAGAAGCTCTGTTCCCTCATTTTCATTTTCCTTATATTTAACGTGGTGCAGATTTTTCTATCGTCGCCACTTGTGCTTTCTGAGCTGAGAAGGTGTGCTGGCAGTGGAACTAGAGCTTCATCACTGGTAGATATTAACTTTGAAAAGGTTTAACACACTTGGGCAATGATGGGGTTAAAGTGAAACTCTGTCTGAACTGCCTTCCATATACAAGACAGCAATCTAATCTGGATCCCATTTTGCTGGCTCTGATTTTTTTTCTCGCAACTGTTCGCCACACTAATAGAGCCGAGGGCAAAAGGAAACATTTATACCAGAAAGTGTATAAAACCTCAGGGGTGAAGGGTCAGTGATTACAGGAAATGCGGCCAAAAGCATTGTGTGCAGTTGAGGAATGAGGGGCAAGAGGTTTCTATTTCAGGCCACAGGATGCGAGATGTTAACAAGTGAGAAAGGAACAATGTAAATCTTCGGTGAAACTAAACCTCGCTTCACCTCTGACCCGGACATAAATATTGCAGCTATCAGTTTTAATAAATAATGGTTTAGTTATTGTTTAAAAGACCACCCATCACTAAAGTTTAAACACCATTGAATTACTTAAATTAATGTGTTAGAAGTGTTCACTGCATTTAGCTAAATAAATTTTACTGTAAATTTAGCAAGTACTTTTGTGGTTAGGTTATGTATTGTTCCCTCTTCACAGCCCGAAGTACACATGGTCACCATCTGTACAACATGTTGTATAATCTCCGTCAGAGAAACATAAGAAGTCAAAATAGAATTAATCCCTTTTACCATTGCAAGCCCAGTGGTTTATTTAACCCTCCCCTCCTGCACCCCCCCCCCCCCCGGGTGGTACCAGGTTATGCAGCTCAGAAAGGTCCCCTCCCTGTCCGTGCCTGGTCGGCACAGAATTAGCTGAACTCATGGCAGCGAGGGCTCACTGCAGTGGAGTTCAGCACCCCAGCGCCAAATCGTTGACTACGGCTGAGTGAGTGCGCTGGTCAAATTGTCCCGGCTGACACTGAGGGAGAGAAAGGGTTAGACTGTATTATCCCCTCAGTCAAATAAGCTGCCAGCATTCGTTGCTCAGGACCATGTCTCGAATAGGCACTTCTTTGGAGGGCACCTATCATCGAAGAAACTTGACAACTCTGAGAAAAAGAGATCACTGTAACTGTTGGTTTCTGGCAAGACGGCACCAGAGAACAATGGCGACATCCTAAAAACAACTCACGGAACTCATAGATACCTTTCCCCTCCTGAATACAATTCTTCTGAACTGCAATCGATTGTAACCTGGACTTTCCTCTTCAAGCCAACTGAACAGTCTGGAAGATTCAACGAGGACGAGAGCGGAAGGTGCACCTACGGTCATCGGTGGGGGTGCACGCGACGTCGGTTCCTAACAGCAGAGCACAAACCCGTGCTTGGCTCCATTACTCCGCGCTGAGGACGCGAGCGGAAGGTGCACCTACGGTTATCGGTGGGGGTGTACCCGATGTCGGTTCCTAACAGCAGAGCACAAACCCGTGCTCAGCTCCATTACTCCGCGCTGAGGACGCGAGCGGAAGATGATCAGCGGCGTCAGCCTGCGTTTGGCCAGTGGCTTCCCACTGGTGCCGGCAGGTGGAAGGTGCAGGAACCTGGGGGTCAGGAGCAGCTGTTATCCTGCAGCCGTCAGGATTCACTCACCTCGGCCGCTCCGTGCCTGTGGGCTCACCTCTGGGGATTCTGCAGTTCATGTTATTTGTCTACCTTTTATTGTTTGCATGATCTTTTCTTATTTTTCACACATTGGGTGTTGGTAGTGTTGTTGTGTGGGGATGTTCTTTAAGTGGGTCCTATTTCGTTGTTTTGTGGCTGTCTGCAAGAAGATGAATCACAAGGTTGTATACTCTATACATACTTTGAACTTTTAGTTTCTGCCGATGCTGGAAATTTTGAGCAACACACACAAGGTGCTGCTGGAGCTCAGCAAGTCGGGCAGCATCTATAGAGTGGAATAAACGGCTGATGTTTTGGCCCGTGACCTCACATCAGGACTAGGACCTAAAGATAGACAATTTCTTCCCCTGCGCAGACGCTGCCTGACTTGGTGAGTTCATACAGCATTTTGTCTGTATAACTGTAACAGCGTCCATTTCATAATATATGAAAGCTGAATTTGGAGAGGCGGTGCTGCACGTAGTTTTCACTGTGCACTCTCTGATTACATCCAATTTTACCCAATCTTATTGTATGTGATTTCCTGGCTCTCTCTTGCATGATCTGGCTTAGTACAACCTAACCCCCTCCAGCAAGAAAAAGAATCTTAGACATATTCTATGAATTTAATACCAAAAAATAGTTTTAAAAGTAGAAGTTTCCTTTTTAATATGGCTAACAGGAAACCATTAAGGTTTGTTCAGACAGGATTACAACCCCTAAACACAAGGGATTCTGCAGATGCTGGAAATCTTGAGCAACGCACAAATTGCTGGAGGAACTCAGCGGGTCAGACAGCACCTACGGAGGGGAATAAACTCTCGACGTTTCGGGCTGAGACCCTTCATTGGGACTAGGAAGGAAGGAGGCAAAAACCAGAATAAGAAGCTGATGGGGGGGAGGGGGGTCATAGATTTATAAAGAACCAACACATTGCAAAAACGAGTAAAAAAAGAGTAGTGATTAATGGGTCCCTTTCGGAATGGCAGGCTGTGACCAGTGGGGTACCGCAAGGTTTGGTGCTGGGACCGCAGCTGTTTACAATATACATTAATGATTTAGATGAAGGGATTAAAAGTAACATTAGCAAATTTGTTGATGACAAAGCTGGGTGGCAGTGTGAAATGTGAGGAGGATGTTATGAGAATGCAGGGTGACTTGGACAGGTTGGGTGAGTGGGCAAATGTATGGCAGATGCAGTTTAATGTGGATAAATGTAAGGTTATCCACTTTGGTGGCAAGAACAGGAAGGCAGATTACTATCTAAATGGAGTCAAGTTAGGAAAAGGGGAAGTACAATGAGATCTAGGTGTTCTTGTACATCAGTCAATGAAAGCAAGCATGCAGGTACAGCAGGCAGTGAAGAAAGCTAATGGCATGCTGGCTTTTATAACAAGAGGAATTGAGTATAGGAGTAAAGAGGTCCTTCTGCAGCTGTACAGGGCCCTGGTGAGACCCCACCTGGAGTATTGTGTGCAGTTTTGGTCTCCAAATTTGAGGAAGGACATTCTTGCTATTGAGGGAGTGCAGCGTAGGTTCACAAGGTTAATTCCCGGAATGGCGGGACTGCCATATGTTGAAAGATTAGAGCGACTGGGCTTGTATACATTGGAATTTAGAAGGATGAGAGCAGATCTGATTGAAACATATAAGATTATTAAGGGATTAGACACACTGGAGGCAGGAAGCATGTTCCCGTTGATGGGTGAGTCCAGAATTAGAGGCCACAGTTTAAGAATAAGGGGTAGGCCATTTAGAACAGAGATGCGGAAAAACTTTTTCACCCAGAGAGTGGTGGATATGTGGAATGCTCTGCCCCAGAAGGCAGTGAAGGCCAAGTCTCTGGATGCATTCAAGAGAGAGTTAGATAGAGCTCTTATAGATAGCGGGGTCAAGGGATATGGGGAGAGGGCAGGAACGGGATACTGATTGTGTATAATCAGCCATGATCACAGTGAATGGTGGTGCTGGCTAGAAGGGCCGAATGGCCTACTCCTGCACCTACTGTCTATTGTCTATTAAAAACAAATATTACCTCAGCAACTGAGAATGCAGCAACTGGTTACTACACAGATATTTAACAAGGACACTTGATTGTCTCTCTGACAGATTAGGCAAGAGCATGACTTAGACTTCAGAAAAGGGATTCTCCCTTCTTAGTTATAAAGAAAGCAACTACATCCTTGTGAAACAAATAGCGACTAGTCCACCAGATGAGTAGCTCAGTTCGAGATAAACAGGGCTGCACCGCCATCTAGTGGCCAGATCACAGTAGGGTTCTGATTGACAGAACTGCACCCTTCCGACGCCCGCACAGTTGAAGACAAAAATCTTTGCTGCACATTCAAACATTGAAACATGCAGCAAAATGTGTCATTTGTGGCAAATCAAATCAGTGAGGATGGTGCTGGGCAGCCCTCAAGTGTCACCATGCTTCCGACAGCAGCATAGCGTGCCCACAACTCACTAATCCTAAGCAGTCTTTGTAACGTGGGAGAAAACTGGAGCACGCAGAGGAAACCCACAGGGTCGCAGGGAGAACGTATAAACTCCGTACGGAATTCCACCCCAACTGGAGATCACTACAGCTGTAAAGCTACACGCTAACTACAACACTACCGTGCCACTCAGTTACACAAAGTGCTGCAAAAGGTCTTCTCAAAAACCATTTGCAACTCAGACCTAGCACCTGATTAGTCCTAGGCTCCCTTGCACTTCAACAGTCACTGAATCCACCTGCAAGTCTAGATCTTCCTCCAGACTTCACTCCCCCAAACTGGTGATTTAGGACCTGGGTTTATTTCTCATTGATGTGCTACCATCCGCAGCGGACTTCGAGGCCAGCGTTTGAATCCCGGGTTCAAACCCGGCCGGCTCCTTGCACGCTTTCCATCCGTACCGCGTTGAGCGTCGAGCCTCGGGAAGCAGACAAACGCCAGCAGAAACGGCAAGGTGTGCCCGAAGTTCCACAAGCCGTGGAAGGGAACGACAACAACGACTGTCATTGTGCCTACCTGGCTCAGTGTGTTTCTCCACTCTGAGGTTTGAGGGTTAAGTAGCGCTTCAGAAACTCCGGCACAGTATCAAGGCTGGGCCAATGAATGCTGTGGGAAGGCAGCACCATTGGGTCAGATGTTAAATTGAACCCCTTTCTCTTCTCATCTCATCTCCCATCTCGCTATTTTATAGGCAGGGTTATTACTCCTGTAACGCAGGTCAATATTTATCTCCCAGTCGCCATTACCAAAAGAGGTTGTCTAGGCGTTATCACATTACAAGAGTCATGTTCCCAACTTTACCAAAGTGATGACACTTCACAGATACTCCGGGCTGCCATTTGCAGTTTATATTTTCTGTATACAATGCCATGCAAAAGTCTGAGCCACATATATATCGATAAGACCTTTGCACAGTACTGCAGCAACTTTATGTATTGCACTGTACTGCTGCCACACAAAAAAACAAATTTCAACAAGTATGTGAGTGACGATAAACTTGATTCTGATATGGGTCCCCATTGTCGACAGAGAGAGGGAAAAAGGCAGGGAGAAGGGAATCGTGGCTGGGAAAGGGGAGGGAGTGGGAAGCACCTGAGAGACATTCTGGAATGATCAATAAACCAATCGTTTGGAATTAAATGACCTTGATTGGTGTCTCAGGGCTTGTATGTATCTGCATCCGTGTCACACCCTGCCCTTGGCATCCCTTCTCTGCCACCTGTCCCACACCCCCCACACCCGCGGCACACCATCCTCACCATTCCCAACGTTCTTTGCCCTGCCAGATTTACAAACTCGCTCTCCACTCCAATACAGTACTGTGCAAAAGTCTTAAGCACCTTAGTTATATAAATATCTGCCTGAGTTTTGCACAGTACTGTATATGAGCATTTGCAAACGTACTAATCAACCCAATTAAATTTCTATAAAAATGTATCACAAACAACAGAGCCCCCATCCCTGATCCCTGTGCGACATCTCTGATCATAGAATAACGTCCCTCCACAACCACCCTATGTATTCTAATAGTCATGCCCAACTTGAATCCAATCTATGAAGTCACCATGGTCCCATGTGCCTCCAGGATCAGTATGGCTAACAGGAAACCATTAAGGTTTGTTCAGACAGGATTACAACCCCTAAACACAAGGGATTCTGCAGATGCTGGAAATCTTGAGCAACGCACAAATTGCTGGAGGAACTCAGCAGGTCAGACAGCATCTACGGAGGGAAAAAACTGACGATGTTTTGGGCCAAGGCCCTTCATCAATGACTTGGTGAAGATGTGATCAAGTTTGCTGATGATTTAAAGATAGATTGGTTAGAAATTTGATAGGCAACCACAAGGGTCATTCTGGGTCATTCTGTTGTGCTAGAAAGCTGAGGTCAGCAATAAGCCCCTGGGTTTTAGAAAGTGAATATTCATCACATTACCAAACCTCTCAGTTGACAAGAGTGAAGAAGAATGGCATGTATAATGGTTGACAATACTCTCTTTCCATTTATCCTAGGAATGTTGCTTAGAGAAGCTTGTGTTCAATGTGCCTGTAGGAAATATTTCAGGTTAATGACCATGCATCCGAAGTAGGAAAATATAGAAAGGAAGCATCATTGTAGGGAAGTGAAGGGGTGGAGAGGAAAAAGGATCATAGTCATAGTCATAGAGCACTACAGCACAGAAACAGGCCCTTCAGCTCACTTAGTCTATGCTGAACTGTTATTCTGCTAGTCCCATCCACCAGCACCTGGACCAGAGGTCTCCACACCCATGTCCTTATCCAAACATCTCTTAAATATTGAAATCAAACTCACTCCCTCTGGCAGTTCGTTCCACATTCTCACTGCCCCCTGAGTGAACAAGATCCCCCCCCCCTCAAGTCCCTCTTAATTTTTTTAGCAGTACAGCACAGAATAGCCCTTCCAGCCATTCAAGCCAAGCTGCCTGACAACCCCTGACTTAACCCTAACTTAATCACAAAACAATTTACAATGATCCATTAACTTACTCGGTATGTCTTTGGACTGCGGGAAGAAACTGGCGCACCTGGGGGAGAATCTACACATTCCATGAGGACGTACAAGCCCCTTACAGTGGATGCCGGGACTGAACTCTGAACTCTGCCACCCGGAACTGTAATTCCCACACTACTGTGGCGCCATATTTCACCTGTCACCCTTAACCTATGATCTCTAGTTCTAGTTTCACCCAGCTTCGGTGGAAACAGCCTGCTTGCATTAACTGCATCTATACTCCTCATAATTTTATATATTTCTATCAAATCTCCCCTCATTCTCCTGCACTCCAGGGTACAAAGTCGGAACCTATTCACACTTTGCCTAGAACTCAGGCTAACATCTGCAATAGAGACCACAGCTGTCCAGATGACAGAACTGATTTCAGTCTCACCTAAAAGAGGGGAATTAATACCAGTTGCTCAAGGCTGTTGTGTCCAGATGAATGTAAATAGAAGTGTTAAATAGAGGGAAAACAGCATGTATATAGTCAGAGAAACTAAAACCAACATTCTGGGACCAGGAGCAAGCAGTTGCTGGAAATACAGAATAAAAGAAAATTCTGGAAAAACTCAGCAGATCTGGGTAGAGGGAAAAACTGAGTTCAAGTTCTATGTGGTTGTCCCTGTGTCAGAAAAGTCCCGCTCAGACAGGAACGAGGAGGAATGATTCAGTGCTGAGACCTGAGACTGCAACCTGCCAAGATGTTTTACGGTTATTAAGATTACATTGCGATGTTATTAAAGTTTACTTTGGGATTTGTTGGAACAATGCAAGAGCTCAAGGGTAAATAGGTCAGAGTGGGAGTGGGATGGAGAACTGAATTGGCAGAAGGCTGGTCATGACTGAGGACTGAATGGAGATGTTTTACAAAGCAGCCTCTCAACCTGCAGTTAGTTTATCCAGTGCAGATACAGTCACAAACTGAGCACCAAATGCCATTCATTGAGTTAAAAGAGGCGATGAGAAAAGGTTTTACCCCACCTGGGCCAGCACTGAAAGTCATAGTTACCCATCTCACTTCAAAATCCACAAACTCATTCTCCAGATCACCTCTGTAACGTCACCCCACATTCAACAAGGTGAGTCTCTCTAATCATTCAGCCAGTCCCTCCAGTCATCAGCCTTATACCCCAAATAGCGCTTTGCAACGTAGCACTGGTGAAACGTGGCGACACTTTGCACGCAGTTTACAAAACTTCTAAATCTATTGTTTCTGAGCTACCTTCACTGCAATCTGCAGCCAGAACTTCCTTTTAAGTAATGTACTTTTGAATCGTCTGAACAAACTAGTGATTTCACGACCTTCTGAAGGACATGGCAGACTGAACTCTCAACAATGCAGGAACGGCATCTTTAAGCTTACGAAGGTACATCATCATAGCTGGAAGAGAGAAAGGAGGGGAGCACTCCAAGCCAGGCTGAGATGCAGACAACTGAAACTCCCTCTACCCCGCATTTTGGTAGCAAATGTATAGTCACCGGAGAACAAGATTGAGGACCTAAGGGCAGGATGGCTGTATCGGAGGGAAATGAGGAATTGTTGCATTCTCTGTTTCACGGAGACATGGCTCCCTCTAGACAAGCTGAATATAGTAAGTCAGTAAGACCTGAGGGCTTCTCAATACACAGGATGGACTGGGCTGCTGTTTCAAAGAAGGCAAGAGGTGGGGATCTGTGTTTCATGATCAACTCTTTGTAGCACTTGAATGTAGCAATATGGTCACACTCTTGTTCCCCCGAGCTGGAACATCTAATGATTAACAGCTGACTGTTCTACTTACCAGGAGAGCTCTTCTCTGTGATTCTGACCGCTGCTTCCGTACCGCCAAAGGCCGATGTTCAACATGCACTCGAGGTAGAGTACAGCAAAACCAAACAAAAGAGGCTACGCCGATGTATTTTTTTGTAATTTATTTTTTATTGTTCATCTCAAACAAACATTTCCGTAAGATGTATTTCAAATATTGTACATATATATCATATAGTCATATATGCCACAGATCTCCACATAATATTTATCTGAGCTATACACTTATAGAAAAGAGAGGAAAGAAAGAACAAGCGAAAGGAGAAAACTATGTACAAGCAGGGAGTGATTTTTTTTTTCAACATATTCATTGATTTGTGAGGATAAAATCAGGCCTATGAGGTGTTATGTAGTTAAACCATTTTTCCCAGTATGAATCAAATTGTTCCAGCTTATGATTAACAGATGCTGTTATCTTCTCCATTTTGTAAATGTCCATTGTAATTTCCATCCATGCATTTAAGGTTGTGCTCTCCTGTGATAACCATTTCCTAGAAAGAGTCTTTTTGCCAGCCACCAGCAGTATATTCATTAAATATTTATCTCTTTTCAACCATTCTTGAGGTATATACCCAAAATATATGGTCTTATTCTCGAAGGGTATTTCACATTTAAAGAATGTCTTGTAGGGCATTGAAATGGACTCTTAAAATATGGAAAACTATTATAAAAGAACACGCCGATGCATTTGAAATCATTGTCAGGGACATTACCATCAACATATCAACAGTAGCACAAGGGGGTCGCAACTCACTCAAGCACTGTTATACTATGCCTACTGTTCCATCCCTAGACCACATTTCAGGAAATCTGATCACTGAGCTGTCTTTCTTCTACTTCCACACGGACAGAGGCTGAAGAGAAAGACCCCAGAGATGAGGACAATGAAGAGCAGGTTGCGAGAGGCAGTGGAGAGGCTACAGGATTGCCTCAAATCAGTGGACTGGGCCACATTCAAGGACTTATCAAAGGATCTGAATGAATATGCCACAGTTGTCACAGAAGAGTGCGCCCCCCCAAGTTCATTCAGAGTCTTTCCCAAACAGAAGATCCTCAATCTGCAAATACCGCTGATCAGGTCTGGCAACCAAGTAAAATACTTTCTCTGAAAAGCCATCTCACGTACAAAGTGTAAATCCTGGACCAAACCTGAATCACTGAAGGATGCTTGACAGCTGGGCAGGGCTTGAATTCTATCACCTCCTACAAAGTGAAACCAAACACGATTTCGCTCCTAGATGAGCCCAATGCCTCGAATGCTGACGTTGCCTTAATGGACCTTCACATATTCCTACAGCCCCTGATGACTCTGTGATTTCAGTCTCTGAGATTGATGTGAGAGTGTCATTCAGGAGGGTGAACCCATAGAAAGCATCCGGACAAGACATGGTTCCTGGATAAAAGTGCCAGGCATACCTGAAATACTAAAGACCTGAACCAATCAACTGGCTGGAGTGTTTGCTGATATCATTAACCTCTCACTTCAGCAGTCTGAGGTACCCACTGGCCTCAAACAGGCTTCAATTATATCAGTGCCTAAGAACATGGTAACCTGCCTTAATGACTATCATCCAGTAGCACTTACATCCACTGTGATGAAGTGCTTTGAGAGGGTGGTGATGAAACTTATCAACTCCTATCTGAGAAGAGCCTTGGACCTGATCCAATTTGCCTACTGTCACAACAGGTCAACAGCAGATGCCATTCCATTGGCTCGTCACTGGACCCTGGAACAGCTGGACAGTGAAGATGCTTACATCAGAATGCTCGTCATTGACTATAGCTCGGCATTCAATACCATCATTTTCTCAAAACTTAATCAATAAAGTCCAAGACCTAGGTGTCAATAGCTCCTTGTGCAACTGGATCCTCAATTTCTGCACTTGTAGACCCCAGTCATTTTGGATTGGCAGCAACATCTCCACAATCACTCACCATCAGCACAGGTGCACCACAAGGATGTGTGCTTAGCCCACTGCTCTACTTGCTTTACACTCATGACTCTGTGGCTAAGCACATCCCAATGCCATATTTAGGTTTTGCTGATGACACCGCTGTCATTGGCCAAATCAAAGGTGCTGACAAATCAGCATGTAGGGGAGTGATTCAGAATCTGGCTGAGTGATGGCACAACAACAATCTCTCACTCAGTCAGCAAGACCAAGGAGCTGATTATTAACTACAGGAAGAGGAAACCGGAGGTCCATCAGCCAGTCCTCATCAAGGAATCAGAGGTGGAGATGGTCAGCAACTTTAAATTCTTGTGCTATCATTTCAGAGGATCTGTCCTGACTCTAGCACGTATTGTAAGTGCCATTACAAAGAAAGCACAGCAGCACCTCTACTTTCTTAGAAATTCGGCATGTCATCTAGAACTTTGACTAACTTCTATTGATAGGCAGTGGAGAATATATTGACTGGAAACACCAATGCCCTTGAACAGAAATGCCTGCAAAAATTAGTGGATACGGCCAGTCCGTCAGGGGTAAAGCTCTCCCCACCACTGAGTGCATCTACAGGGAGCACTGTCGCAGGAATGCAGCATCATTATCAACGTCCTCCACCATCTAGGCCGTGCTTTCTTCTTGCTGCTGCCATCAAGAAGGAGGCACAGGATTCTTAGAACCTACACCAGCATGTTTAGGAACAGTTATTACCCCTCAATCATCAGGCACTTGAACCAAAGTAAGAACTTTACTCACCTCAACGCAGAACTGCTCCCCCAGCCGTTGGACTCACTTTCAAGGACTCTTCAACTCACACTCTTGCTAATTATTGTTTATTTATTATTATTATCATCATCATCATCATCATCATCATTATCATTATTATTATTATTATTATATTATTATTTTATTTTTGTATTTGCACTGTTTGTTGTCTTTCACACACTGGTCGCTTGTCCATCCGGTTTTATGCAGTCTTCTATTGTGTTTCTTGGATTTACTGTGAATGCCCACAAGTAAATGAACTACAGGGTTGTACGTGATAACATATATGGACCTTGATAATAAATTTACTTTGAACTTTGACTTCCACCCCCACGATCCTTACTGACTCCAAAGCAGCTTTTCTCAATGTGGTCCCTTCGCAATCGCCTTTCCTGATCATCTCCCCAACTCTCTACCCGGAATCTTTGTCTCTGCCTCTCTCTCTCTCTCTATGATGGCAATACCCTCCCCACCCCGAAGCACCCCTACTGCAAGCCTATCCAGTACTGCTTCTGCCATATCCACTCTGCAGTGATGGGAATTGTGGAATTGCCTATCCAATCACACAGAACGGCTCGGGTGGGATATGATATCCTAACATGCCGCAAACTTAAGAGATGTTTCAGGTCATACTTCGGGCTTCACCAAGGGGGAGGACCAGCTGTGACCTTTTTGAATAAGTCTAAGCTGGAGGGTCTCTTTAGATTCCTCTGCCAGTATTTTGTATGTTATCCAACTGCAGACATTAAATCAGCTCCCTCAGGCTCTTTCATGAAAAGAATTCCATGTGATGACATTACTGTCCTAACAATGAATCAAAGACAGATCATTTTTTAATTTTGTTTTTCTTTGCAGCCTAGATCTTTTATAACTTTTCCCCACTGCTTTTATAACCTTTTGTTCTTGCAATAAGCAATGTCCATTAGATACATTGTCAGCAATCAGCCTAATGACGAACCATAAGATTCTCCCCATCCACCGACATTCTCCAGTCATCGGCAGTAAAACAGCGTCTGCAGGAAAATTTGAATCTATAAGATAAATATTCAGAATTTTCCATAAAGCAGTGCAGATTGTTCTCCCCCATCTGGCCCGCATATGCACTTCTTATTATTCCCCTTGGTTACACAGAGCTCCCACCCGACTTCATATAAATTGTCTGTTATATTTCCTTTTGAGCTGGAGCAGGCCTTTTGAACTCAGTAATATTTCAGAGCAACCTAAATCCAGTCTGAATGAATTACCTCAGACTTTTTCTGAAGTTTCAATTAATGTTTTAGTATAGTACAGTCAGCAGTCTGAAAACTGCATTTTGAGGGGGAGAAATCATGAATTATGTTCTTTAAGGTATTTTTTAACTTATCCTCACTATGTTATTTTCACTAACCCTTCTCTTCCTTTCGTGGGGCACGATTAACCCAGAAAGGAAAGCAGAATTAAGCAGGATTGCACACACTAATTGTTTAGTCGCTGGCCCTGTTGAAAGGTAGAGGAGGGAAGTTGAGAGGTAGAGTCCAGTGCCAAGGCCTGGAGGCCTGGAGGCAGCCTGTCCTACGGTTAGAGGCCTGTGTGTGAGAGGGTTGGGAGGGTGGATAAGGTTCTTGTTTTGCTGAGGTTGTTGTTGATGATTGATTCGTGTTGTGAGCCGCATTGCTCTATTGTTGAACATAGTGGGCATACTACGTGGGCCTGCGGGCCGCCTACAGCACATCCTTGTGTGTGTTGGTTGTCAACACAAGTGACGCATTTCACCATATGTTTCCATGTCAATAAATACATACATCTGAATGTGAACGTGGTCTGGCCCATTAGTCCATTAAGCCACATTTTCCCAGTTGTCCCTCTGTTCTTTCCGCATGGTCTTGCCACCGCTTTTTTCCAAGTATACATCCCTTTTATGCCCTCACTATGTCTGCTTCCAGGCTGTGTAGTTCAGATCATCAGCTCACTGCTCCATCAAGTAAGGACAGAATCAAGTTCTGATTAGGAGATTCGGCAGCATGTCAAATGGTTTCCCAATAGTTCTGGTGAGATTTCCCTTCTCCACAATCACCATAGGCCTAGTCTATTTGATCTGATGCCTCCTTCAATAGAATGAAAACTGTACTGTGCAAAGGCTTTAGGAACATCTATTTGGCTAGGGCATCGCTAAGACTTTTGCACAGTGCTGTACATACCAAAAACACTCAGCCATCTGCATCCCCGCCATCGAGGTCATCTTCCCGAAGCAGTGCCTCAAGAAAGTGGTTGTTCATAGACCCTTACTATCCTGGGCCTGCCCTCCTGTTACTATCACTGGGAGGAGGCACAGGAGCGTGAAGGCCCCACAATCAATGTTCTAGGAACAGCTTCTTCTTCCCTTCTGCAATCAGATTTCTGAACAGTCCAGGAACCTGTGAACACTACCTCACTATTCGCCTCTCACTCTATTTATTCCTTTTTATCTCTTGCACTGTACTGCTGTCATGAAACAACAAATTTCACAAAATACGTCAGTGATAATAAACCTGATTCAGACACCGAAGAGGCACGAGAGGGTGAGCAATGCTCTTATATTTTCAGATACAACATGGTAACTGGCCGTCCCGATCCTACTGACCTGTACATCTTTGGAATTTGGAATCCACATGTTCACAGGGAGAACATACGAACTGCCTCCAGGCAAAGGAGCAATTGAACCCGGGTTGTTGGCACTGTAACAGCATTATGCTAACCGTGCCCCCAGTTTGTGGAACTGTAACTGAGGAAGAAGGGGAGAAGATGGCAAATGATTAAAGCACAGACAACTCTAGGTTTCATTAAGCAGATTTGAAGAATCTCATATAATTTATGTCCAGGAAATCAGTTAGCCTTTAATTTATTTGGAAGGGCAGAACACCGCCACACACACCAAATGCTGGAGGATCTCAGTAGGTCAGGCAGCGTCTATGGAGAGGAATAAATAGTTAACACTTTGGACCAAGTCTCAACTGTTTATTCCCCTCCATTGATGATTGATGCTCCCTAACTTGCCGAGATCCTCTAGTAGTGTGTGTGTGTGAGTGTGTGTGTGTGTGTGTGTGTGTGTGTGTCTGTCTGTCTCTCTCTCTCTCCCCCCCTCTCTGTGTCTCTGTGTTGCTCTGGATTTCCAGCATCTGCAGAATCTCTTGAGCTTATAATTTATTTGCAGGTGCAGTATTTTCATTGTATTTCCTTCAATGGACCTTCCAGAATGTATAACATTCCCAGATAAGAAGCATGCAAATTCTTTACATATTTTGTTTTATTATGACATGGGCCCTTTGGCCTACAGGATCGATGCTAGGTCACAGCAGAACAGTCACCCTCTCTTTACTTCCAGGCCTAGGAAACTTCTCTTTGATCCTTTGCAACTTAACTACAGGAGGGGTAGCTTACAGTCACTAATGAACCCACCAGCGCAGCTTTGAGATATAGAAGGAAACCATGGCACTCAGGGGAACACGTAATACCCAAAGTTCAAAGTAAATATAATTTTTATTTATTGAGATACAGTGCAGGTCCTTCCGGCTCTTTGTGTCACACCACCCAACAATCCCCCCAGTTTAATCCTAGCCTAATCACGGGACAACTTACAATGACCAATTAACCGACCAATTACCAGAGCACCTGGAGAAAACCCACACAGTCACAGGGAGAACGTATAAACTGCTTATAGTGGCGGAAATTGAAATCGCTGGCACTGTAAAGCGCTGTACTAACCACTTTGTTAACATGCCAGTAACGTATATACATACTACATACAACCCTGAGATCCATTTTCTTGCAGGCACCCACAGCAAAATAAAGAAACACAATAGAGTCCATGAAAAAGCAGACTGTGGAGTCAGTTGGGCACTGAGAAGAGTGAAGCCATTCACACCAGTCCAGGAGCCGATGGTTGTAGGGCACCAACTGTTTATGAACCGGTGGCAAGGGAGCCAAGCCTCCTGCACCTCCCACCTGATGGTAGTAGCAAGAAGACAAGGAGACGAGTCAAACGCAGGCAGCGGGAGGTGCCCAGATGGGGGATCTTGGCTGGCAGGTAGTGGAGCCGAACACGTTCAATGAACGTTCTCAGATTTCGATGCTTTAATCTGGCTTGAAGTCCACTCGGCAATGTCCAACCTTGGTCCTGTACCTGCATTCTCGAGAACCAAGTTCACTGAATCATTCAGAAGATTGTAAAATCGCTAGGTTGCTATACTATTCAAATGTACATTTCTTAAAGGGAAATTACAGGCTGCACAATGCAGCGATCATAGTTCAGATAATATATATCTAGTAGTTTTCTGAGCTGCCCACGAATCATCTTCTATCGCCAGCACCTGGATCCACAGAGCCATCAGGCAGCAGCACCAATTGCAGCCGGCTCTGCTGGTTTGAAGAGTACATTCTAACACTGCAAGGACTTCCGAGGGGATCATCAGGGTCTCTCTTCCACCCATCCAAGATATCTATCATGAGTGCTGTGTACACAGGCACTCAGCGTTACCAATGACCTCTCCCGTCCGTCCAACAATCTCTTCGACCTCCTACCATCAGGCAGGAGGCTCCATAGCATTAGGACAAGAGCTGTTAGGATGGGGAACAGCTAACAAGATTCTTCCCCCAGGCTGTGAGTCCATTCAATTCCCTGCCACCAGCCAGCTCTCATCACCTATGAAGCACCAATAAAGTTACTCTGTTTACTTCTTGTGTTGTAAATGCACTTTACAATTTGTCAATTTACTTGTGGTAATGTTATTTTATGTGTTGTGTTTGAGTTATATGTACTGTGTTGTGTACCTTAGTCCAGAGGAACATTTCTTTGGTTGTATACATGTACTGTATATAGCTGAGTAACAATAAACTTGAACTAATGCTAATTGCTCACTCATGAGTGCACTTCCTGTGACAAACATTCTGCTTATATTTCACACTTATTGATGTGTGAATGCAGCATAAAAATCTTGCAATTACTTAAGTATTTAAAATTCACAACATTCACTTGCTAATAGCAGACTCCCAAAAGAGCATTTAGGTTTTTCTGAGGCTAAAACATGGGCGAATCCATCAGAACTCCCTTGTTCTCAGAAGACAGATGAAGACTTGTGATAAAACACACACAAAATGCTGGAGGAACTTAGGTCAGGCAGCATTTATGGAGAGCAATAAAGAGCCGATGTTTCGGGGTAAGGCTCTTTATTAGGACTGGAAAGAAAGGGGGAAGAGGATAGAAGAGGGGAAGGAGTACAAGCTAGAAGGTTATAGGTAAAGGCAGGTGAAGGGGAAGGTTAAATGGGGGGGTGAAGTGAGAAGCTGTGAGGTGATTGATGAAAGAGGTAAAGGGCTGAAGGAGGAGGAGAGTGGATCATGGAGGATAGGGGAGCGTGGGAGAAAGGGAAGGGGGCACCAGAGGGAGATGATGGACAGGTGAACAGAAGAGTAAAGCTACAAAGGGAGTTGGAATAGAGAAGGGAGAGGTGGGGAGAAATCACCAGAAGTTGGAAAAATCAATGCCAGGACAGAGGCTACACACACAAAATGCTGGAGGACCTCAGCGGGTCAGGCAGAATCTATGGAGGGAAATAAACAGTCGATGTTTCCGGCCTTCATCAGGACACTCCTTATCTTTACTCCTCACCCGGAAGACAATCTTTTCAAAATGCAGTCCAGCTGATGTGGTCATTAGTTTGAATGCAGGAACCCTACTAACTCACAACCTAGTTTCACCTGGTCAATAAAGCTGAAACAACGTGGGTAACAGGACTGTGACGTCCTGCCAAAGCAAATAGCCATACGCAAACTATGTCAGGATATGTGCATTCCCTTCGCCACTTAAACTTCCCCGTTTCTTTGCCTCTTGCTTTCAATTCATTTTCAGTTATTTAATCTTTTCTAAAGGAATGTTTCATCAGATTGTGGAATCAGTTCCCTGACTTCAAACAACTTTTGCAGACAAAAGTGGGAGGAGGGTCAGATAGCTTTCTGTGCAGCCACTGGTAGTTTAAAGGCAAGGATGTCCTCTGCAGAAGTGATTCCAAAACAGAGCATTTCCTCCCGAATACAGTACTTCAAAAGAAAGCATCCTCGGTACTAAAAGTACTACATTTGGTGTTATGCTGTAATAATGTAAACGTACACTGATCTGAAGAAAGTGGAAATTCACAGACAGGTTCAATTGTCAGCAGAGTGCTCGTGCAGATATGGAATCTCCTTCCTGTTGTTCCAGGATGCCAGCCTGAAGCAACTAGCTTTTAAATTGATTCTGTGCCCAAAGCATCTTTCCTCTTTACAATCACCGAGGGACCAGCAGTAAATCTCCAGCATTTTATTTCTCAATATCCAGCCGTTTTATCTTTCATCAAATAACTTGTGTGTGTGCAGCTGTGTAATCATTTGATGGCACTTGGACGATTTTTCGTTTAATCAACAGCAGATCCCAGGCAGAGAGGTAACAAGGACAAATCATCCCAAGTTGTAAATGGTCAGTGCTTTTAAAAAAAAAACTTCAGATATGTGAAAATGCTCTCTCTTGCCCTTCCCACCATTCTGGCAAATAACAGGCCAATGACTTAAGAAAAATTTATTCTATTTATTTATCTATTCAGTGCGGATAGGCCTCTACGGCCCAGCAAACCCCAACAACCCTAGATTTAACCCCAGCCTCATCATGAGGAAATTTACAATGACCAATTAACCTACTAGCCGGTACACCTCCAAACACCGGAGCACGTGGAGAAAACCCACACATTCCATGGAAAGGACGTACAAATTCCTTATAGAGGTTGCCGGAACTGAACTCCGTACTCCGACGCACCAAGCTGTAATAGCACTGTGCTACCCGCTACACTACTGTGGTGCTCATGAAGGCAACTTTTTTTCTGCATAGTTTAATAATTGAACAACATATAGAACCATTTAGCAAAATGAGTTCAGAGCTTAGAAATGTCCAAATTGCAATCAGAAACAAAAAAAAACTTCCCAGATAAAAATTAAAGAAATAAACTGAGAATGTGTACAGTAATTATCAGTTTTTTTCAAAATACTTCGAGACGTTGTTGAACAAAACTAATATGGTTTATTATTTCAATATTTAATAAAACATCACTAAAGGCAGGTAGCAAATAACGTTCTTCTGGAATCCACTCCAGTGCTAATGTACAAACGAATTAGAAATTGTTAGTCTCATGTATACAGGTTGCTCTGGATCTTGTTGGCATCTACTAGCTGTTTCAGTATTTCTGCACTTCGGGAGTTATCCTGCAAGGAAGCAAAGAAACTAGTCAAATGTCAATAGCTTTTAGCCTCCAAGGGTTGCCGGGCTGGAAAATCAAAGACATAAGACAAAAAGACACAGGAGCAAAGTTAGGCCACCCAGTCCATTCCATTGTGGCTGATTTATCATACATCTCAACTCATTCTCCTACCTTCTCACCAGAACCTTTGACACGAAGACTAATCAGGATCCTATCAACCTCCGCTTTAAATATACCCAATGACTTGGCCTCCAGAGCCAAACGTGGCAATAAATTCCATTGATTTGCCATGCTGTGACTAAAGAAATTCCTTCTTATCTCTGTTCTAATGAGATGTCCTTGTATTCTGAGGCATTCCCCCCTGGTCCTAGACACCCCCACTACAGGAAATATCCTCTCCACTCACACACTATCTAGGCCATTTCCGTATTTAATATACTCTAAGTGTATATAATGTAGAGTTGAGAGAGAAAGGGAAATAGAGAGAGGAAATTGTTATCATTTCGCACAGCTATTCATTTAGTCTCGCCGTAGTATTTTTGTTATATCCCACAGGTTCCAAATGGCCAACATTTCCTGTCCTCCCATGGAAACATGGTGCTAGACACACACAGCATGTCAGGTAGCGACTGCACTGAAAGAAACAAGTTCAAGTTTAAAGTTTATTGTCATCTGACTGCATATACTGTACAAGCAAACAAAACGTTTCTCTGGATCATGGTGCAAATAATTTTTTTCTGATTTGTCCTAGTTTAATCATGGTAACGTCCTCAATGCATTTTCCTATGTAACCAGTCACCGATCCCACATATTCATCAACGTTGACGTGATGATTGTAGGTAGCCTCCTCCCCAAATATGCTCCTGCCCTGTTTTTGAAGCAACTCTGCAACCCTACAGCACTGCAGTGGCACCTTCTGGCCAGGTCCTGATCTCGCTGTGAAATGATTTGACTTGTTTAACCAGTGGTTAACAAAAGCGATTAGCAATATGGAAATGTAGTCTGAGAACCCGAGGTGAGGCCAGGGTATAGCTTGTAGTCTCCGAAAACTTTGGTATAAACCAGGACTGTTTTTAAATTGGCAGGATTGAAGTCACCAGCCATCAGAGCGAGTGGCTTTGAGATTGTAGATTGCACTGTAGAGCTCCCCCAGCGTTTCCCCAGTACCAGCACGGGGAAGTTTGCAGATTTAAACAGCAGTAATCACGATGGCAGTGAACTCCCTCAGTAAGTAGAAGGAAGGGTCTGCAGTTCACCATTAAAAACAGTATCCTCATTGTATCAACAGTATCCTCATCTCATCCTGAGGTGTTCACACACCAGTTCTCAATGATTAGACGCACAGTCCTCCTCCATGGGTAGTAGACCACGACACGAAGCGAGAGCCCGCTCCCTGTGTTAGTCCATGACTGTTGAACACCTTCATTATTCTGCTCACTAGCGAGCTAGACTTGAGGATTTTAATGTTTTCGTGTTTTTTGGTCATAGAAAACACAAACAGGACAAGAACTTCCACCATTGGTTGGAGCTGGAGTGGCTGCAGTGCCATGCAGGCCACCATCTTGTATCTGGTTGAAGTTCTGGTTGAAAACCCTTCACCATAAACAGGAATGTGAGATTAAATTTAAGGCTGGGGGAGAATGAATAGAAGCAACATTTCCTGTCAGAGGAAAAGATTTGGGAACAGCTTCTTCCCCTCTGCCATCAAATTTCTTAATGTACATTGAACCCATAAACACTACCTTACTCCTTTTTTTCTCTCTTTTTGCACTACTTACTTAACTTTATATATATACACACTCACACTTCTTACTGTAATTTACAGTTTTATATATATATATATATATATATATATATATATATATATAAACATGTGCCGGTGATATTAAACCTGATTCTGATTCAGGGTCGCTTAATGTACAAACACTCCTGTGTCCAGCATCACTTTCTGGACATACAATCGATTTGTGGGTTTATTTTGTGCTGCAATGGATCAGGAGTAACAATTATTTTGTTCTCTTTTACACTGGTATAATGGAAATGAGTTTAAGCCGCCTTGAATCTTGAAAATGCTGGAGGAACGCCGCAGATCAGGCAGTATCCATGCTGAGGAACAAAGAATCACCAAGAGATATCCTTGGTAGGATTAAGCCATAGTTTCCCAGGTGATTCATGTGGAGATCTTCCTCTTCCTATCCATTCCTTTCCTACCTTTTCTGTAAATGAAAACGAACTTGTCGTCTCATGGTTCCAGTTCCAACGAAGACTCTTTGAGCTGAAACGTCAGCTCGGTTTATCTTTCCGTTAATATTGCTGGACCTGCTGAGTGCTTTCCTGTTTTCACACAGCATCTGTAATTTTTGATTTTCAATTCAAGTCCTCACTCACTGTCCCTGCCTCCTGCCTCCAATGCTTTAAACATTGAGATATTATTGTTATTGTATATCTACTGAGATACAGTGAAAAGCTTTTGTCTGCATGTCATTCAATCAGATCTAACCATAAGTAATTAGAAGAGAAGAGAATGCAGAATATAGCATTCTGCAGTTACAAAGAAAGTGCAGTGCAGGTGGACAAATGATGTGCAAGGGCCACAATGAGGTAAATTGAGCTGAAGGATTAACAATTAAGACAGCAGAACAATTCTAACAGATGTAATGAATGGATCTGCTGTAGCCATCTCACAAAGAATTACTATGCTCCAATACCATCCTGGTGGACATCTCAATTCACTCACTGCCTCATGATCCTATTCAGGTACCTTCTCCTTATGCTGCAATCTATCATCCTCTTTTCCCCCACTCCATTCCCCTCACCAACTTCTCCGTTCCTGATTCCGCTCAGCCATTCTTTCCATCTCTCAAAAGTTCCTCTGGTTATTCTGCTATCTTTTACCACGCCTCTCAAAGTCCAACCCTACGTCCCCGCCATGAGAGGAGGAAACGGGGCTCTAGTAAAGATGTACAGGCCAATCCCCTGCACAGTGGATGCAATGGATTGAAGAAGCGTTGATGAACTCCAACCATACCAGCGACTTCAGAGGACAATGGAGAGAGAAGGGCGTCAATGACCTACGCCCCACTAAGGAGCTAAGGGCCCAAGTTAATAACTAAGTAGGTTTATTACAACACTTGTAAACCATAATGTCATCCTCATGATCACCCCACACTACCCAATTTACTTCTTCAGCTCAGTATCCATTTTGTTAATCCAGCTACAAAGTATCTTGGGCTAGTTTCTGGATTATAAGTCTAATGAAAAAGAGAATGGTTAACTAGAAATCATACGGCAGAAAGAGTTATTCTGACCATGTTGGACTGCAGAATGTATACAAATACACAACGAGTCCTGGCTATGATGGGACCCACTGTGAAGAACAGCTGGAAAACTTTGTGTACAAAGTCCTGTGTATGTTACTCAAAATGGCTTCTTTGGTTTGTTAAGAGTAGGAATGTTTCTTTGTCTGATAAGTGTTTCTCTCGCAGTTGTTTAGCTTTAGACTTGCTGATATGGGGATTGTATTCATTTGTTAACCAATGGGGAATGTTATTTTGTCTTGTGAGGCTGGGAACTTGGGGGGGGGGGGGGGTTTTCGCGGTCTTTTGAGGAGAGTCAAGAGGAAGACGCCGAGGAAGGTGGACGTGCGCTGCACTGCTTGGTTGACCACCGGGGGTGGTCCCAGGTGCGAAGACGTGGAGGTCGGAGGCAAGCGATGAGGGGTCGAATGGTTCGATGGTTGAGCTCCAACGATGTGCACTAAACTGACTGAACTTTGATAAGTTGGCGCTTTTTGTTTTTTTCTTTCCTTTCATATATATTGTATTGCCTAGTACTCTTTTAGTTTTAGTAAACTCTTTAAAGTGTATTTCATAACAGTATCTGGTGTGAATTTGATACTGTGTGCGTGCGCGAGGCATAAACTTGATTCTCACAGCACCTGCGTGTACGGGAGGTGGGTTGGTGTGTGGCTGGATCTCCTTTTCCCCAAGACATATACCAGCCTGTTGGTTAAGTGTTACATTTGTAAACTGGCACATAAAGTATACTGACTTGACAAGATACTGGCTGGGTACTGACCACAGATTCTAACGGTCCCCTTCAGTAGAGACATGAGGAAAGCAGAGAAGTGGAATTAATAAGCTTTAAGTTCTTATTTCAAATTCCAGTTCCCAGAATTATATCAAACTGTTACTTTTATCAATTAGACTCTTGCTTTAAACCTAAAAGTTCTTTAGGAACCTTTAACGTTCGGCGTGGACTAGAAGGGCCGAGATGGCCTGTTTCTGTGCTGTAATTGTTATATGGTTATAATGCCAAGATAGCTTGCTTGCAGTTTGTACACAACTTACAGACAAATGTTACCTTTCCTGCCTAACAGTCTTTGATATATGCTTGCAGCACGAAGATCAAGCTTAAGGACAGTTTCTATCCCACAGTTTTGAATGGACTTCTTGTAGGATAAGATGGATTCTTGGCCTCACAATCTACTTCAATATCATCTTGCACTTTATTGTTTACCTGCATTGTACTTTTTCTTCTGGTAGCTTTGACACTTTATTCTGTATTATTATTGTTTTATCTTATTCTAGCTCATATTCCTGTGAGTTAGGGACATATTGTACCAGCATGCTAAGTCAGCTCTAGCAGACTGGGCGGATGAGATCTACAGTGACACCCAACAGCCAGGAAGGAGGTACTGCAATGCTCCATGGAGAGCGAAGGGCATGACAGGGCACAGAAGACATCATGGTTATCTACTGCAACCAGAGAAGACCCCAGTTTGTGATGCTTGTTTGTACCACTGAACTTGGACTTCTGAGGGCAAGAGAGTGGAACTGCCCCAGTGCAACGGCTTTTCCATTTCAAAAACTCCCCTGCACGTTTCCTATGATGGTCTGGCACAACACACAACCACTGCAAAGCTCAATGTACTGTAATGATTTGACCCGTATGAACTGTTTCTAGACAAGCTTTTCACCTCATCATGGTACATGAGACAGTAAGACTAATACCAACGCCAACTGTATGTCCATGTAACGATTAAGAATAAATTGTCCTTACCTTTACCAAAGTATTCAAGCTCCTACACGCGAGCACTGGCTTAAAGGCTTCTATGGTCAAAGTATCTAATGCTGTAATATCACTATAGCAATGGTAGAGTACAGCAGGAATCTCTCGAACCTGACAGTAGGTCAGAACTGGGAACAAAGAACAAAAACACACCTCTCAGTTTTTGATATTTCTCCACACCAACCCTCCCAAATTCTCAGAAAGCAAACATCCAAACTGCAGTCAAGCCACACACAACACTGATGTGCTCCACTCTGGTCAGAGTTAATTTGGTTCATCTTCTTTAGGGTGACAGCAAAATTCTCACTTACGGCCTCAGTTCAATAACTGGGATCATACAAGAGAAACAGCCGCTTTGGCTGAGGTGTCGAGATGTGAATCCAAATCCTGTGAGCTACTGCTCTTTATGTGAGAAAACATGGGAAATAAAAGACCCAGGCGACCAAATTGGGGCGGCACAGTACCATGGCAGTTAGCGTAACGTAACCCTGTTATAGCGGCAGTGACCAAGGTTCAAATCCGCCGCTGTCCATAGAGTTGTACGTTCTCCCCATGACAGGCACACGGGTTAGTAGGTTAATTGGACATATGGATGTAATTGGGCAGCGCAGGCATGTTATCATGCAGTACATCTAAAATAAAACTAGCAAGTTTAACTATCCAGAGGAAACCCAACAATCTACATTTCAATGGGCTCTACTTAGTACCTGATTTTCAATTCAAATTAGTTTGCTTCAGGACAGCACGGCTTAAAGGTCAATTTTCAGTCAATTTATTACCTAAATTATCTTACAGAGGTTACAGAAGTAATTGTACAAAGGAGTGGGCTGCCACCATTATATCGTGGATTTCAAGTGTACAGTTTTAAAGTAATTCTGAGAACTACTTTTCACTGTTAACATTTGAAAATTCAGTGTTGTCTCCTGCAGTAATCTATCCTTTCAATTTGATCTTTGATATTTGAGTACGTGATTGCTCTTTGTATGAGCTACCCATTTAATCACATCCAGGGCTCAGAAAGACAAATTATTTATGGGGCAATTTTAGCAAGCACTGAGGAAGTGCTACTGGACAGCCCACTTGAAGAGATGCAGTCAGTACTATAGAAGGAGTAGTGGGATATAGGTTTAACCTTCCTGGCCACCAACGATACTACTGGATAAATGCAGGAATTCAAGCACCATCACAGAGATGAAGATAAAAATAGCCAATTCCCAGAAACAGATATCAGATAACTAGCTTATCGAAGTTCAAATCAGCCATGATCAAATGGTGTAACAGTCTCAATGGGCCAAATGGCCTAAATCTGCTCCTCTGTCTTGTGGTCTATGGTGGGGTTCCCAACCTTTTTTTTGCAATGGAGCCTTACCAATAATCGAGGGGTCCACGGACCCAAGGATGGGAACCCCTCGTCAATGGTCTAAGTTGAAAGGGTAGGTTTCTACAGTAGACAACATTGAAAAACAGAACATTTTCATAAATTAAGAACTGTATTAAGTTACAGCAATGGATTGGGACTATCAAGCCACACGTGGCAAAAGTTATTCACAGCCATAGCCATTCACAGCTAGGTCAGCAACTCAAAGTGCCATTCACTGCCCATACATCAAGTTACTGAACAACAGTAGGGCACATGCTCTTACATTACAATTCAGAATCTGTCCAAGACTCATTGTTAAGATCAGGTCACCGCTCTATTACCATACGAGTGTAGAAGATAGATGACAAGTACTAGGATTTTCCAAAGGTATGGTTTTTCAAAAAAGGAAGATAGAAATGAGTTGAGAGGGAAGAGAAGGTGATCTTTATGCACAACTGTGCTCTGCGTGATGAGGGTAATGCGATTCATGGGCTAGTGTGGGATTCAAGTTCACAAAGAAAGCGTGGAGTGGCACGGCAGCGTAGTGGTTAGCACTAAGATCTACAGTGCCAGCTACTTGGGTTCAAGTCCTGCCACTGTCTGTAAACAGTTTGTGCATTCTCCCTGTGACCACCTGGATTTCCTTCGGGTGCTCTGGTTTCCTCCCACAGTCCAAAACACTGGTTTGTAGGTTCATTGGTCATTGTAAATTGTTGTGTGATTAGGCTAGGGTTAAATCAGGGGATTAATGGGCAGCGCAGTTCAAAGGGCCGGAAGGGCTTATTCCACACTATATCTTAATCAATCAATAAAGTGGGTTGTCATTTGAAGAATGTTGATGGCTCTGCACCTATATTCATTGGAATTCAGAAGAATGAGGGGTGATCTAATTGAAACCTATCCAATGGTGAAAAGCCTTGACAGAGTGGATACGGAGAGGATGTATGGTGGGAGAGTCTAAGACCAGAGGACAGAGCCTCAGAATAGAGGGGCATTCATTTAGAATGGAGATGAGGAGGAAATTCTTTAGCCAGAGAGCGGTGAATTTGTGGAATTCTTTGCCACAGGCAGCTATGGAGGCCAAGTCTTTATGTATATTTAAGGCAGAGGTTGATAGATTCTTGACTGGTCAGGGCATAAAGGGATACGGGAAGAAGGCAGGAGATTGGGGCTTAGCTAAAAAATGGATCAGCCATGATGAAATGGCGGAGGAGGCTTGATAGGCCAAATGGCCCAATTCTGCTCTTATTATCTTATGGTCTTATGATCTAAATAAATAAATAGAAGGCATTTGAATAGAAATGTATTCAGAACTGGAAGCAGTGAGACTGAGAAAAAGGTGCACAATGAAGGGAAGGGTGTCATTGTGCACCAGTGAACAGTTTAATTACATAAACATTATGTCAGTGGAAGAGAAAGTGAAAGCAATTGCAGACAAAAACTGGAACATTTCCATCAGTTTAATACAGCTTGGAAGTGAGAAAATTATAGTCCTGTCTTTTCAGTCTTGCATGCTATGAGAAAGATTTTTTTTGATCACTGGAGATATAAGTAACCTAAACACAAAAACGTAAAGAAATATTCATCAATCATTCCACTTCCATCCCCCTTGCCATTGAATCCATACCTGCTGCTGGGAGCCCAGAGATCACATTGGGCTGTTCTAGTAACTGGCAGTGGGGAGTCTCCTGCAGTGCATTTGTCTTCAGGGCTCGAAGGAATGGTACAGGGATGCTTGGAATGGACTTGGATGATTTATATTCAGTAACGGATGAACATGACAGAACTATCACATTTAGGCTCCTTTTCTGGACATTTTCAAAAACCTGTAATGAGAAGCAGAAAAAATGTTTCTTTCCCTGAGTAACAGACACAGGAAAAACAAACAACAAGACTGCACTCCCTTGCACCAATTAGCACGTCTCCTGTAATGGTTAGTGAACTTGGCCCATTTGATTACCTTGAAAACACCCAGCTGAGTGTGTGACTACACCTCCGTGTCCACACAACCTTCGTTCCTTTATTCCATGTTCACTGTTTTCCCCGATCAGGTTCCTTCTTCAGCCCTCTACAGTTAACACCTAGCACCTCCCAACTTCTCACTATTTGTGTGTGGTTGTTATTACTAACACAAGCTCCCTTGCATTCTTTTTTTATGTGGTGTCCAAGTTCTCAGCTGCTCACAGTGGTTTCTGACCACTTCCTCTGGGTCTACGATTACTATAGATGGCAGGGTGGAGATACAATAGATAGTAGGTGCAGGAGTAGGCCATTCGGCCCTTCTAGCCAGCACCGCCATTCACTGTGATCATGGCTGATTATACACAATCAGTACCCCGTTCCTGCCCTCTCCCCATATCCCTTGACCCCGCTATCTAGAAGAGCTCTATCTAAGTCTCTCTTGAATGCATCCAGAGACTTGGCCTCCACTGCCTTCTGGGGCAGAGCATTCCACATATCCACTACTCTCTGGGTGAAAAAGTTTTTCCGCATCTCTGTTCTAAATGGCCTACCCCTTATTCTTAAACTGTGGCCTCTAGTTCTGGACTCAACCATCAGTGGGAACATGCTTCCTGCCTCCAGTGTGTCCAATCGCTTAATAATCTTATATGTTTCAATCAGATCCCCTCTCATCCTTCTAAATTCCAGTGTATACAAGCCCAGTCGCTCCAATCTTTCAACATATGACAGTCCCACTATTCCAGGAATTAACCTTGTGAACCTACGCTGCACTCCCTCAATAGCAAGAATGTCCTTCCTCAAATTTGGAGACCAAAACTACACACAATACTCCAGGTGGGGTCTCACCAGGGCCCTGTACAGTTGCAGAAGGACCTCTTTACTCCTATACTCAATTCCTCTTGTTATAAAAGCCAGCATGCCATTAGCTTTCTTCACTGCCTGCTGTACCTGCATGCTTGCTTTCCTTGACTGATGTACAAGAACACCTAGATCTCGTTGTACTTCCTCTTTTCCTAACTTGACTCCATTTAGATAGTAATCTGCCTTCCTGTTCTTGCCACCAAAGTGGATAACCTCACATTTATCCACATTAAACTACATCTGCCATACATTTGCCCACTCACCCAACCTGTCCAAGTCACCCTGCATTCTCATAACATCCTCCTCACATTTCACACTGCCACCCAGCTTTGTCATCAGCAAATTTGCTAATGTTACTTTTAATCCCTTCATCTAAATCATTAATGTATATTGTAAACAGCTGCGGTCCCAGCACCGAACCTTGCGGTACCCCACTGGTCACAGCCTGCCATTCCGAAAGGGACCAGTTAATCACTACTCTTTGTTTCCTGTCAGCCAACCAATTTTCAATCCATGTTAGTACTCTGCCCCCAATACCATGTGCCCTAATTTTGCCCACTAATCTCCTATATGGGACTTTATCAAAAGCTTTCTGGAAGTCCAGGTACACTACATCGACTGGCTCTCCCTTGTCCATTTTCATAGTTACATCCTCAAAAAACTCCAAAAGATTAGTCAAGCATGATTTTCCCTTCATAAGTCCATGCTGACTCGGACTGATCCTTCTACTGCTATCCAAATGTGTCATAATTTCCTCTTTTATAATTGACTCCAGCATCTTTCCCACCACTAACGTCAGGCTAACCGGTCTATAATTCCCTGTTTTCTCTCTCCCTCCTTTCTTGAAAAGTGGGACAACATTAGCCACCCTCCAATCAGCAGGAACTGTTCCTGAATCTATAGAACATTGGAAAATGATTACCAATGCGTCCATGATTTCTAGAGCCACCTCTTTAAGTACCCTGGGATGCAGACCATCAGGTCCCGGGGACTTAACAACCTTCAGACTCAACAGTTTATCCAACACCGTTTCTTGCCTAATATAAATTTCCTTCAGTTCATCCTTTACCCTAGTTCCTTTGGCCACTATTACTTCTGGGAGATTGTTTGTGTCTTCCCTAGTGAAGACAGATCCAAAGTACCTGTTCAACTCATCTGCCATTTCCTTGTTCCCCATAATAAATTCACCCGTTTCTGTCTTCAATGGCCCAATTTTGGTCTTAACTATTTTTTTGCTATTCACATACCTAAAGAAGCTTTTACTATCCTCCTTTATATTCTTGGCTAGTTTACCTTTGTACCTCATTTTTTCTTGGCATATTACCTTTTTTGTTATCTTCTGTTGCTCTTTAAAAGCTTCCCAGTCCTCCGGTTTCTTGCTCATCTTTGCTATGTTATACTTCTTCTTTTTTATTTTTATACTGCCCTTTACTTCCCTCATCAGCCACGGCCGCCCCTTACTCCCCTTAGGATCTTTCTTCCTCTTTGGAATGAACCAATCCTGCACCTTCTGCATTATTCCCAGAAATACCTGCCATTGTTGTTCCACTGTCTTCCCTGCTAGGGTATTGTTCCATTGAACTTTGGCCAGCAACTCCCTCATAGCTCCATAGTTCCCTTTGTTCAATTGTAATACTGACACATCCGATTTTCCCTTCTCCTTCTCAAATTGTAGGTTAAAACATATCGTCTCTAGAGATATTGTATCTCATAGAGATACGTCTCTACCAAAGTGGGTGTAAGGCACTCCTTCCCTCCACTGGCCTGCAGGTCAAGATGTAACACCTGATTAGCACCCTGATCATAGTCACGTGAAACCATGGGAGCAGGTAGCGGATGGTTGTATGAGCAGCTAGTCCATATCACAAGTCCTGGTTATGCGACCACTGACGCCAGGCAATCTCTGAAGAGTACTGATTGATAATGGCTGGAATCACCCGTCTTGTAAAGACACTGCCCAGAGAAAGGCAATGGCAAACCACTTCTGTAGAAAAATTTGCCGGAAACAATCATGGTCATACGACACGGAACATAACGATGAGGGTTACTAATCCACTACAGTAATCTCTGAATGCCAACACTTCCTTGTCTGTGGGCAAATGAGGGTTCAACCAATAAGCCTTTGCCTACGAATGAGACGCAGGACCCACAATAACACAGGTGTAACACTGACCGGACTAGACTGTAGAAGAGCACGTACCTTCTCAGCCCACTGGAAAAGCTGATCCTCAGCCACGTAGCAATTGCAATGGCAAGTCAGAATCTGCAGTTACAGAAACAGATTGCATGATGAACAAACACAACACTAAAAAGGAAACGACCTGCATTGTTACAGAATATTTTCTGGCATTAGAGTGTTCTACTCTACTTCAAATGAGTATTGTGTTCAGTTCAGTTCACCTCATTACAGGAAGGAAGTGAAAGCTTTGGAGAGGGTGCAGAAATTTACCAGGGTGCTGCCTGGATTAGAGAGCATGTCCTGTGAGGATAGGTTGGAGAGAGCTACACAAGAGGGTGAGAGGTGTATATATAGTGGAGAGCCAGACACTTTTTCCACAGGGCAACAATGGCTAATACAAGGGTCACAACTTTAAGGTGATTTTTAGAAAGTATAGGGACATTTAAGAAACTTTTCAATAGGTACATGGATGAAAGAAAAATGGTGGGCTATGTGGGAGGGAAGAGTTAGATTGATCTTCAAGTAGGTTAAAGGGTGAGCACAACATGGGGCCAAAGAGCCTGTACTATGCTGTACAATTTTATGTTCTACTTTACTACTAATGAAGCAGTTTTAAAGTTTAGTGTCTGCTGTAGGTGCAAAAAGTTACATCAGCACTTGGGGAGCATTAGCCTTCATAAGTAAAGGTGTGCAAAATCTAATTTAACAATCAGCGATACTTACAATCAAAACAGATGTTTATGATGATGAGAATTCTAATTCTGTAAAATCCAGAAAAATTAGGCCCCAAGCATGTCTTTGAGCAAATTACGACTTCATACACAGCATTAACTCTCCTCCCGTCTACTAATGGGGTTTTGATATGTATAAAGAGTAAAATAAGATGGTGGTGAATCTGTAAAGTTCATTGCCACAGATAGCTGTGGAGATCAAGTCATTGATTAGAAAAGGTGTCAAAGGTTGTGGGAAGAAGGCAGGAGAATGCAAGATAAATCAGCCATGATCAAATGGAGGAAGAGACTCAATGGGCTGAATGGCCTAGCTTTGCTCCTACGTGTCACTGTCCTGTGGTCAAAAACAATGCCAAAGCATTTCACTTCGCACTTCCTGTAGCTTGGTTTAATCAATTTTCCCTCAAAGCTGATTTTTTGGGTTAGGAAACAGCACTAAATTTAGTCAAAAATCAATCAACTCATCACCCAATATACAGCCATCAATAGCTTTCACTCAGAGAAAGACATACAGTCAGAAAGACATCAAGACACATCAAATGAAAGAGCAATCCTTCAAGAGGGATTCTGCGTATAACACCCTTTGACCTAGTCACTCCTCTGTTTCCATTCCAAATGGGATTAATATGGATGGCTGTTTGATGTCTGGCGTAGGCATGATGGGATGAAGGGCCTGTGCCTGTGCTCTGTGACTCTGTGACACTCATTACCTGCTGAAAAGTGCACAATTCACTGGCAAACAAGATGGGGCCACTTGTAGATCTCAGCTTTCCTGCCCACAGTTTATACCACCATACAAAATCATGAGGGGTTTATTTCGGCCACAGCCTTTCTCCCAGGGTAGGGAAGTCTAAAGCTAGAGAACAGAGACTTAAGGTGAGTAGGGAAAAACTTAAAAGGGTCCTGAGGGGCAACATCTTTCACACACAGTGGGTGGTGGCCATACAGCTCGAGCTGCTAATGGAAGCTATAGAGTGGGGGTAAAATTACAAGGTTGAAAAGACATTTGGACAGTTACCTGGATAGAAAAGGGCTATGGCAAATGGGACTAGCTCAGGTAAACGTTTGGGTCAGAATGAATGAATTGGGCTCAATGGCCTACTGTAAGGCTTTATGGCTCTCCATCTGTCTCACTGTCATGGTCCACATCACCCCATCACACTTTGAGCTAGTTTTCTACATTCAGTCTCATATCGCCAATGAACATCATCAGTCTCAAACATCAACAGCTCCTGACGCTGACTGACCTGCTAAATATTTCAGCATTTTATTTCAGATCTGGATTCTGTAGTATTTCACAGCCTCAGATCCTGGGTTGTCATGTGAAAGATGAACTGGTACACTACTTACAATATTTTGCAAAACTCAATCTTACTAGTAAATTTACTCAGACTGACAGATATTCAAAGCAATTTATTAAGTCTGTGAAGGTCAGGACTCTGTAGGGGTTGAGAGTCCATCTTCTAAGTTTAGAGAGCTACGACACTGTCTCAGGACAGAGTAGAGACCTTCTGGGTCTGAAAGCCTGGGAGGTGCCTATGTCCTTCTTCTACCTAATCACAAGGCAACTCACTGATGGGTTGGATGTCAGTCGGTAGAGAAGGCATGATGAATCTGATGGAAACTGCTTATCCACAGGATCTGTTCTTGTACTTCGCTCGTTCCATAATCTAACAGCTCCGATGATCTCCCAACTCCCACTGCACTGTACGAAAGAGTTCAGAAACCCTATTAAATAAACACAAAGAGTGCACAGTCAATAATGTAAAACTACAGCAAACCAACAGGCTCAGGACTTTACAGGTCCTGTACAAACAGATTCTCCAGGACGCAAGTCCTGTGCAGACCACAACATTTAAATTTATTTTTTTTTTTACACAATTGTAGTTCAAAGTGAATGTGGTATGTGCATAAAGTTCAGAAATAGAACCCAGTCAATGTAAATAAAGCACAGGAACTAGGGCCCTGAGTTGGAATTGGGGCTTATTGTATTCTGTGTTGTTCTGCCGAGCCTGGTGGCAATGCTATGTTGGTGCCAGGCTGCCCCCTAGGTTCTGCTGGCTGCTAATGCAAATACTCACAGTCACATAGAAAGAGGCCCCTCAGCCCATGCCAAGCATTTAATCTGCCTTCTCCCATCAAGCTGCACCAAGAACGTAGTCCCCCATACCCCTACCACCCATGCACCTAACATCTCTTGAATGTTGAAATCGAGCTTGCATGACCAACTTACACTGGTAGTTCATTAAATACTCTCACGACCCTCTGCGTAAAGAAGTTTCCCCTCATATTCCTCTTAAACTTTTCACCTTTCACCCTTAACCCATGACTTCTGGTTGCAGTCCCACCCAATGTCAGTGGAAAAGCCTGCTTACATTTACCCTATCTATACCCTTCATAATTTTGTATAACTCTATCAAATCTTCTCTTGATCTTTTACATTCCAAAGAATAAGTCCTAACCTATTCAATCTTTCCATATAACTCAGCTCCTCCAGACCCGACAAATTGTAAATATTCTCTGTACTCTTTCAACCTTATTTACAGCTTTCCTGAAGGTAGGTGACCATTTCACTTTATGTTTCAATGTCCCTTTGATAAATAGACCTGATTTCGCAATCATTGTCCTAGACTTTCCTTCAGGATCAACATCCATCATGGACAATTCGAATGGAAGTATAGATGGTCTGATTAGCGGGTCTTCAGATGACAAAAATTGCTGGAACTTAAAGTAAAGAAGAAGGTTGTCGAAGGATACAGCAAGATATCGATTAGTTGGAAATTTGGACAGAAATGGCAGAGTTTGATCTGGAAAAGTGAGGTGATCCACTGCAAAATGTATTAAGGGTGATATAGCAGACATATTTAATACGTCCTCACTGGGCATAGATGGACACCAGATTAGATTATTCAACATGCACAAGAGGTTCACCAGGATGTTCTGTTTTGGAATGTATTAGCAATGGGAAAATTGGAAACACTTGGAATTTTTTTCTGGAACATGGGAAGAGGGCAACCTGGATGCCCATCTACCTGGATCTTGTGCAGGTAGATGGGATTAGTTTAGGTTGGTCCATGTCTACACTGACCATGATGCCAAAGAACCTGCTCTGACCAGGGATATACCCTAGCACAAAATAAAATACTGTCAAATTTTATTGAGAGACTGCACGGAATAGGCCACTCCAACCATTTCAGCTACACAACAAGCATCCCTAATTTAACCTTAGCTTAATCACAGGACAATTTACAATGTCCAATTAACCTACTAATCGGTGAGAGGAGACTGGAGTACCTGGAGAAAACCCATGCATTCCACAGGGAGGACGCACAGACGCACAGATGCACTTGGAATTGAACTCCGTACTCCCGATACCCAGAGCTGTAATAGAATCATGCTAACTACTACGCTACTGTGGCAGCAAATTATGCCTTTAAATGCAACGGTCAGGCCAGATACAGGTGTCCCCCTGCTTTACGCAAGTTCACTTTATGCCACTTCGCTTTTACAAAAGACTTACATTAGTACCTGTTTTTGCTAACCGTAAGAAATCCAAAGATGATTTGCGCTTTTATGAAAAAAGGCACCCGCTTTAAACTTGTGTTTACCCCGAGAAAGATTACCATGACCGTGAAGCCTTGTGCGGGCAGGTGTGTGCGCATGCTTGTACATGCCGATATTTTTCTACAAATCGGTTTTGACTAAATCTTCACAATTCTCGTAAGTGAAACTACACTGTGCATACGTTATTTCTACTTTATATAGGCTGTGTACTTATCATATAATTCCTGCTTTATATATGTTAGTGTTATTTTAGGTTTTATGTCTATTTGGTTTGATTTGGTAGGTTATGTTTTGGATCTGGGACCCTCAAAAATTTTTCCCATGTAAATTAATGGTAATTGTTTCTTCACTTTACGCCATTTCAGCTTATGAAAGGTTTCATTGGAACACTCTACTTACGGATAGCGGATATTTAAAAAACACAAAATGCTGGCAGAACTCAGCAGGCCAGACAGCATCTATGGGAGGAGGTAGTGACGACGTTTCGGGTCGAAACCCTTCAGCAGGAGTGAAGTAACATGGGATGGTCGAGGGGGGGATAAGAAGTGGGGGGAGGGATGAAGTAGAGAGCTGGGAAGTGATAGGCTGGAAGGAAATGGGCTAGGGGGAAGGTGGAGAATTATGGGAAATAAAAGAGAAAGAAAGGTAGGGCTGGGGGGAGATTGTAGTGAGGGGGGAAAAGAGAGAGAAAGAGAACCAGACTAAAATTATAGATAGGGATGGGGTAAGGGGGGGGGGGGGCAGGGGTATCAACGGAGGTCTGTGAGTTGGATGTTCATGCCGGCAGGGAGGAGGCTACCTAGGCGGGAGACAAGGTATTGCTCCATCGACCTGCGCGCGACCTCATCTTGACGGTAGAGGAGGCCATGGACAGACATGTCGGAGTGGGAGTGGTCTGTGGAATTGAAGTGTGTGGCCACAGGGAGATCCCGCCACTGCTGGAGGACCGAGCGCCGGTGTTCGGCGAAATGGTCTCCCAGTCTGCGGCGGGTCTCCCCAATGTATAAACGGCCACATTGGGAGCACTGGATACAGTATATCACCCCAGTTGACTCGCAGGTGAAATGGTGCCTCACCTGAAAGGACTGTCTGGGGCCTGGGATGGTGGTGAGGGAAGAAGTGTGGGGGCAGGCGTAGCACTTCTTCCGTTTGCAGGGATGAGTGCCCGGAGGGAGGTCGGTGGGGAGGGATGGGGGGGATGAATGGACAAGGGAGTCGCGTAGGGAGTGATCCCTGCGGAAAGCCAAGAGTGGGGGGGAGGGGAAGATGTGGTTGGTGGTGGGATCCCGTAGGAGGTGGTGGAAGTTACGGAGGATTACACGTTGGATCTGTAGGCTGGTAGGGTGATAGGTGAGGACCAGGGGAACTCTATCCCTGGTGGGCTGGCGGGGGGATGGGGTGAGGGCAGAGGTGTATGAAATACGGGAGACGCGATGGAGGGCAGAGTTGATAGTGGACAAAGGGAAGCCACTTTCTTTCAAAAAGGAAGATACCTCCTTTGTCCTAGAATGAAAGGCCTCATCCTGAGAGCAGATGCGGCGGAGGCGGAGGAATTGAGAGAAAGGGATAGCATTTTTGCAGGAGACAGGGTGGGAGGAGGAATAGTCTAGGTAGCTGTGGGAGTTAGTAGGTTTGTAGTAGATATCGGTGGATAGGCTGTCTCCAGAGATAGAGACAGAAAGATCTAGGGAGGTGTCGGAAATAGACCAGGTGAATTTGAGGGCGGGGTGAAAGTTGTTGGAGGTGAAGTTAATGAAGTCGACGAGCTCAGCATGTGTGCAGGAAGCAGTGCCGATGCAGTCGTCGATATAACGCAAGGAAAGAGGAGGACAGATACCGGTGTAGGCTTGGAACATAGATTGCTACAAATGGCCGACAAAAAGGCAGGCATAGCTAGGACCCATGCGGGTGCCCGTGGCTACACCTTTAGTTTGGAGGAAGTGGGAGGAGCCAAAGCAGAAATTGTTAAGGGTGAGGACTAATTCCGCGAGGCGGAGAAGAGTGGTGGTAGAGGGTGACTGGCTGGGTCTGGAATCCAGGAAGAAACGGAGAGCTTGGAGACCTTCCTGGTGGGGGATAGAGGTATATAGGGACTGGACGTCCATGGTGAAAATGAGGCAGTGGGGGCCAGGGAACTTGAAATCTTTTAAGATATGTAAAGCATGGGAAGTATCACGGATATAGGTGGGAAGGGATTGAACAAGGGGAGATAAATCAGAGTCGAGATAGGCAGAAATGAGTTCAGTGGGGCAGGAGCAAGCAGACACAAACCTACAGACTCCCACAGCTACCTAGACTATTCCTCCTCCCACCCTGTCTCCTGCAAAAATTCAATCCCTTTCTCTCAATTCCTCCACCTCCGCCTCATCTGCTCTCAGGATGAGGCCTTTCATTCTAGGACAAAGGAGATGTCTTCCGTTTTTAAAGAAAGGGACTTCCTTTCGTCCACTATCAACTCTGCCCTCCATCGCGTCTCCCATATTTCACGCACCTCTGCCCTCACCCCATCTCCCCGTCAGCCCACCAGGGATAGAGTCCCCCTGGTCCTCACCTATCACCCTACCAGCCTACAGATCCAACGTATAATCCTCCGTAACTTCCGCCACCTCCTACGGGATCCCACCACCAACCACATCTTCCCCTCCCCCCCACTCTTGGCTTTCCGCAGGGATCACTCCCTACGCGACTCCCTTGTCCATTCATCCCCCCCATCCCTCCCCACCGACCTCCCTCCAGGCACTCATCCCTGCAAACGGAAGAAGTGCTACACCTGCCCCCACACTTCTTCCCTCACCACCATCCCAGGCCCCAGACAGTCCTTTCAGGTGAGGCACCACTTCACCTGCGAGTCAACTGGGGTGATATACTGTATCCGGTGCTCCCGATGTGGCCGTTTATACATTGGGGAGACCCGCCACAGACTGGGAGACCGTTTTGCCGAACACCGGCGCTCAGTCCTCCAGCAGTGGCGGGATCTCCCTGTGGCCACACACTTCAATTCCACAGAACACTCCCACTCCGATATGTCTGTCCATGGCCTCCTCTACCGTCAAGATGAGGCCATACGCCTAGGTAGCCTCCTACCTGCCGGCATGAATATTCAACTCACAGACCTCCGTTGATACCCCTGCCCCCCACCTTACCCCATCCCTATCTATAATTTTAGTCTGGTTCTTTCTCTCTCTTTCCCCCCCCCCCCCACTACAATTTCCCCACAGCCCTACCTTTCTTTCTCTTTTATTTCCCATAATTCTCCACCTTCCCCCTAGCCCATTTCCTTCCAGCCTATCACTTCCCAGCTCTCTACTTCATCCCTCCCCCCACTTCTTATCCCCCCTCGACCATCCCATGTTACTTCACTCCTGATGAAGGGTTTCGGCCCGAAATGTCGTCACTACCTCCTCCCATAGATGCTGTCTGGCCTGCTGAGTTCTGCCAGCATTTTGTGTTTTTATTTATTTCCAGCATCTGCAGATTCACTCATGTTGACTTTGAATTGCAATTATTTATTTGTGTACTTATGGTCATTTAAAAATAAAAATGCACATTAAATTATTTATTATTTATTTGTAGCAAATGCTTTTAATGGCACTTGGAGAGCAAAGCCATGTCATCATCAAACGGCTAAGGCTACGTCCACACGACGCCGGATAAATCTGTAACCGAAGCTTTTTCTCTTCATTTTTACCCTCCGTCCACACTAAAACGGCGTTTTCATCCCCCAAAACCGGAGAATTTCAGAAACACTTTCCAGAGTGGGTATTTTTGAAAATGCTGCTCGAGCAGATCAGTGTGGACGGGGTAACTGGAGAAATCTGAAAACACTTTCAGATGGCAGCGCGCCAGTTCATTGTTTTCCTGAACGCAACCCCCCACACAATCTAACAATTTCAGAACAGATGGCAAAGAGACTGACGCCAGAAGAGTTAGAAATGTTCTCACCAAATACTTTGACCCATAACTTACTGAATAAATAAGTATACTGTACTCACTTTGCCCTGTTTTCTGTCCTTGCTCGTATGAAGGTGGTTTACCTATTTATGCAAGTACTTCTCTGACAATAGATGTGTAACAGCCTAATGTAACATTGTATGGAAATACAAGATAATACTGATGCAGACATGTTTTATACATTTAACAAGGTGCTTTATTAATGCAACAGAGTTCATCAGTTTTTCAATGTTCATCGTCAGCCGGGTCAGTCTGTCCGTGAACTCCCTGTCGGTTGCCTCTGTACGCTCCAGTATTTGTGTTTTTTTTTTACTTTTAAGTTCTCCCATGTGAGAGCCAACAGCTGTCCATCGTTTTAAGTTTTTCTAGTCTGTAACTACACAAACGCGCACTTTCACTTTCAAAATTATCCGATCTAGTGTGGATGTAGCCTAAGATTCTTTCCATTTCTTCTCTTTCTCCTTTGCAGCAACAAGAGTAGATCAGGTCACAACAAGAGCTCACAAGGTGAAAATGCACACTGGCCTTCAGAGTGCTGAGTACAGGAGTTGGGATGTTATGCTGATGTTATATAAGACAGTGAGACCAAATTTGGAGTATTGTGTGCAGTTCTGGTCATCTACCTATTGAAAAGTTATCAATAAAATTGAAAGAGTACAGAGAAAGTTTACAAGATTGGTACTGCGTCTTATGGACCCAAGTTACAGGGAACTGTTGAATAGGTTAGGACTTTATTCCCTGGGGCGTAGGAGAATGAGGGGAGATCTGATAGAGGTATATAAAATTATGAGGGGAGTAGATGCAAGCAGGCTTTTTCCACTGAGGTTGGGTGAAACTAGAACTAGAGGTCGTGGGTTACAGGTGAAAGGTGAAATGTTGAAGAGGTACCTGAGAGGGAATTCTTCACTCAAGAGGGTGGTGAGAGTGTGGAACGAGCTGCCAGAGAGAAGTCGTGGATACATTTAAGTGAAGTTTGGATAAGTACATGGAAAAGAGGGATACAAGGTCCATGGTCCAGGTCAATCAGACTAGGCAGAATAACAGTTTGGCACAGATTAGATGGGCCAAAGGGCCTGTTTCTGTGCTGTAGTGCTCTACGTCTCTAAACTTAAAGCACTTCACATCTGCAAAGTTCCTTTTCAATTGTTCTCTCCCAAAACTGAGTTTTGTTTCAAGGTTTAGAAGGATACTGGCCAATTACTAGCAAACAGGACTGGCTCATATCATTCACTGGAACTCTCACTTCTATGTTAAAAGGACAGGCAGGTAGACAGAGGAGGTGGGGTGGCTCTGTAGGTAAAAAAATTAAATCAAGATCTTAGCAACTCTTAGCAAACTTGAATCCCTAAAGGATGCTCGACAGCTGTGGCAGGGCTTGAATGCTATCACCTCTTACAAAGTGAAACCAAGTGACATGGGTGACAACAAGGCTTTGCTGTCAGATGAGCTCAATGCCTTCTATGCTTACTTTGGCCATCAAAACATGGAGGAACCTTCACAAACTCCCACAGTCTGTGATGACCTTGTGATTTCAATTTCAGAAGCCAACGCGAGAGCATACTTCAGGAGGGAGAACCCACTGTAAGCATCTGGCCCAGATGGGATACCTGGCCAAGTAAGAAAGACCCGTGCTGGTCAACCATCTGGAGAGTTCACCAACATCACTAACCTCTCGCTTTGGTAGTCTGACATACCCACCTGCTTTAAGCAGGTTTCAATTATACCGGAGCCTAAGAAGGATGTGATAACCTGCCTCAATGACTGTCAACCAGTAGCACTCACATCCATAGTGATGAAGTGTTTTGAGAGGCTGGTGATGAAACTTATCAACTGCTGCCTGAGAAGCAACTGGGATCCTCTCCAGTTTTCCTACCGGCACAACAGGTCCACAGCAGATGCCATCTCATTGGCTCTTCACTCAACCCTGGAACGTGTGGACAGCAAAGATGCATACATCAGGATGCTCTTTATTGACCAAAGCTCAGCATTCAATACCACCATCCCCTCAAAACTAATCAATAAGCTTCAAGACCTTGGCCTAAACATCTCCTTGTGCAATTGGATCCTCTATTTCCTCATTTGCAGATTCCAGTCAGTTCAGATTGGCAACAACATCTCCTCCACAATCTCCATCAGCACAGAGGTGCACCACAAGGTTGTGCTCAGCCCACACTCTATTCGATTTATACTTATAACTATGAGGCTAAGCACAACTCTGATGCCATATTTAAGTTTGTCAACAACACCAGTGTCGTTGGCCGAAACAAAGGTGGTGACAAATCAGCATAACGTGGTCTCTGAAGTTCCATTTGCCCAGTACTCTGATTATCTGTCCCACTCCTACTTTGAGTTCTCTGTCCTTGCTTTCTTGCAAATTTCATGAAAATTGGTGTGAGTCTGGTGACCAGCATCTCCTCTTCTGACTAGGCACGTGACAGAGCCCTCAAGGTTCACCACTGAATTTGGATAACTAGTTTGTATCATCTAGTTTGTGGTCAGTACTCGTGAAAAGTCATTGTCCTGTAACATTAAACTCCACTTCCCAGCATTCAAGACATCTTCAAGGAGCGATGCCTCAAAAAGGCAGGATCTATCATCAAGAGACCCCATCACCCAGGACATGTCCTCTTCTCATTGTTACCATCAGTACAGGAGCCTGAAGGCACACACTCAACAATTCAGGAACAGCCTCTGCCATTGGATTCCTGAATGGACATTGAATTTTCATGAACACTACCTCACTACTTTTTATTCTCTTTCTACACTATTAACTTTTTAATGTATATGCACTTACTATAATTTAGTTTTTTATCATTATTGCAATGTACTGCTACTGCATAACATCAGATCTCACAACATATGCCAGTAAAATCAGTCCTGACCAAGGGTCTCAGCCCGAAACGTCGACAGTGCTTCTCCCTATAGATGCTGCCTGGCCTGCTGTGTTCCACCAGCATTTTGTGTGTGTCCCAGTAAAATCAAACCTGATTCTGATTCTGACAGTCTCTCTTCACAGCTGCTGCCTGACCTGTTGGGCATTTCCCAGATTTGCTTCCTTTCAGATTTTCAGCAGCTAACTTCTGTATTTCTGTTCCAGCTTTGTTTGTTCCATCAGACCTCTCACTCACTACATCTCTTCCACACACACGTGTGGTTAACAAGCCCTCACCCCTCTCTCTCACTGGCATCAAACAATGCTTGTTAATCACAATCTCCTTGGTCTCCCCACCTCTCCCCTATCGCTCTAACTTAAATCGGGATTCATTTGTACCTTTTCCTTTTTCTAATGAAAGTTCATTTCCTCTGTTTCTCTGTCCACACTTGCTGTCCGGCTAACTGAGCTAGAAGAGACTCTGCATAGGCCAGATCTTTTATCCCAGAGAGAAGGAGGCTGGTGGTGACCTTGTAGAGGTCTAGACATATAGTACTGTGCATGTCTTCAGCACCTACTATATATAGCTCGGGTATCTAAGATTGTGCACTGTACTATATTTGTCAACGTGGAGTGAAGAGCGAGTCTGTAAATCTGGCGAGCGCAATGGATGTTAGGAATGATGCAGGAGGGGTGTGGGACAGGAGGCAGAGAAGGAGTGCCAGGGGCAAGGCTTTCATTGCCAGGGGCAATCATTAGATTCCAACAATTGGTTTACTGATCATTACAGAATGTCTCGCTGGTGCTTCCCGTTCCTTACCCTCTCCTTTCCCCTTCTCCCAACCATGATTCACCTCTCTCTGCTCCCTTCCCACTCTCAGTCCACAACAGTGACCCGTATCAGTATCCAAGTTTATCATGAAATGAGATTTTATTTTTGCAACAGCAATATAGTGCAATAAATACAATTGTTACAGTGCTGTGCAAAGCTCTTCGGCTCCCGAGGCCACTGTGCCTGAGACTTTTGCACAGCAGTATAAAATCAATAGGGGAGTAGATAATCTTACCCAGGGCAAGGGAATCTAAAACCAGGGGGGCATAAGTTTAAGGTGAGAGGTGAGAGATTTAAGGTGGACCTGACGGACAACATTTTCACACAGAGGGAGGTGGGTTTATGGAATGAGCTGCCAGAGGAAGTGGTAGAGACAGGTACAATTATAATATTTAACAGACACTGCATGTGAATCAAGTAAAACTAAAACAGAATTTGATTGTAGTGCAGTGAGGCTGCAGTCTTTCTATAATGAGGTAGTGGTTTGGGCTGTGCAGGTAGAAAAAGACGAAAGATTTTAAAAAAAACCTTGTCATATCTGTACCGTGAAACATACTGTGAAATATGTAATTTGTGTCAAATCAAATCAGCAGCCATAGCTCAGAGTGTTGCCATATTTATGCCTCCGACATGGCATGCCCGTAACTCACTAACAATAAAGTACGTCTTTACATTGTGGGATGAAACTGGAGCACCCAGAGGAACGTACAAGCTCCTTGCAGACAGCAGCGGGAATCGAGCCCCTATCTTATACAGCTGGCTACTGTAAAGCGATGCACTAACCACTACATTACCGTACCTTTTGGTGCAAGAACCAAATAGCTGATGGGAGACAACTGCCCTTGATGAATAAACTCTTCTCAGGCTTCCAGCCGGGTATCAATTTTAACCAATGCTAAAATCCCCAATGAAGATGATAGAGTTTGTCATCAAAACGTCAGTTAAGATCGATACCTGTCCCGGGCTGGAAGCCTGAGAAGAGTTTATTCGTCACATACGCCGGGAAAGCACTAGATCCTTTTTCAACTGAGCTTCAGCTCTACTTACAACCTGAATTCTGACGCAAGGTCATCGACGTCAGCTCCTCTTCCCGGCTGCCAGATACTGCCTGCCTAACCTGTGTATTTCAGCTGTTCGACACTGTGTTAAGTTTGGCTTTAGATAGAATGAAGGTCGGAGTTGCAGGGAAACAGCGACTCCCCACCCCACCCCCTGTCCTTACTCACCAACAGCATTCTCTCCAACAGCAACGAGAAAAGTTGAGCAAGGGAAACTCTGGCTGGCCGTGTCTTCACCCGATGTCCTACTCTCTGGATTCCACTGGACGGAAATACCCCTGATGAGGAAGACATACTTTTCAGGAAAAACTCACAATCCAAGCACGAACAGAACAGTCATGTCACGCCCAAAAGTTTCACCGAAGCAGAACAGCAGCAGCAACAGGAATAGGCAGCAAGCCCCCTCTAGCCTGCTCCACTATTTGACACAACTGACTCAGAACTCTGCTCCACCCTGCCTGACGTGTAGATAACCCATCTCCTCTGGGGCTAGAGATCTGGCTACCTTGGCCTTCAATACGTTCAATGATTTGGCCACCATAGCTCTCCAGGGGAGAGTACTCAAAGCTAGCTCAGGGTGACGAAAGGCAAGGACCGATCTGGTTAACTTGCAGGTCAAGTTGGTGGTGAGGAAGGCAAATGCAATGTTAACATTCATTTTGAGTGGACTAGAATATGAAAGTAAGGATATAATGTTGATGCTTTATAAAGCATTGGTAAGCGGTTTTGGGCCCTTATCTGAGAAAGGATGTGCTAAGAGGGTCTAGAGGAGGTTCACTAGAATGATCCCAGGAATGAAAGGGTACGAGCAGTGTTTGATGGTGCTGGATCAGTACTCGCTGGAATTCAGAAAATTAGCAGGGCAGGGGCATCTCATTGAAACCTATCGAATATTGATAGACAGAGTGAATGTTTCTGATAGTGGGGGAGTCTAGGACCAGACAGCATAGTCTCAGGCAGGACAGAGGGATGTCCACTTAGAACAGAGATGAGATCATTCTTTAGCCAGTGAATGATGAATCCAGGGAATTCATTGCCATAGGCAGCTGTGGAGGCCAAGTCATAGGGTATATTTAAAGCAAAAATAGTTAAGTTCTTGATTAGTCAGGGCATCAAAGGGTACAAGAGGAAGGCAGGAGAATGGGGTTGAGAGGGATAATAAATCAGCCATGAGCAGACATGATAGCCAAATGACCTAAACATGTTCCTGTGTCTGTGGTCTTATCGATTTATTGAGTCTAACTTTCTTCATATTAATGGAATCTGACCAACTTGCTGTCTCACAACTCTCCAATTCATTAGTGGAGCAGTAACCCTGGGGTCACCATGACAAATCCAGAGTAATTCCACAAAACACAGAGAAAATGCTGTAAGATAAAAGATTTAATGTGTACATCGAATCAGTGAAAAATCCAGTGAAATGCGTCATTTGCATCAACGACTGACACAGTCCGAGGATGTGCCGGACGGAGGCAGCCGCAACTGTACCACGCTTCCAGTGCCAACAAAGCATGCCCACAACTTATTAACCCTGACCTTTGGGAAGTGGGAGGAAACCAGAGCACCCGGAGGAAAACATGCGATCACGGGGAGAACGTACAAGTTCCTTACAGACAGCGGTGGACATTGAATCTCATTCTGTAAACAATTGCACCAATCGCTGCGTTACCCGGCCAACCCATCCCAACAGGTCGTTCTCAACAGACTCACCCCAACAGATCCAAGTGCAATCTAAATCTCTTCTGGGTAATCGCAATAAAACCCCAGTATAACTACAACATACATTTTATCCTAAGAGACTCAGCTACCTTGGGTTAATCATAGCAAACATAAGCTAATCCCTACAGACCAGAATGGGCGTATGGAGACGAATCAAAACTAATGAAGTATCAATCCCAATTATAGTAGAAGAATCAAGAGCGCAGAGCTGCACACGAGTTGCCTTCTCCTTAACAGTAAGGGTTTGAGGAGACTTGGAAGGCACCAAAGACACTTGCAGATTTCTACAGATGTACCACGGAGAGCTTTCTAACTGGCTGTATCACTGTTTGGTATTGGGGAGTGGGCTATTGCACAGGATCAAAGTAAGCTGCAGGAAGTTGTGAACTCAGTCAGTTCCACCATGGGACTAACCTTCTTAGCATCCAGGAGAGATGGCTCAGAGAGGCAGGATCCATCACCCAGGACATGCTCTCTTCTCACTGCTACCATCAAGGAGAAAGTACAGGAGCCTGAAGACACACACTCACCGATTCAGGAACAGCTTCTTCCCCTCTAACACCCGACATCTGAATGGACATTGAACCCATGAACACTACCTCACCACCTTTATTTTCACTGCTTAATTAGCTGAACATATATTTGCTGTAATTTAGTTATTTTTATTATGTATTTCATTGTGCTGCCCCATAGAAACAAATTTCATGACATATGCAGGTGATATTAAGCAACACACACAAAATGCTGGAGGAACTCAGCAGGCCAGGCAGCATCAATGGAAGAGAGTAAACAGTCAATGTTTCAGACCTACACCCTTCACCAGGACTGGTTAACATTAGATCTGTTGGGGTGGGGGAAGCGAAGGATTTGTTGATATTTTGTTTTGATAGCTGCTGCAGATTTGAGCTGCAGCGGTTTCCTGTATCCGAGCAGAGTATCTTAGTCCTGGTGGCAAAGCTTCCTGAAGCCAATATTCTAGCAGTTTCCCGTCTGGAGGAGCATGAATCCACTGTCTCATCTCCTACCAGGCTTAGACCTTGGACAGTTCCAACAGGTCCTAACAAATACAGGTCCTTCTCTGAAGATCATTAAATCCCAACAAACCTGGAAACAATCTCTGTTCCAGCCCCACACCAACACATAAATTCCTCCAGGCCAGGAGATAATCCCAGCAGGCTGGTTCATCCTAATAAACTAGGAGTTAATTCCAGAAAGGCTAGGCCATCTCAACAGACCCATTAATCCCAGCAGAGTGGAAGTAATCCCCACAGACTACATGACCCTGCAACTCTGAATGGACTCTTAGAGATGAGTTAATTCCAACAGATGCAGGACATTCCCAACAGTTTGTGAGTCAAACCCAGTTGGTTTGGGTCAATCCATGCAGACCATGAATTAATCCCAGCATCCTGCATCTCAATACTAGCTACCTCCAGAAAACAGAAACTGTACCTAAAAGGCAAGTAAATCCCAGCAACTCCCGGCCAGTCTCAATAGGCAAATTAATCCCAACGGGGCCACGACAATCCCAATAGATGTTAGACCAATCCCAACAGACCAGTAAATCCTAGTAGTTGCTGGTCTATCCCAACAGACCAATGAATCCCACCTGATGCCAATCCAGCCCAGGAAACCAAGAAAAACCCAACAGCTGCTGGTCCATCCCACAAACCAGTAAATCCCAGCAGCTGCTGGTCCATTCGATAGCAGCAAGGGTGGCCTGGAGGCTCCTCCTGCGGCCCAGTACCGACACACGGAGCCCCACTTCCCGGGGCCTCGGTCTAACCTCACCTGCGTCCCGCCAACTCATTTCTGATCTCCTCATCCTCATCTTCGTCCTCCTCGTCCACCGCCCGGGAGAAGACGGAAACAACCTCCCCGAAAAACGTGGCCATTTGCCGGGCAGATCCTGCGGTCTCCCAGGCGGCGAATCACCAACTCCCGTCGCCCGGCAGAGGACGCCGTTACCCAGAAAATGCACACACGCACCGCCGGAGGGCGCACGTCGGCAGCAAATACACACGGCCACCGCCAGAGGGCATCCTTCCCCTGAAAAGACACACGCCACCAGAGGGCGCGCCGCCCACTCAGCTACCTGTTGCTCCACGATAGAAGGGGGACATTCTGCCCGCAGCCGGAACGCAGATAGAAGAGGTTCTCTGCTGCGAGTCTATGCGAAGGTAAACGACTATGAAAAGGGAGGAATTCAAACTATCTCCAGACAGCAGAAAAATAGCACTTTGCAAGCTAATAGAGCTATTAAAGCTAATAGGTGTCCTGGACCTGACGCTTTGGAGTCTTAAAAGATTACAGTGATAGCGGATGCGTGCATTGGCAAAAATCCCCCGGATCCTCGAGAGGTCCAAGTGGTTTGGAAAACCACAAATGAAACGCTATTTTTAATTAAAGGGGGGGGGGAAGAGAAATCAATGTATTATAGACTAAGATCTGTCACTTTGAAATTGCTGGAATCCATTAGTAAGGAGATTATTGCAGGACATTTAGAAAATCATGACAAAATCAAGTGAAAGTTGAATTTACTGTTATATGCACAGGTCAATGATTAACCTGCAGCAGCATCACGGGCTCATGGCATCAGGCGCACTAAATTCTCAAAATAAACATCAATTTATACATAAACCAGAAGCCCTGGCTGAACCAAGAGATGGAGAGTCTGCAGAGGTGAGGTGTGATGGGTGGTTTCCAAGACCAGTGATTCAGGAAGAAGTCCAGGTACAGAAGGCCGTCGTGAGAGCAGAAAGATAATTCCGTGTGAAATTAGAGACACGGCGGCTGTGGCGGGGTGTGCATGGCCTTACTGCTAACGGCATGAGTGGAAGTTTTGCTTCGCCTCCCGATAAGCTCGACACCTTTTATGCACGCGTTGAAAGGGGGAATGGCACGACACCTGTGTGAATCCCCACAGAGTCTGAAGACCCTGTGATCTCGTTCTCAGAAACCTTCAAGAGGTGATTCCTTGCAAGGAGCTCCAATGGTGAACCTGGCCAAGTACTGAGAAGCTGTACCCACCAACTAGCTGGAGTGTTCTATTTCTCACTGAAAAAAATGACAGCAATCATATCTGGACCCCCAAGAACGGCAGCATGAGCATCCTCAATGACTACTGACTGGTAGAACTCATATCTACCACAATGAAGTGCTTTGAGAGGTCGGTTATGGCTGGAATTATGTTGCCTCCCAGGTGCCAGGGTCATGGATGTCTCAGACTGGGTCCACAGCATTCTAAAGGGGAGGATTTCTGATGACCAACGACATAGGCAGGAAAAGGGATGAGGTCCTGCAAAGAGTTTATAGGAAGTTAAGGAGAGAGCTGAGCAACATGACCTCCAGTGTTGTGATCTCTGGATTGCTGCCTGTGCCACATACCAGCGAGGGTGAAAATAGAATGATTTGGCAGATGAATGCATGGCTGGGGAATTGGTGCAGGGTATCAGATTTCCGGATCATTGGGATCTCTTCTGGGCAAAGTGCAACCTCTACCAAAGGGACAGATTACACCTGAACCCAAGGGGGACCAATAACTTTGTGAGTAGGTTTGCTAGTGCTGTTCAGGATGGTTTAAACTAATTTGGCAGGGGGATGGGAGCCAGAATGATAGAGCTGAGGATGGGACAGTTGGTACCCAACTACTGTAGAGGCAGTGTGTTGTGAGACTATGAAGAAGGACAGGCAGATGATGGGATGAGGTGAAGTGTAACATTGGGGCAAAAATCAAAAAGATTGATGAAAATGGGACTGAAGGTGTTACATTTGAATGCACGCTACATACAGAACAAGGTAGATGATCTTGAACATCTGCTGAAGATTGGCAGGGTATGACATTGTGGGCTTCACTGAGTCGTGGCTGTAAAAAAGATGGTAGTTGGGAGATACACATTGTATCAATAGGACAGGCAGGTAGGCTGAGTGGGTGACATGGCTCTGCTGGTAAGGATGAAATTAAATCTTAAGAAAGAGTTGAAATAGGATCAGAAGATACAGATTTATTGTGGGAAGATGACTTATTGGAGCAGCTTGTGGTTGAGCCCACTAGGGAAACGCAGTTCAGGATTGGATGTTACATAATGGGACAGCATTGATTGGGGAGCTCAGCGAAAGGATTCCTTAAGAGGCAGTGATGATAATATGATAGAATTCACCCTGCAGTTTGAGAGGGAGAAGATAACCTTTCAGGTATATCGGTACTGCAGTGGAAGAAAGGGAATTGCGGAGGAATGAGAGAGGAGCTGGCCAAAGTTAATTAGAAGGCCTGAACAGATTAGATATGGCAAAGTTATTTCCCATGGTAGGGGATTCTAGGACAAGAGGCTACGACTTCAGGATTGAAGGATGTCCATTTAGAACAGAGATATGGAGAAATTAGTCAGAGGGTGGCAAACCTGTGGAATGTGTTGCCTCGAGCGGCAGTGGAGGCCAAGTCGTTGGGTGCATTTAAGGCAGAGATAGACAGGCTCTTGATTAGGCAGGGCATCAAAGGGTATGGGGATGACTGGAAGAATTGGATCAGCCCATGATTGAATGGTGAAGCAGACTTGATGGACCAAGGTCTTATGGAAGGGGACACTAGAAGGGAGGGCAGCAGAGCAGCAATGGCTGGAGCTTCTGGGAACAATTTAGGTGTAGAATAGATACATCCCGAAGAAGGGAGGATGATGAAACTGTGGCTGACAAGGGAAGTCAAAGACAGCATTAACGCAATAGAGAGGACATACGATATAGCAAATATCTGTGGACGTTAGAGAAGATTTGAAAGCTTTTAAAACCCAACAGAAGGCAACTAAAAAAAAAGGTATAGAGAGACAAAAGATGTAAGCTATCCAATAATAAGAGGATTCCAGAAGATTTTTCAGATGTATAAAGAATTTTAAATTGAGGCAAAAATGCAGACAAATTAATAAGTATTTTGCATCAGTTGTCACTATGGAAGACGCTAGCAGTATGGCAGAAATTCAAGAGTGTCAGGAGGCATATGTGAGTGTAATTGCTATTGAGGGAGAAGGTGCTTGAGAAGTTGAAAGGCCTGAAGGTAGATAAGTCACCTGGACCAGATGGACTACACCCTAGGGTTCTGAAAGAGGTAACTGAAGAGATTGTGGAGGCATTAGCAGTAACCACAAGATTATGGAATGGTTCCAGAGGACTTGAGAATTGTAGATGTCACTTCACTCTTTAAGAAGGGAAGAAGGAAAAAAGAAAATTGTAGGCTAGTTAGCCTGACTTCAGTAGTTGAGAAGATGTTGGGAGTCGATTATTAAGGATAAGATCTCAGGGTTCCTGGAGGCACATGATAAAATAGGCCATAGTCAGCTTGGTTTCCTCAAGGGAAAATCTTGCCTGACAAATCTGTTGGAATTCTTTGTGAAAATAACAGGCAGGACAGACAAAAGAAAGTCAGTGGATGTTGTTTACTTGGATTTTCAGAAGGCCTTTGACAAGAAGCCACACATGAAGCTGCTTAAAAGGGTAGGGAAAGTACTAGTATGGTTAGAAGATTGGCTGACTGGCAGGAGGCTAAGAGTGGGGATGAAGGAGCCTTCACTGGTTGACTGTCAGTGACTAGTGCTGTTCCTTAGGAGCCGGTGTTGGGACCTCTTCTTTTCATGTTAAATATCAATGATTTGGATGATGGAATTGATAGCTTTGTGGCCACGTTTGTGGATGATACCAAGATCGGTGGAGAGTCAGATAGTGTTGAGACAATCTTAATGTGGACAAATTTAATATCTAACTTAAAACATCTTCTGTTAAAATAGGAATGCTCTGTCTGTGTATGCACTACCATTCAGTTTGGTTGGTGGAGGGCAGAGGGGTGGGGGTAGAGAGGGGGATGGGGATGAGGGTTGGTGGGTGGCTGGGTTAACAGTCAAAGTGTAATCAGTAACTGGTTGTATTGAATGTAATTTGTTGGTGTTGCAATAAAAATTAGTGATAAAAAAGTGTTGAGGAAACAGAGTCTGCAGAAGGACTAAGATTAGGAGAATGGGCAAAGAAGAGGCAGATGGAATATAGTGTAGGAAAGTGTATGGTCATGCACTTTGCTAGAAGGAATGATAAGGGTGATTATTTTCTAAATGATGAAAATTCAAAAATCAGAGATGTCAAGGGATTGGGAGTCCACATGTAGGATTCGCTAAAGGTTAATTTGCAGGTTGAGTTGGTGCTGAGGCAGGCAAATGCAACGTTAGCATTCATTTTGAGAGGACTAGAATATAAAAGGGTGTAATACTGAGGCTCCATGTGGCATTTGGGTAAAGTATAACAAGGTTACATGTACATGTGGTCTTGTGCAGCTTCTCAGGTGCTGAAGGGATGGCAAGCAAAAAACAGAATCTGTAATAGGAACTAAAGGTAATTGTTTCATTCTTCCCAAATTTCAGTTGGACATTTCTGCTCATCCAGGTCAAGAGCGTGGACAGATAATGTAAGAGGGATAGTTACCAACAGCAACATGTAAAATCTGAAAATGCCCAATTGGCCGAACGTAAATGAGAAATGTGAAGGAAAGTTTAGGGACAAAGCTGCAATGTAGAGGTAGGAAGTGATACTCTCTATTGACTACAGCTTGGCATTCAATACCATCATCCCCTCAAAACTAATCAATAAACTCCAAGACCAGAACCACAAAGCTGTCTGCTTAGCCCCCTGCTCTACACTTATTCCTAAGTCCTGACGAAGGGTCTCGGCCCAAAACGTCGACAGCGCTTCTCCCTATAGATGCTGCCTGGCCTGCTGCGTTCCACCAGCATTTTGTGTGTGTTCCTCTGATTCCTTAGGAGTTTGTAAAGATTCAGCATGACTTTAATACTTTGACAAACTTCTATGAATGTGTAGTGGAGAGTACATTGACTGACTGCATCACAGCCTGGCATGGAAACACCAAAGCCTTTGAACAGAATATCCTACAAAAATTAGTGGATATAGCCCAGTCCATCACAGGTAAAGCCCTTTGCACCATTGAACACATCTGAACAAAACACTGTTGAAGAAAAGCAGCACTCATCATCAAGGGCCCCACCACTCAAAGACATGCTCTCTTCTCACTGGTGCCATCAGGGAGGTGTACAGGAGTCTCAGGATTCACACCACCAGGTTCAGGAACAGTGATTATCCCTCAAACATCACTCAACTTCACTTGCCTCATCATTGAAATGTCTATGGACTCACTTTCAAGGACTCTTCATCTCATGTTCATATTTATTGCTTATTATTTATGTAATCTGCACAGTTGTCTTTTGCACACTGGTTGATCACACAAGTTGGTGCAGTCTTTCATTAATTCTGTTCTGGCTATTATTCTATTACAGATTCATTGAGTATGTCCACAAGAAAATTAATCTCTGGGTTGTATATGGTGGCATATATGCACAGATAATAAATTTACTTTGAACTTTGTTGTTAGGTATTCTCTGGTAGACCCAGGTGGATAATATAACTCACCACAAAATCCTGACCAAAATACAACTTTTTGAATGCTTTTTATTTTTAAACAATGATTTTATTTTTACAATGGGAATCAATTTTCTGCATAAACCTGGAAAATAGCATAACTACAGCCACATACACTAATTTACACAAGATTCTATGCTGCTAAGGCAAAATTTTCAAGTTTCTATATATTTACATATGCACAATTTACAATAAATTGCCAAAAAATAAAATAAACTGCCAATGTTTTTCCTTTCATAAGAAAACTGAAGTTTTCCAGTTAGGTAAACACCTCTCCCTGAATAATCTGATTCATCAGTTAACACATATAAACAGTCCTGAGATCAAAATTGAAACAATTTGGCAAAAACAATGTCCCAGGAAAATTAATAAACAGCTATTTTAAAGTGGATACTTTGGAGAAAATCTCTAATGTGCAACATGTTTAAACTTTTAAAAAAAACTATTAACCCATGTCGTTCTAATCCACACACTGGAGCTCATAGCCTTTTGCCTTTGTCACCAAGTTGCCAGATACAGTACTTAATAGTCGCTATTACTGCTTTCAGTGCAACAGTGAATTTTGCTCCTGCAGAAGTGGGCACCATTATTCTGTAACTCTTTGTCTGTCTCTCCAAAATCAGAAAATCCTACCACTAATTAATAAATTTGTCTATGCAGGAGTAGAAATTAAAATTCATATCAGACATTCCAATTTGGCACTGCCGTCATCAGCTTTGGAAATTGTGCTCTTCTTCCCAAATAAAATATCAAAACGCAATAATCACATGATTTGATTCATTGCACTTTGTCACACACATTAGCCTCCAAAATGCAAAATGTATGGAAACATTACCCACTATATTGCAAAATATACAGCACAGTAAATCATGGACCATTATTGAAAACCAAGATCTTAGTTAACTGCCTGTATTAAATCAATATCTATTAATTCTATCATTATTCAATTTTTAAACAGTTATTACAAAATCTTAAATGTCACTCCTACAATACTGTGCTCCTACCTGGAACTCAAAAGCATAGTCAATGATACACATTTCCATAAATTGATAAAGTTCATCTTTGAGCTAACATCTCAGGAATTTACGTCAATATAAAACAAAACTTTAGTATTTGTAATTAATTCTAAGCTTAAACTATAGGTAGTGTATCAATTCAGTCATAGCATATGTTAGCCATGCACAAAACTATTGTTAAGCTCGTTCAGAAATTGAACTAGCTTTATAACCTTTGCAGTAAATTAATGTATTTTAATATAAAAAATGAAAAAACATGCTAAACACTGCATGTCTGAAGATTATAGGAAGGTTGATTCTTTTTGAGGCAGTCTTTTGAAAGCCCATTTGCTCTGGATAATAAACCTCTTCTGTAAACGAGGCAGAATTTCCAAATAAGCTGTGTATGCAATACAAAATGCAAATGGAAATCATTGTTCTTAGTTATCATTCTTTAATACATCATGCGCAAAGACAAAAATATCAAGCAACACATCCAGAAAATTAATTCATTGAAACTACTGCATCATTATCTGACAAATGTGGAGATTTTAAATTACATTTTAGGACAATTCCATTGTGCAATATAATATGTTGTTCAAAACAATGCCTGAGAAACACAGTGTTTATAATTTATGATCAAGGGGTATTATTTTTGTAGTATATTTCAATTAACAAAAACAAGATAGATTTTTATCAAGGCAGCCTGTGCACATGCACAGAATAATTGAAAAATAGGGAAATTTCAACTATGTAACAGAATGGTACGCAATTGTGCCAATGCCTTCATTACTAATTACACCTTCAACCATAGTTCTTTAGCTGATAGGGGAAGGAGGGTCATGTCAATACTAATTGTTTTGGCATCTCTGAGATAGGTGGTGGGGGAAGGGAAGAAAGGAAGGAAGAGAAAATGCATTTCCTATTTCACGTTACTATTTATCTCATTCCAATGTAGTCTCCAATTGAACAACTTTCTGACATTAACCACGTAGGCACATTTTAAGCAACTCAGGTGAAGTTTCTTCTTGAGAGTATCCAGAATCAATGATTCCATTCAACCTGCTTATATTATTAAGGCTAAAAATTAGTGGAAGATGCCAGATTTTATGGAGTTGTACCCATTCAAATTGATACTCAAATTTTATTAATCTTGCTCAAGATTAATTAAACTAATTTTTTTTATTAGAATACATTAGTGTATCTTGAGAGATGTTAGGGTGATAATCTCTGCTGATATAACATGATTCGATTTTGATAACAGATTGGCTAAATAGCATAATGCTGTAAAGTATTGCATTTAACTACTCAGCTTTTGTCATTGGCAATAAAAGAAACACGCCTGTTTATATTATTTTAATTTTACCACAATATAAAGGGACAGAGCGGAGTTATAAAGCTCTAAGTAGATTACAGAACCATGGGATGGATTTAGGGATGCAAAGTGTTGCGAAACAGAGCCAAAAACCTGTTGAAAAGTTATGCTTCTCCACAGGTGCTGATTATTCACAGCATTTTCTGTTTCAAAGTTGGAAAACACAGATAGATTCATATTGATTTTGTGCAGTCTCTAAATGTTAGAATTCCAAGGGAGTAAGTCAATTGCAAAGTGCATTTTTAAAAATTATTTCCTTTAGGAATTTTACCATGATTTGCAGGGAAAATATGATTTAACAATGAGAGTTTGGAATGGGAGTAGGATATGCACAGGTGCTGGAAGAAAATGGGCACAATAAAGCAAAAATACCTTCTTGTTAAGGTTGGAATGCATACTTTGAAACACTAGTACCATGTGCCCATTTCCTAAATTTACAACAATCTCTTTGAATTTTGTTGTTCAATATGTTATTGGAATGGGCAAGAGGAAAACATTTCAATAAATAAAATTAAAGCCATCATGAAGATTTAGTTTATACCAATTAATGATTACCTCAATGTCAGCATTGCATGATATTTTAGATATCAAAATGACTTCATCTTTACTATTTTCTAAACTGTCTTCTTTGCATCCATTGAAATATAGTTGGGATAAGAACAGTTGGGATACTCTGATTCCACTGATGGTTCATTACTCATTACAGATATTGGTTGTTATCTAGTTAACAATTACCAATGAAATGCAAGTATCTGAGAGAATTATCCACCCCTCTATAATTAGGCATCATTTTCTATCTGCAGTATTTTCACCACTTATACTCAAGTCAAAATATTATCAAGGGAATGCTTAACCTAAAATAAAATCAATGACGACAATAAGTTTTGACTTTTGGTTAATGCAAGAAATGAAAATCAGACAAGTTACTTGGAGACAATTTTAACCTAATGTCCACCAGAAAACTCAATCTTTTGCCAATTCTTGCTTGGTTTTTCCTAATGTTACTTACTGTTGAAGCAATGAAATGATATTGAATCCACCTGACTCTATGGGTTCCTTCTCCTGCAAATTAGGCTAAAATCACCTGTTAACATTTTACAAAAAACTATCACCACTTCAAAGCTTTCCATTTTGAAATGATATTAAATCTAAGAGTGAAATATTCTGTAACATTAGAATTAAACATGGGAAGGAATGGCATGGTTTGCAAAGGAAAAACATAGTTTAATGTGTTCCTGAGGACAAATAACATCAAAAGATTATGAATATCATCTAGCATAATTGTAGGCACAGACAAAACTAAAGGCACCAAATCTCTTTATAAGCACAACTCCACACCAATAAACTGTGGATGAGCTAAAAGGCCACTTGCTGTTACAGGCGGTTGTACATATTTTTTAAAAATACTATCAAATTGAGCAAAGCTGGCTGCCATCATCATACTAAATCTCAGAACATTCTCTTGACAAGTGTTCAACTACTTCCTCTTCAGAGTGATCATTTGGCAAACAACATTTTGCATATGAGAAATGGAAAATACCTATGCATTTTATAATTGAACAGTATAAAAGAACTTCTTTTTAAAAAATTATGTTTTCCTTCCATTTGTCATCCTAGAAAAAAAAGTGGTAAATGGAAATTGATCCAGATGATAGGACATCTCTAAAGAATGATGGCTACTGGTCCCACGCTGCAAAAGTTAAAGCAGTATGGCAATCTCAGACATACAAATCCTTTGTTTGATCGCTGAAAAACTCTGCAAGGAGTAGAAGTTTAATTTAACTGTTATCTTAGAATCTGAGAAGTCTAAAGGTGAAGACATTAAATTGTAGGTAAATCTAATTTGGAAAAATTAAACTGACCTGATTTAAGTACAAATACTTCACTAAATAAATGGCTTACCATAAACAAAAGTGAAGTTTGCACATTCCTGTGAAAAAACCTACAGTTTTGCATTGATCTTCAAAATTATGATACCATCTCTCGGAATATACTAATAACAGTGCATCAACATTTTCAGTAAAAACATCAATCTTGTATCATGGGGGATACATTATAGATTTCAATAAATATTATATATAGGCAGAAGAATCCTGACTATTAGCAACAGCGAAAATTAATTTTGATGCATTTCATTCCAAAATAATGGAACATAAAATAATGAATCAGTTTTCTTGTGGCACTCTTGTGAAATTTGTGGTTTGTAACATTTTACCAAGTTGAAGATACTATCTACCAACATTCGGGCATCACTGATTTGTTGCAGACCCGGTCAAACATTGTGCCACCCCAGGTGACTTTTGCTGAAGAAATTAAATTAGAAAATAACTTGGAATTTAAAGACACACACCAGACTCTTCAGTATAGCGTTGCGCCAAGAGACACATAAAAGCAAATTCCCAATTATTTGTTGCTGGCTAATATCAGTCTGCACAATTGTAAGGTCATAGCAGTTAATCAGACTGGGCTGAGAAAATAAACGGGAGAACCTATTATTTTACAAAACATGTTGAGCAGCTTGTTGCTGATTGAAGTCTAGATCAAGTTTGGGTAAAAACACTAATCCCTTTAACACTTTGGTTAGCTAAGTCTAAATGTTCACCAGCTACACATAGATGGACATTCAGCCAAGACTGGCTTAACCTACATTACTGCACATCAGTGTAAATCACTGCCTTTAAAGTTGAACAGCACAAAAAATGACCTAATTATACAAACTCTGTAAGTGGATATAAGACCAGTTGAAAGTATAGGTTGAAGATACAATTAACTTTCTGCACATTTAGGAAAATTGCATTATTTTGGAATAAACACACCATTTATTACAGCAAAAGTGCACCATATCATTCCAGAGTTAGTAAGTTAAGCATGCTTGGGTTTAACTCAGATCGCCATTTTTAATGAAATATTTTGAAAATGCCCTTAATGAAGGACTTAATTTTAAGACTACCTTTTGGCTAGCACTGAATATTTGCATAGCTGTTGAAACATCAACAAATTTAATTACATAAACTAGACTGGATTAATTTTTAACTTAAATAATTTACCAGAAAAAGAGGTATAACCAAGTTTAAACCAGATTCAAGTACATTTTTTCTTGCATTTTATAGTTTATCTGCTTCTAAGTTAATTTTTATTCCCCTCATTTCAACACCAAATGATCCATTACAATTCAAAATGCGCATATTCTGCACTATTTGTATAAAATTGGCACAGTATAAATATTTAATTTCTCTTTGCTCTCAAGCTTGCAATAAATGGGGAAATGTAGTATATACTCTGAGCATTAAGGCCAGCAGCAAACAATGCTTTATTCTGTCCTTTAACCAAACACGATGATCAGAAAATTAATCAGTTACTATGGCTGCTGACTAAACAGACAAATGACAAACAAAATCCCAACAGATTAAATTATTATTCATCCAAATAAGGTACACTGGAATTAGGGCAAAGTTACAGACTTCTGTTTAATTTTGCACACCTACTTCAAAGAAACTCTCATCTTTTCCATACTGCAGTGCTATTTCATTCTCTTAAACTCATCCTCTTCCAAAAATAATTTCTAAATCGGTATTAAAGTACACAGTTTTGAAAAAAACGTTTGAACACAAATTCAATTCATGGAGTCATTATCACAGTTAGTGAGATGGATGCAAACTGATCCTTTTTGATTCATAATCCAGCACCCAAATTTGGAAACACAGCTACTTGGACTACTGAAGAGACAGCTGACCTAAAGTACACGCAAAGCAGTAAAAATAAATACATTTTGTTGTAGTGTTCAATAGGAGACAAATGTAAGTTAGAGACTCTTTTCTTGCATGGTCCACAGACATGACTAGAGTTCCTTATGTCCTTTTTCCGTATGTTGTGCTGTTAAATGGTGCTTAATGTTTGCAGCGTCAATTATGATTTTTTGTATCTGTGAACAGCCAGCTTCCAACCCCCTCAGAAAATAAATCCAGAAAAAAATATAAATATAATCCCTGAAATTCTAGAGAAAAAATTCACAGTGGTACGATGCCAATAAATGGCTGCCTCTCAATCTCTCACTCTCATGGGTATCCGCCGTACACGTCCAGACCTGGATATTCCATTATTCTCATTATGTAAGACACCATCCGTATCGGAATCATAATCGTCATATCTTACAGTCCTTCTGCCTTGATTTCTGGTCCTTATTGCAGAGGGTCTACAAACACAATCCCTTTTGACATAATCAGAGTCATCGTCATCATCTCCCTCTTCCTCTTCACTGTCCAAGATATTCTGCTGTTTTATGTATTCTAATCTGTTGGTGCCTTGTTTAGTGACAGCTTTATTTTTTCCTCTCCGTTTAACTTTTCTAGGTCTACCTTTTTTCAATTTTTTTTTCACTTTAACTTTTGACTTTGCTTTCACATTGTAATCACTGTCTAAGTCAGAAGCAGATCCTGATTCAGATTCAGGGTCTGTCTGTGATTTTGATTCAGAACTGGAGCTTGAGCTGCCTTCAGATGTAGAACTAGTTCTGCTACTGGAACTACTTTTGCTGTGAACAACCTCCTCCCTTGGCTGCTGCTCCTGGATATCAGAGATAGAGTCATCATCTTCCACAACATTGACATTTTTTCTTTTTTTAACACCACCAAATATCTCCTGATCCCTTTCTGGTTGCGAGTCTTCCTCAGAATCACTCAATATCTTGCGTTTTTTAGCTGCTGTGGTCTGACGGACCAATTTTCTATTATGTCCATTTATCCGAGTACCAGTAGCACTTGTTTCTGAAACAGAACAGAAATATTTTAATTTGAAGACAGCTATAAAATAAGCAGAAATTAGAAACAGCCAAATAGGAATCCCTGGTAGCAATATTAATGAAATACACTCAATGGCCACGTTATTAGGGACACCTGTATACCTGTTTGTTAATGTAAATACCTAATCCACCAATCATGTGACAGCAACTCAAAGCATGCAGACATGGTCAAGAGGTTCAGTTATTATTCAAACTAAACATCAGAATGGGGGAGAAATACAATCTAAGCGATTTTGCCTGTGGAATGATTGTTGGTGCCAGACCAATGGAGTTTAATGCGGACAAGCGTGAGGTATTGCACTTCGGAAGGTCAAACCAAGGTAGAACATACAAGGTAAATGGTAGGACACTGAGGAGTGCAGTAGAAGAGGGATCTGGGAGTACAGATACATAATTCCCTAGAAGTGGCTTCACAAGTAGGTAGGGTTGTAAAGAAAGCTTTTGGTACATTGGTCATTAAAAAATCAAAGTATTGAGTATAAGAGTTGGAATGTAATGGTGAGGTTGTATAAGACATTGGTGAGACCAAATTTGGAGTATTGTCCAATACACACAAAATGCTGGTGGAACGCAGCAGGCCAGAGAGCATCTATATGGAGAAGCACTGTCAACGTTTCGGGCTGAGACCCTGAAGGGTCTCGGCCTGAAACGTTGACAGTGCTTCTCCGTATAGATGCTGCCTGGCCTGCTGTGTTCCACCAGCACTTTGAGTGTGTTGCTTGAATTTCCAGCATCTGCAGATTTCCTCGTGTTGGAGTATTGTGTGCAGTTTTGGTCACCTAATTACAAGAAAGATTAATAAGGTTGAAAGAGTGCAAAGGTTTACAAGGATGTTGCCGGGACTTGAGAAACTGAGTTACAGAGAAAGGTTGAATAGGTTAGGACTTTATTCCCTTGAGCGTAGGAGAATGAGGGGTGATTTGATAGAGGTGTATAAAATTATGATGGGTATACAGTGAACGCAAGCAGGCTTTTTCCACTGAGGCTAGGGGAGAAAAACACCAGAGGTCATGGGTTAAGGGTGAAGGGGGAAAAGTTTACGGGAACATTGGGGGGGCTTCTTCACGCAGAGAGTGGTGGGTGTGGAATGAGCTGCCAGATGAAGTGGTGAATGCGGGCTCACTTTTGACATTTAAGAAAAACTTGGACAGGTATATGGATGAGGGGTTTGGAGGGATATGGCCCAGGTGCAGGTCAGTGGGACTAGGCAGAAAAATGGTTTGGCACAGCCAAGAAGGGCCAAAAGGCCTGTTTCTGTGCTGTAATGTTCTATGGTTCTATGGTACAGGGTGGCTTGAAGTATGTGAAAAACTGATCTACTGGAATTTTTGCGCACACCAGTCTCTAGAGTTTAGAGACTAGTGGGAAAAGTAAAAAAAAGAGAAAAGAAATCCGATTGCTAGTTTTGTGGGAGAATGGCCAGACGAATTCAAGCTGACAGAAAGGTGAAAATAGCCGCTAGTCACAGTGCTGTGCAGAGCATCCCTGAACAAACACATCAACTGTTGAAATGGATGGGTTACAGAAGACCACAAACATACACTCAATGGCCAGTTTATTAGGTACAGTGGTATGCAAAGGTATGGGCACCCCTGGTTAAAATTTCAGTAACTGTGAATAGCTAAGCGAGTAAAAGATGAACTGATTTCCAAAAGGCATAATGTTAAAGATGACAAATTTCTTTAATATTTTAAGCAAGGTTACTTTTTTTTATTTCTATTTTTCACAGTTTCGAAATAACAAAAAAGGAAAGGGCCCCAAAGCAAAAGTTTGGGCACCCTGCATAGTCAGTACTTAGTAACATCCCCTTGGGCAAGTATCACAGCTTGTAAACACCTTCTGTAGCCAGCTAAGAGTCTTTCAATTCTTGTTTGGGGGGATTTTCGCCTATTCTTCCTTGAAAAAGGCTTCTAGTTCTGAGAGATTCTTGGGCCGTCTTGCATGCACTGCTCTTTTGAGGGCTATCCACAGATTTTTGATTATGTTTAGGTCGGGGGACTGTGAGGGCCATGGTAAAACATTCAGCTTGCGCCTCTTGAGGCAGTCCATTGTGGATTTTGAGATGTGTTTAGGGTCGTTATCCTGTTGTAGAAGCTATCTTTTCATCTTCAGCTTTTTTTTTTAAAACAGACAGTGTGATGTTTGCTTCCAGAATTTGCTGGTATTTAATTGAATTCATTCTTCCCTTTACCAGTGAAATGTTCCCTGTGCCACGGGCTGGAACACAAGGTCAAAGCATGATCGATACACCCCCATGCTTAACAGTTGGAGAGGTGTTCTTTTCATGAAATCCTGCACCCTTTTTTCTTCAAACATACCTTTGATCATTGCAGCCAAAAAGTTCTATTTTAACTTCATCAGTCCACAGGGCTTGTTTTCAAAATGCATCAGGCTTGTTTAGATGTTCCTTTGCAAACTTCTGACGCTAAATTTTGTGGTGAGGACTCAGGAAAGGTTTTCTTCTGATGACTCTTCCATGAAGGTAATATTTGTGCAAGTGTTGCTGCACAGTAGAACAGTGCACCACCACTCCAGAGTCTGCTAAATCTTCCTGAAGTCTTTTGCAGTCAAACAGGGGTTTTGATTTGCCTTTCTAGCTATCCTACGAGCAATTCTCTCGGAAAGTTTTCTTGGACTTCCAGACCTCAACTTGACCTTCACCATTCCTATTAACTGCCATTTCTTAATTACATTATGTACTGAGGAAGCGGCTACCTGAAAATGCTTTGCTATCTTCTTATAGCCTTCTCCTGCTCTGTGGGCATCATTTTTTTTAATTTTCAGAGTGCTTAGAGGAGCCCATGGCTGCTGATTGTTGGGACAAGGTTTAAGGAGTCAGGATATTTATAAACCTTTGAAATTTGCATCACCTGGCCTTTCCTAACGATGACTGTGAACAAGCCATAGCCCTAACAAGCTAATTAAGGTCTGAGAATTTGGTAAAAGTTATCTGAGAGCTCAAATTTCTTGGGGTACCCAATCTTTTACATGGTGCTCCTTTCCCTTTTTCCCCCCATTCTAAAATTGTACAAAACAAAAATAATACACTAATCTTGCTTAAAATGTTTCATCTTTAACTCTATGACTTTTTGAGATCAGTTCATCTTCTACTCACTTAACCATTCACAGTAACAGAAATTTTGACCGGGGGTGCCCAAACTTTTGCATGCCACTGTGTAAGAGGTACTTAAATAAAGTGGCCACTGAGTGTATAAACCAGGTCACTTTGCAGGATGAGAATGCTGGTGAAATACAAGGGCCTGAATTTGGCAGAATCATGGTCGCCTTTACCCATATAACTGTCAGGACTTCGGTGATTATGCAGCAAAACCAAAAATATGGTCACTATTTATGGCAGTTTTTCTTAATACTCTCTAATGTTACTGGAGCTCAGAAATGTGGCAATTCCCCACCACTGATAATACTGGATCTGCACAAATCTGTGCCAAGTAAGATCATGATTTCAAAAGAAGGAAGCAACTGAAAGGTATTAGGTAGATGGAAGTTGAGATTATTTTTTAAATTGTTTTGGTTGGTATATCAAGTACATGGAAAGAAAGCTTATGCCAGACAGCTAGCCAACTATTTTGTGGGTGGTTCTTGTTCTGGATGTATCGGGATCCAGTCGTAGGCTCTGTCAATATCTAATGGTACAGCTGGGCTATATCCAACTCTGGAAAAACTGCATTAGGCATTTCGTAATCTGTGGCAAGGATTACTACAATCTCTGAGCCGAAGCTGAACCAAAAAAAAACATTATGTTTTAAAGAAAAATATGAGAGATAATTTGCAACTTGCTTATTTTTTGTGAAGTAACCAGAATACTAAATAATGTTATATTTTTAAACAATGATTCATGTTACAAAATCCAGCTGAAAACTCTAATTAAGATTCTATCAACTTTAAACATCTAGGCCAAAAAAACGAACAGCAAAATGCCATTATGTATCAAAATACACTTAATTTAAATAATTCATTAACAAATTGAGTACACCAAGTACTATTAACTCAAAGTGCACAGTAAAAGATGGTAGATTATATGGCCAATTGCATCCAAATCAAAGTTTGAGATTCAAATCCTAAGTTATCCAAATAAAACGACCCTTTCAGCTTAATTCACATATAAAACTCACTGGTTTAATCACACTCACCTATTTTGTGTTTAGATAAGATTCGCTTTTTTACTGTCCTACTGCTGCCTGCCACACATTCTGTTTCAGTACAGTTTGAAGAGGTTGAAGATTTCTTAGTACAATTATTCGCTTCGGCAGAACTTTCACTGGAGTCTCCACTTTCTGATACTGTGAAATACAATATTGCAGAAAGCAGCTCATATCTTTGTTTGGTTTACACAGGTACACAAATCTTTTCTGAGTCATTGTTTTCATAAAATCACAGCATAGAAAGCTATTGTGTCCCATAGTATTCACATCATCAACAAAAAGCTCCCAAGTCTATCTCCGTTGCTTTGTGTGGTACTTCAAGTGCACAACCACATTTTTTTCAATGCACTAATTTTTTCCTATCCCAGACCAACTCAGACAAACTCAGGTTGTCAATTCCAGAATTATTTCAATTCTAACTCCTCTTTTAATTATTATATTAAAGGAACCATGGCTCTGGAATTCTGTATTAAGTAGATCAGTTAATATTCTAAACCTTTAATTATTTCACCAACATCTAAAGAAAACAACTCCACGTTGGTCATTCATGCCTCATAGCCAATCATGTTCAATCTAAACATCCTTGTAATTCCTCTTTATACTGTTTACTATTTTCACATTCTCACTGTAATATAGTGGCTTCAACAGTGCATTTTATGTGGCACAGAAGACTTTTATACAGATCCAACAGAATCTTGCTACTTTTTCATTCCTTCTTTTGCAAATAAAGTCCACACCAAGCACATCTTTCCCTCCCCCCCCCCTTTCTGCTTTCTGCAGGGATCACTCTCTATGCGACTCCCTTATCCATTCATCCCCCCCCCCCCCCCATCCCTTCCCACCAATCTCCCTCCTGGCACTTAACCTTGCAAGCGGAACAAGTGCTACACCTGCCCTTACACTTCCTCCCTCACCACCATTCAGGGCCCCAGACAGTCCTTCCAGGTGAGGCGACACTTCACCTGTGAGTCAGCTGGTGTGGTATACTGCATCCGGTGCTCCCGGTGTGGCCTTTTATATATTGGTGAGACCTGACACAGACTGGGAGACCGTTTCGCTGAACACCTACGCTCAGTCCGCCAGAGAAAGCAGGATCTCCCAGTGGCCACACATTTTAATTCCACGTCCCATTCCTATTCTGATATGTCTATCCGTGGCCTCCTCTATTGTCAAGCTGAAGCCACACTCCAGTTGGAGGAACAACACCTCATATACCGGCTGGGCAGCCTCCAACCTGATGGCATGAACATTGACTTCTCTAACTTCCGTTAATGCCCCTCCCCTTCTTACCCCATCCCTGATATATTTAGGTTTTTTTTCTCTCTCTGCCAATCACTCTGCCTGTTCTCCATCTCCCTCTGGTGCTCCCCTCTCCCTTTCTTTCTCCCTAGGCTTCCCGTCCCATGATCCTTTCCTTTCTCTAGCTCTGTATCCCTTTTGCCAATCACCTGTCTGGCTCTCAGCTTCACCCCACCCCCTCTGGTCTTCTCCTATCATTTCGCATTTCCCCCTCCCCCTCCTACTTTCAAATCTCTTACTACCTTTCCTTTCAGTTAGTCCTGATGAAGGGTCTTGGCCTGAAACGTCGACAGTGATTCTCCCTATAGATGCTGCCTGGCCTGCTGCGTTCCACCAGCATTTTGTGTGTGTTGCTCTACCACACCATGTAGACTTCTTTAGCCACCTACACGTTACCTCGGGTCTCACTGAATGTGTCATACAGCACAAAATCAGGCACATTGGATCATCATGGGAAATAGTGTCTTACAAGTTTAATTGAGGATTTTTAAGTGGTGACAAAGAGGATTAGTGAGAGGGGGACAGTAGATAAGGCCTACATGGACTTCAACAAACTTTTTACAAGGTCCCACATGGGATAATAAACTTGACTGTGTTCTTAAATTCCCCAAACATTGTTTGTTAGAGCAATAAAGGAGCAAGAACATAGCACACGTGCAGGCCCTTTCGCCCAACAGGTCCATGCTGACCACAGTGCCTACCCAGCTACTTCCAACTTACTGCATTTCGCCAATATCCTTTCCTGCCCTTCAGGAGAATGGGGTTGAAAGGGGTAAGTGAGCTATGATGGAATGTTGTGCAGACTCGATGGACCAAATGGTCTAATTGCATTCCTGTCTTATGGACTTCTATATACCTATTCAAGTACTTTATAAATGATAATTGCACTTGTCTCAACAACTTTCTCTGTACTTATCACCCTCTGCATGGAAAAAGGTGCCCCTCACATTTAAATCTTTCCTCCCTCACCCTAAATCTATACTCCCTAGTTCTGGACACCTTTATCTTGGGGAAAAGACCATCCACTCGGAACACTGTGTGCAGCTTTGGTCACCTGATTATAAGAAAAACTTGGTTAAACTAGAAAGAGTGCAGAAAAGACTTAAAGATTTTGCCAGGACCAGAAGGTCTGAGTTACGGAGGGACTGGCTAGGCTAAGTCTTTATTCCTTAGAACACTGGAAAACAAGGGATGACCTCATGGAAATGTTCAAATTTATGAGAGGCATCAATAAGATGACTATTTTCAGCACTTTATTATAATTTTTTTTTCAAATCATGTGCTTGAACACCCAGAATCCTCTGCATTTTGGAACACCAAAATGCTTACATCCGTCATATGAGTAAAAATCTTTACGTTAGTCTCCATCTAAATGTGCAATGTATAGTAATTTATAATTAGTATGTACAACAGGACAGTCAATATAACATAGAAATAGAATTGTGTCAATGTGAATTAATCAGTTTGATGGCCTGGTGGAAGAAGCTGTCCCAGAGCCTGTTGGTCCTGGCTTTTAAGCTGCGGTACCATTTCCCGGATGGTAGCAATTGGAACAGTTTGTGGTTGGAGTGACGGGGGTCCCCAATAACCCTTCAGGCCCTTTTTACACACCTGTCTTTGTAAATGTCCTGAATAGCAAGAAGTTAACATCTACAACTGCACTGGGCTGTCCGCACCACTCTCTGCAGAGTCCTGCGATTGAGGGAAGTACAGTTCCCATATCAGGCAGTGATGCAGCCAGTCAGGATGCTCTCAATTGTGCCCCTGTAGAAAGTTCTTAGGATTTGGGGACCCATACCAAACTTTTTCAACCATCTGAGGTGAAAGAGGTACTGTTGTACCTTTTTCACCACACAGCTGGTATGTACCAGTGGCATATCTGAAGTATGGCAGGTATGGCACGTGCCCTGGGCAACACTTGAAGGGGGGCGCCACTGAGTAGTTTCTATTAAAGTCAGACAAGCCATCCTCGGATAGTGAAAAAAGAATTTTCTTCAGATGTATGATCTGTCTTTGATTATCATGGGTGAGAAGCACTAGGATGGCCTTATTTCAGAGCATTTTGTAAGAAGACCATGAAACGTTTCTTCACGAAGAAGGAAAGTTGAAGGACAGAAGAGACGAAAGTTGGAGGGAGAAGAAGCCAAGAAGTCAAGCAAGTTCTTCGCACCCTTCTTTGAAAAGCCCAGAACAAATAGTCACCTGCACCTGCTACAAGCTTGTTAGAATCCAAAGGGGGATCAAGTACAAATGCGTCACAAGCCAAGGAGGAAGTCAAGTCAGATAAATCTGAGTATGACGAGATTAAGAGTGAGGCTGCCACAGAGAACGTGGACATGACAGGAGGGGAAGACGGTGGTGGTGGTGATGTTGAGTTTATTGACGAGATTTTACCTGATGAGATTGAACCTGACGACACTGAACCTAGTGAACTGGATGGTGTCAAAGAACCTCCAACTATCATACCAGAAGTGATTGAACAGCGTGACATTGGACTTCTGAAGTTCGACAAGGACACTGGAAAAGTAATTCTGCCTGACGCATTGAGAACAAAAATAATAATGTTGGGTTCAAAGTATTTCCAGAACAGTGAGGGGCCTTTCCTGCCAACAAATAACCGCTCAATGAACAAAACTTGGTTCAAGAGGAAACTGGGAGCTGGTCGTGATGAGGAAGTGACTCGCTCATGGCAGGTCTAATCCCCTTCTAAAAAGTCTGCATTTTGTATCTGTTGTCTTCTCTATTCCCAGTCAGACCATCAATCCTCATTGCAGCAGAAAAGTGGATTCAACCAGTGAAAAGCACCTGAAAGGATCAGTGTTCATGAAAATGCCAAGAATCATTGGGAATGCTTCACACAGTAGAAAGAAATGGAAAGAAATTTAGCCGGAAACAGGGGAGTTATTGACGCGGTATTTCAGTCACAGATTGAGAAAGAAAAGCAGAAGTGGCGTAGTATCTTGACGAGAATCCTTCACTGCATAAAATTCCTTGCGACTCAGAACCTGGCTTTGCGAGGACACGGAGTCACTTCAGCTAGACAATGACTCCAATGTGGGAAATTTCCTTGGCTTACTGAAACTACTGGTCTTCTTCGACCCTGTCATAAAAGAACACCTCACTCATTTGGAAGGTCATCCTGGATCCACATCTTATCTTTCACTGGGTGCCCAGAACAAATTCATCCACATGATGGCATCCACTGTTCACCAGAGTTTACTGAGAAGCATTCATAAAGCCAAGTACTATGGTCTCATGTTCGACTCGACTCCTGATCAGGCACACCGTGAGCAGATATCAGAAGTAGTGAGGTATGTGGAAGTTGATTTTGAGAGGAAAACAGTCCATGTTAGAGAGTCCTTCCTTGGTTTTATCCAGATAAGCCAGAAGGATGCTGACAGCTTGGTTGGAGTCATCTTGAAACAGCTAGAGAAGGACGATATGGAGCTACAAGATTGTAGTGCTATGACAACCAGTGAAACAAGAAGTGACGCAAGGCAGTTGTACAACCACATGTTGAGTTATGATTGAGATTTTGCTAGAATTTTGGAACAAAGTACTCATTCGCATTGACCGTATTCAGAAGAGGCTGCAGGATCCTAGCATGAACTTCCATGATGCTGCCCTGGATTTCAAAGCCCTCTGAGATCATTTTTATGATGATAGAAAAGTGTTGGTCAGTGAGTCACTCAAAGGAGGAGTTGGTCTCTGTCAAGAATGGAATACTGAAGTTGAAAGACATCAGAGACGAAAGAAACGAATGGCTGATGAGAACTCGAGAGACGCTAGGTTAATAGCTAAAGAGTAAATGGAAAGAGTCATGAAGGGAACCCTCAACCGTCTTCACAGAGAAATGGACGAAAGGTTTGCTTGTTTGCACTTGCCCTTACACTTCCTCCCTCAACACCATTCAGGGCCCCAGACAGTCCTTCCAGGTGAGGTGACACTTCAACTGTGAGTCGGCTGGTGTGGTATACTGCGTCCGGTGCTCCCGGTGTGGCCTTTTATATATTGGTGAGACCCGACACAGACTGGGAGACCGTTTCGCTGAACACCCACGCTCTGTCTGCCAGAGACAGCAGGATCTCCCAGTGGCCACACATTTTAATTCCATGTCCAATTCCCATTCTGATATGTCTATCCATGACCGCCTCTACTGTCAAGATGAAGCCACACTCAGGTTGGAGGAACAACACCTCATATACCAGCTGGGTAGCCTGCAACCTGATGGCATGAACATTGACTTCTCTAACTTCCGTTAATGCCCCTCCTCCCCTTCTTACCCCATCCCTGATATATTTAGATTTTTCCCCCCTTTTTTTCCCTCTCTTTCTGCCCATCACTCTGCCTGTTCTCCATCTCCCTCTGGTGCTCCCCTCCCCTTTCTTTCTCCCTAGGCCTCCCGTCCAATTATCCTTTCCTTTCTCCAGCTCTATATCCCTTTTGCCAATCACCTTTCCGGCTCTGTTTCACCCCACCCCCTCTGGTCTTCTCCTATCATTTTGCATTTTCCCCTCCCCCTGCTACTTTCAAATCTTTTACTATCTTTCCTTTCAGTTAGTCCTGACAAAGGATCTCGGCCCGAAACGTCAACAGTGCTTCTCCCTATAGATGCTGCCTGGCCTGCTGTGTTTCACCAGCATTTTGTGTGTGTTGCTTGAATTTCCAGCATCTGCAGATTTCCTCATGTTTGCTTTCTCAATTTGCAGCCAGTTTTTCAAACCAGAGAAGGGTCATTACTAGGAACTGACATTTTGTTAGGTTCAAGCAAATTATTTCTAGAGCTTGGTTTGGAACAGAATTGACCTTTTAGAATCCAAACAGTACATTGAAATTAATAGGCAGAAGTAAGGAGAGTTAATCAAGAAGACATCAGTTGCGAAGAAAATAAGTGGCACAGACATTAGCAAAGAACTGAGCGTAGTGTAGCATCACTAAAATTTACCATGGCCTACCATTTTTATTTTAAAAATGCATTTACTACACTGCCATTAAGCATTCTGTAGAAATTAAACACTGATCAGTTTCATTGCTCACCTGTTGATCCAACTGACCCATTCAATAAATCTTTTCTTCCCTCTTTCTTTACCGTTGAGGCAGGTGCCCTGGTCCTTGTGTTCCTTACTCTGGGTAAAGTGGAAGAATGCTCAGAAGCATCACTGGAGGCACTATCACCAGTGCCACTTGTACTGTTCTGAGATGAGCTTAATGAGGTAGAAGTTTTACGAAGATGTTCAACTTTTGTTTGAGGCTTTATTGGTTTCTTTTTTCGCTCTGGACTGAAGATTTGACAGAAACAAAAACAAAATGCTTAAGATAACTGCTGGATATTTTCTTGAAATCATAAATGCAAGTTAAATGGTGGTCCAATTAGATAATAAAGGAATGTTTGCTTAGTGAGAGCTTAGTATATTTCAAACAATTTACACTTGATTTAGAGCAAGTAAATGTGGTGTTGATATACACAAATACCTCTAAATGCTTATGTATATCAACACTACATTATATCTCTTATTTTCTCAAGTTTTGCATTCATGCAAACTGTATTCTTCAAACAAGGACTTGAAAGGAATCTTTTTGCAAAAATTACAATACATTGATGCTACATTGATTCCCTTATTAAAACAAAGAAATTGTTAGTCTTCCAAAATCCTCCTTTGTACATCTGAAGAAAGTGTTCCATTTAATATCCTTGGATGATTTTTTTTTCCAAATGTTGTATTTAAAAGTTCTTTCCATATACACTGCTATTTTTTCATGGCTATCAGAACTTGCCCTTCCAATAACTATATATTAATTACAATGTGAGCTCTCTAAATTTGATGAAAAAAAAATTCTGCCATCATTGACATTCATATCATTTACAAACAGAATATTCCACTCCTTTGCAAATGACAAAATTATTTATGGTATTATAGAGTAAAACTTGGTTAATCCAGGATGTTCAGTGCTCTGGTAATGCCAGACCAGCATAATTTCCAGACCATCGAATGCTATTTCTATTAATACCCCAGGACATTTTAAATTCATTTTCTAAAAAGAGGTTTCAAAGGATTATAAATTTTCAAGGGAGTCAGGAATGGGTTACTAATGAATAGGATGGGCATGCAAGAACCAGGATCCCAATGAAAGGGAAGGGAACATTGCAAGCATCATCATTGAGCCAGATAATGAACCACCAAGCTTTGTCTGATTTGCATAGCCACTGTTATAATTGTTGCATGTAATTAAAATAAAATACTAAAATCCCTTAGTTTGAATGACATGATTCTAGTCATTACATTTAACTACTGTTAATGAACTTAATGTTTTATCACCCTACCAATAACTTATAGACCATTAGAAACGTGAAAACCAATCTACCCCTTCCACTTACCCCATAAAATGGAGTAATAAGTTTCACTAAAATTGCTCCAAATACTAGTGTAATAGAATACTCCCCAGCCCACCTGGTGACACAGCTCAAATATTTCTATGGAATTTTTAAAAAATTGATTACAGGTTTATTCTTTGTAATTATCTGTCTAAATAAAATACTGCACTGCAATTATCATACCTGGATGCTCTACTGCTTGACCTAGAGGCATCAGAGCTGTGTATCCGTTTCTTACATCTCCATTTGTGCTGATTCCTTTTATTGTACATTTGAGCAGTTTTATAATCAGAGATGATTTTTCGAATCTGGTTCTCAAAAAACGCAGACAGTCTCAGAGTCATGCTATATATCTATTTGTTGGGAGAAACAGATTACTTTCTTTTAAAAAACATGAATCATAGCACTCATATTGTAATTGAATTAATCATCATATTCTTTTAAAATCAATATATTTTTAAACTTTCTTTTAAGTACCAATTCATAACAAATATGGATCCTATTATTATGGGGCTCATTTTAAGTTATTTTATGCATGTGAACCAAAAATATGGAAGAACCATCTTTCAAAAGGAAGAATCAATATCACAGATAAGCTCTCACAATTCTAGATAACCAACTTCAATCCAGATTTGAGATGCTATGTATATGCATTTTCTCCATGATGATCAAGTGGGTTTCCTCCAGATACTCTTAACCTCCTTCTTCAACCCAATGATGTTTTGGTAGGGATAATTTACAGTATGCAATTAACCTTAGTGTAATTAAGGTAGCAAAAAGAATCAAAGGGGTGTTAACTGTATGCTTGAAAGATTAAGTTGCAAAGGGACTGGAAAATAATGATAAGGGAATGGGCCAAATGGAATGCTTCTCATGGGAAGGGCTGTGGATCCCATTCTGCCAAATGGCCTCCCTACAAAGAACTGTATAGCACAGGCTCTTCAGCCCACAGCACAGTGTCAAACCAATGATCACTAATTAATCTAACCCCTCTTCCCTACGCGTATACCATAGCCCTCCCTCTTCTGTGTATTGATGTGTCTACCCAAGAATCTCCTATGCCATCTGCCTCTACCACTAGTCCTGCTGGTGCATTCCAAGCCCCACCAACCCAGTTTTTAAAAAAAAACTTGTTCCCACATCTCATTTGTACTTTTTCCTTTCACTTTAAGTGCATGATACATACCACCTGGTACTGGATATTTGAGTACTGGAGAAAAGATACTGCCTATCTTGTCTGTCTAGGCTTTGCATAATTTTATAAACTTCCATCAAATTTTCCCTCATCCTCTACCAATCTAGAGAAAACAGCTCCAGCTTGTCCAACCAAACCACACGTCCTCCAAATCAGGCAGCATCCTGCACTCTCTCCAAAACCTCCACGTCCTTCCTCCAATGAAGTGACCAGAATTGAATGTGGCCTAACCAGAGTTTTATAAAGTTGAAGTCAATACCACAACTAATGAAGCATTAGTTCAAGTGCCATATGCCTTCGCTACCATCCTATCAAACTGTGCAGCCACTTCTAGGAAACCAAGTACAGTACCTGGACCCAAGATCCCCCTGTTCATTAATGCTGTAAGGATCCTGCCATTTTCTGTATACTCTCCCTTTATGTTCTCTCCCAAAGTGCATATTTGCAGGATTAAATTTTATTTACCACTTCTCTGCACATATCTGCAAATGATCTAAAAATTGCTGTACCCTTCAGCAATTTCTTATAATGGCACTAATTTTTTTGTTGTTTACAAACTTTCTCACCCACCCAACCACATTTTTATCCCAATTATTTACATATATGACAAACAACAACAATCCCAGTACAGATACCTGTGAAACAAAATGAACAAAATTAGCGCAGAAACCTAGTTCAGATAACATACTGCCTTTATATAATGCTTTTGATGATTACATCCTCCCAATCTTCATTTCCATTGTAACATTCAAGATGACTGTCAATACCTTCAAATTCTATGTAGTTCCTAACGAAGTAGTGAACTCATTTCATTTTCACTCCTAGCCATTTCTGGCATCTCAAAGCTTGACTGCTTAAAAATGCAGTGAACAGTTCTGAATTGTCTTACTGCTTATTTCTTGCCAACTATCAGTGACAAAATCACTCCTTTTTGAACACAAACATAAGCAATTGATACCATTTACAAACGGCTCAGTCCAAGCACAGTGTAGTGTCTAATGGCCACACAACTTCATGTAACTGATGCTTGTTAGAAACTGTTCCGCAATAGACTCCTGTCCCAATTAAGCAGCATAATGTCCCAAATAAACAAAGGAAACCCCAACTATCTTCCTGATAATTTAAGGACAGTTTCCGCAAATGTCTATCACAATCAAATATCAAAGTTCATTCAGCTTACCTTAGACTTTTTGTTTGGGGAATAAGCTTTAGCGTTAGTAAAGATTAATCGCACATCTTTGCAAAGATCTATTGGACTTTCATAATTTTCCATTTCCAATGTTTCTTTTATAGTTCCCAAGTCCATTGGAGTGTGTATAATATCTCTGTAGTCCTAAGTATTAATCAGATAATCAAAATTTAGGAAAGTCTACAATTCCTCCTTCTTTACACTACAGATAGAGCACCCCTTACCCAAAATTCCAAAACCCGAAAACCTCCAAATCTAAAAATATTGAATGCTGACATGTCACAAATGAAAAATTCCACAAGGCACTGGGAAGGCTCCCAAGCAATGTGCAGGTCTCTGCGCACTACAGATGGTTCTGAGAAGTGACCTCACATAAAAGAAATTAATGAAAAATAGGAAGATACTGCATGAAGTGAATATTTGCTGCTTAACAGTATGTTGATCATGAAACAAGCAAAGGTCCATCACGACAAACTAAAAGTAATTGTAAATATTCAGTAGGCTGGTTACAGAAATTTAAGAAAAGGCTCAGCATTAAATTTTTAAAGATTTGTACTGATAAAGCATCTGCTGGTCACAAAGCAACAGAGAAATACATTGATGAGCTTTCCAAGATCATCACTGATGAAAATCGAACACACTGAACAGCTCTATCAGTACGTGTATGATGAACAACTGTAAGACAAAGATTGCTTACCAGTAGAACATACATTCAGAGTCAGGAAGGATGGCAATGTCAAACAGTCACTGACTGTTCACCTGGGCAGCTGAGGTAGTGATAGCTATTAAAAATATTACATTCCTTCAGAGCACATATATAAGCTGTATATATAATGTAAATGGATTTTTTTGTTTAGAGTTGGGTGCTATCCCTAAAGTATGTCATTATAGAGATGCAAATATTCCAAAATCCAAAAAATCCGAAATCTGAAACAATTCCGGCCCCAAGTATTTAGGATAAGGAGTGCTCAATCTGTAATATATTCATTTTCAATGCAACTTTTTTTTTAAAAATGGAAAAATTTAAATAGCAAGGCAAAAAAAAGCATACTTCAGCCAGTACATTTTGGATGATTTACTTCTCTGATAACAAGAACAAAAGTTTCAACACATCTCAATTTCCAGTAAGTACAGTATTTTGTAACAAGTTTTTAAAAATGCTGAATTTGAAGGCTATTCTCCATCTGAAAAAGAATGGCTAAAGAAGATTTTTTTTCAAAAATCTTTCAAACCAGGCTGAATATTGTACAGTAAGTAAATATTTCTGAAATAGAAGTCACAGTATGTTTGTTTCGTTACTAATTCCAAAAGAAAGGAGCCTTTCATATGACTATTAGAAATGGGAAAGTGTGTTTCAATAGTAAGACCTTGGGGTAGAAGTAGATCCCTAAAAATTTGAACACAGGTAGACAGTGTAATGAGAAAGCCATAGTTGCTTTCATTGGTCAAGGCAGTGAGTTGGATGTTAGGCTATAGTAGCACAAAACGTTTTTAAGGCCACACTCAAGAATATTGTGCACAGTTCTGGTTATCTCACCATAGGAAGGACATGACTAGGCTACTTAGGATGCAAAAAAGATTCACAGGATGTTGTCTGGATTCAAGGGCTTGAGTAATTTCTAAGAGAGAATGGATGGATGGCCCAGTTTGTATTTCCTGGTGCAAAGGAGACTGACAGGTGACATGATAGAAACAGATAAAAATATGAGAGGCATACATAGGGCACACAGCCAGTGTCTTGTTTCCAATGGTGGGGTATTCTAAAACAAGGGGGCATAGGTGTGAATTGAGGAGGATAAAAGAGTAACATTGGGTAAATCTCTCACACAAAGAGCAGCTGGAATCTGGAATGAGCTGCCAGAGGTGGTGGTGGTGGAAACGCCATTTAAGAGATGTAAAACAAATCAAAATTACAAGTATATCTGGCATTTAGACTTTGGTTGCACCAAACATGCAGTGCTTTGATGGATTAATTTATACTTAAAAAGTTATTGAGACACTTATCAAGTTTACTCTAAAGATAAGAGCTTTCAATTAGCATGCATGGAAGAGCTGAATTAACCTACTGGATATTCAGCGAGGTCCACAGGCTGCCTGAATGGTTCAGAATCCTCACACTGAAATAGGATCTCCACCAGATTTCTGCACTGAAATTTCCATGCATTGGCATCACAAATCACACTGCTACCCAATTCAGGCCTCAGGTGATTCTGAAAGGAACAAAATAGATCTAAGCACTCAAAGCATCAAAAACAAAGGAACTTGTGCATGAGTAATAGGATATACCCAATACAACGGTGTTTACAATGATGTTAAAGAAGCCCTACAACTCTTTACCAGAATGATGAAGCCACAGCTTTCTCATGGAATATATTGCTCTAATTAACCATTTATTTAATTGCAAGCAAGACTATCAATGTTTGAAACAAAAATAAAAATATTTCCTTGAAATGAAAATGACATCAAAGAGATGTTAATTATGAAAATTTATATTATAAATTATATAAATTTATATTTTTTAAGATTTCATTAATTGTTGACATGGCTGGCCAGGGCAATATTTACTATTCATCCTTGAACTCGAGAATTTTTAGAACTTAATTAAAATTCAGTCAAACTGCTCTAAGACTGCTGATGTACATGAGCCATAAGACAGGATGCTAAATTTCTTTCCTTTAAGGAAACAGATGAAATTTTGTTTAAAGATAACCCAATAATTTGGCTATCGTTACTGATATTTCATTTTAATTTAATTTAAATTCTCTAGCTACTGTGATGGGATACAAGCTCTAAATCCAGATCAATGGTTCAGACCTCTAGGTACTAATTCAGTAACTTAACGAGAGTGCTATGGCCCCTTTGCCCCACTTATTTAGTTTAAAGTCTACATTCAGCAACATGGATAGCATAAAATGCCACCTGTGTTCTCCAGTTCCTTTCTCAGTACTCAAATATAAACTAGAACAGAGCTAACAGAGCTGCCAGAGCACAGTGAAAATGAAGAAATTCTGTATTCCATGGGAAGGGCACCTCAAAAGCTAAATTTTTTACTAGAGCATAGGAGAATGAGGGGTGATCTTGTAAAGGTGTATAACATCATGAGGGGCATAGACAGGATAAATGCGCTTAGCATTTGTCCCCATGGTTGGGGAATCAAGAACTAGAGGGTACAGGTTTAAGGTGCAAGAGGAGAGGTTTCACAGTAATTTGTGGTGCAACTTTTTTCACCCGGGGATGATCAGTATATGGAATAAGGTGTCAGTTGAAGCAGTAGAGGCAGGTACATTATAGTATTTAAAAAGTAATTAGGAAAGGTTGAGAGGGATATGGGCCAAATGTATGCAAATGGGATTAGTTTAGATGGAATCTCAGTTTACGTGGACTAGTTGAGCCCAAGGGGTCTGATTCCATGCAGCCCGACTGATATTTTTAAGGAATCCATTGTAGAGACATGCTTCTCCTAAACCTACCAGTTTGATTAATAATCATGCAATATTTAGTAGCAAAATCAGCATCTATATTACTCACTCTCCGAGTAGATGTCCCTGCAACACTGGTTGTAGCACCACCCTAAAATCAGATAACATTTGAGCTTCAGTAATTTCTTGACATGTTTCCTTTTAACTAATTAGTACATAATGTAAAATTTCATTTTAACAGTATTAACCACAATCAGTTAACTACGTTATGATTTAAAATCATTAAATACCTCGTTCTCTTCTTGGGAGTCCACTGAACAATTCTCCATTGTATTCCAAATCTCAAAAATATCATAACAGTCTCTTTTCCTGGAATAAAACATGTGGCAAGTAGAAAAGCTTGCATACAGTGAATGCAAAGTAAAAGTTATATTCTTTAAAAATAAATAATTAATATTCAATGCCGTAGGATCTTGCTGAACAATCGCTTTATTTTCTGAGGAATTGCAAGTAGAATTAAACATTGTGCAATCATCTGTAACTATCTCCATTACTGTTCTGAGCTTGGAATGATTTAGATCAAATTACAATAATCACCTTCCTTCGACACATTTACAGTCTTACCTGGGCATTAATGCCACAATAAGTCAATTGCTTCCTTGACTGTCCACATTATCCTATTGGCTGAATGATCTCTACAACACATTCTCATGGTAAAGATGGCTAGCCCTAAGTCACTCACAGATGTTTCCTTTGTCCCGTCCATTAATTTCCCATCTTTGCTGCAACTTTAAACCCAGTTAAATGGAGATCCTAAAATGCTAACTTGTATTTGAACTTGGAATTCAGCCTGGTTCAGGAGCACACGTTGTCAGTTCTATCTCTAAGATACTGCTTGTTCCTGTGGATCACTGCATGCAGCACCTAATTATTGCTTGATATCCTCCATTTTCCATCTGATGGATTTGTCCAGTCAAATGGATAAGAATTGCAATTCAAGAGTCTACCATGCTGTCTGTAAAAAAAAAACACAGATCTGTGGGCATGATTTTGTTTCACTGGGTATGGAACACTCTCCCAGCTTATATGCCAGTCCACATGACTAAACGGATTTTGAGATCAACTGGGGTCAGGAGCAACTTTATCTTAAATTGGTGTCTATGCTGATGCATGAAGGTCCACCTGGTTTATCTGATTTACCACAGAAGTTAGCTAAGAGCAACCAAATAGTCCCTCTTTTGAGAGATAGCCCTTTGAATACTATTACAAGATAATTGATCAGCCCATACAAGATCGATATATTTTCTCTCCTTAAGGATATTAGGGAATCAGATGGAATTGTGTTATAGTATGGTAGTTTTGTGATCATCAATAACAAGATGATTCTTTTTAAATTCTAGATAATTAACTGAATTTAAATTGCATATGATGGAAATTAAACTTTCCACTTTGCCTTCGAGTTCTTCAGCTTAAACCCAGCACCCCTTCCCCCAACAACAACTCAATTTTTCTTCCAGTCTTTAGATTAACGCTCTTAATTTGGCTTGGTGTTGACTGCTGAAGGAATAAAGAACTTTGGGACATTTTACTACATTAAAGAATCCAGAGAAATACAAATTCCGGTTACTTTAATACCATTTCTCCACTTGCCCCTTACATTAATCTAAACAAAAGTCAAAACTCCTGCAATAGTAGTTCAAGTGTTCTGCACAAGTCCTGTTACAACAAAAAGAGTAATTAATCCTTCGTCTAACAACCATGCATGTGACATTGCTGTCTATTTCACAATTACAGCAAAGCAATATATTAAGTGCTTTAACTAACATCCTCAAAAATGTCACTCCAATTTAGTTTTGAGAAGAATTGGAAGGGTAATGATTACACAAATCACATAGAAACTGCCTGAACTCTTCCACTCTTGTAAACTCGTGGATGATGTGCCAAGATTTAACATTCCTTGGTCTCCATTGATGATGGTGTCATTCAGTTTACAGACAGACAGACATACTTTATTGATCCCTAGGGAAATTGGGTTTCATTACAGCCGCACCAACCAAGAATAGTGAAGAAATATAGCAATACAAAACCATAAATAATTAAATAATAATAAGTTAATCACGCCAAGTGGAAATAAATCCAGGACCAGCCTATTGGCTCAGGGTGTCTGACACTCCAAGGGAGGAGTTGTAAAGTTTGATGGCCACAGGTAGGAATGACTTCCTATGACACTCAGTGTTACATCTCGGTGGAATGAGTCCCTGGCTGAATGTACTCCTGTGCCTAACCAGTACATTATGGGGTGGATGGGACAAGGAGAGTTTTAACCATCTATATGCATTCTTAGGAAGAGTGATCAATTATCAGTGATCATCATCTATCCAAATGTGTATTTTAGAAAAACCTATAATTTAAAAATGATAACACTGATTAACCCATACAACGTTACAATGACTCCTCCCATACTGTAAAAGAACTCCTTTTTATCAAGTGGATGATGCAAGTAACCTGCTCTGAACTGAGCAACTTAATTGTTCTTTTCAGAGGCCATTACTAGGCAACTTCTGTGCAGACAGAAGAGAAATAGATATCACAACATTAGAACAGCTCCTTCCCTGAGAGAATACAAGTGCATTGGTTTTACTTTAATTATTGACTGTATAATTTGCAAATTCTTGAATTACAATTTCAAAGTATAATTTGAATCTTTGAGTGATGTTTATGGAAAAAAAGTGGTTTACTCACTCAATGAACTTAAGAAGCAGATCAGTGATTCTTCTGGCTGATTTAACAATAGGGCTGTCTGGTTCATTGAAAGTTTGCGCATTGTGTTCTAAATACCTCACTTCCCACACAAGTGCAGTGATCCTCCTGCAAATTATATCACAAGCCATAAATAATAACTCTTCTTCAACATAATGACTTTGCAAGATGCAGAACATTATAAAAACGTTGGGTACTAAGGTTTCTCTTCAACAGTCAAGTACCAATATAGAAGCACTGTTATAACTAAATGAAATATTTCCATTTAAAATTAAACATTGATTTTAAGCAGATAGAAATCATTGCCATTATTTTATTATTTAAAATCAGAGTTTTTAAAAAAGTTGTGTAAAACATTTAACTAAGCTTCCACACTCCCTTTATGTGTATGGCAAATGGAATTGCAGTGCATATTGAAGGAGTTCATAGCTGAATATTTATTGTCTCTAGTTCTAAATAGTGGTGATACAAATGCAACAAAAAGAGAAAACCAACTTCCAGAATCCCCCTAATTAAAAGCCACTTTATATAAAGTTTACTTCAAAACTTCAGCAAGATTATGCAAATATAAATGGGTGGTATTTTTCCCTTCCTCCACATACACAGACAATCTGGTCACTTTTATTTCTAGTCAAGGCTGGGATTCTAATTCAGTTTTTCCAGTCTATTGTGTAGATGCTGGACTACCAAGTTTATATACACCCCATCAATCTGTGTTCTTGACAGCAATTTTGTTCACATTTCTCTTCATTCCTCATTCCACATAACATTCCATTAAAACAATTATATTTTTATATCTTTCACCTTTACTTTATTCATAAAAGATCAAGTAATAGCACATGATGACAATTAATTAGATAACAGTTAACTTGATCTGTCTAGGAGGAACAGCAAGCTTGGAAGCAAGCTGTGATAGATTTATTATGAGAGTTATTGACGTTGTTGCTGAAGACCTAAACATCACCTAAACATCCAAAAGAAAAATATGCTGTTATTCATGGGTTTCACAACATTAAATGTATCATTAGGTTTAATATCTCATTAATCATTTCACTTCAGAATGTTGCATTAAAAGATTATGGCAACTGCTAAGAACATGTTTTATTTTTAAATCTGAATGCAAGAAATAATGTCAAAATACATCATTTAAAGATACCTAAAAATGGAACATAATTTCACTTGTAGATGCTCATTTTGAAAATCCATCCATTAAATAAACTTTAAATATATCAAGTTAACAAAGCTATAGCACTAATTTTGAGCTCTAATTTTTAAAAGTTAAAATAATATTACACTGATATATTCTCATATTCATATAATCTCACATTTCTTTTTAGGGAAAAAATCATATACCTGTAAAACCGATTGACCAATCTCTTTCTGATAGTGCTGAGGTCAGTGAGGTAAGAAACCACCACACAGTATGTAGGATATGCACGAAGATCCACAGGTGCATTAAAGGGAGCTGCTATTTCTGTTAAATAAAATGTCTCAATTATATGTAGAAGTGGATACTTAGACAATATCACATTATCAATTGATGCTGTGATAATTAAGCACTGACAATTAAGCTGTAGCCCCAAAAAAAAATGCATTTTTAAACCTACCAAGTGTCAGAACATCATCAATGCCCTTGATAATGCGTTCACATTCTTCATCTCTTGATCTGTCACCCCATTCTCCATCTTGAGGTTTGTACAGCAGAGCTTCTAGCTCTTCCACAGTCACAGAAACACCAGCACTTGGATCATCAGGATACTGGGCTAAAATGAACAGGGACATAAAAAGGTCACAAATAACTATAGCAAAAATCTGCAGATGCCACAAATCCAAACAGAATGTGAAAATGCTGGAAACACTCACAAAGTCAAGCAGCAGCAGATGGAAATAGACAGTGTCAAGGATGTAACATTGAGACTTTATAAAACATTGGTGAAGCCTCACTCAAGAGTTTTCTGAGCTGTTTTGGCCTCCTTTTCTTAGAAAGGATGTGCTGAACATAACATAAGAACATAAGAGATAGGAGCAGGAGTAGGCCAATCGGCCCCTCAAGCCTGCTCCGCCATTCAACAAGATCATGGCTGATCCAATGAAACTGGAGAGGGTTTAAAGGAGGCTCACAAAAATGATTGCAGGATTGAAGGGCTTGTCATATGAAGACATTTGATGGTTCTGTGCCTGTATTCACTACAATTCAGAAAAAGGGGTGACCTCATTGAAACCTATCAAATGGTGAAAGGCCTAAATAGGGTGGATGGGGAGAGGATGTTTCCTATGGTGGGAGAGTCTAAGACCAGATCACACAGCCTCAAAATAGAGTGTTTCCTTTTGGAACAGTTGAGGAGGAATTTCTTTAGCCAAAGAGTGGCAAATCTGTGGAATTCTTTGCCACAGACAGTGGTAGAGGCCAAGTGTTTATGTAGATTTAAGGCACAGGTTGACAGATTCTTGATTGGTCAAAGCATGAAGGGATACAGGGAGAAGGCAGGAGATTGAGGCCGAGAGGAAAATATGAATCACCCGTGATGAAATGGCGGAGCAGATTTGATGGGTCAAATGACCTAATTCTGTTCCTATATCATGGTTTCAATGACCCACCATCAAAACTCAAAGAAACAGAGTTGCAGAGATGTGAAGAATGAAAGAGGGGATGCTTATAATATAGATCACAAAATTGTCAAGATAACAATTAGTTTAAGACTCAGCAGCTGGATACAAGAGAAAAAATACACAAATTGAAACATATAGCCACATTTAAAAGTCATCTATTCCCCTTCATACAGCACTCTACTACATATTTGCGGAAGATGCAACACCTGACTTCCCGGTGGCTAAATATTTTAATTCCGATTCCCACTCCAGTTCTGATGTGTCAACCCATGGCTTCCTCTTGTGCCAAGATGAGGCCACCATCAGGATACAGGAGCTACACCTTATATTCCATCTGGGTACCATCCAACTTGATGGCATGAATATCAATTTCTCCTTCTTGTTAACAAATACAATCCCCTCACAAACACCATTCCCCATTCTGAAATTTCATTTCTTCTCACCTGCCTATTTCTTCGGTGTCCATTCCTCCACCCCTTTCTCCTATGGTCCATTCTCCTCTCCTATCAGATTCTTTCTTCTCTAGCCATTGACCTTTCCCACCCACCTGACTTCACCAGCACCTTCCAGCTAGCCTTTTTCCCTCTCCCCACCTTTTTTATTCTGGCATCTACCCACTTTCCTGTCAGTCTTGAAGAAGGGTCTTGGCCCAAAACAGGGACTGTTTATTCTTTTCCATAGATGCTGTCTGACCTGCTGAGTTCCTCAAGTGTTTTGTGTGTTGCTGCTTCGGATTTTCAGCAACTGCAGGCTTTCTCATGTTTGTCACTGATCTACTGTTTAATTTCTTTCCACAATTCAGGAATTTTTAATCAATCCTTCCAGGTGAAGCAGGAATTGAATTGCACTTCTTCCAATTTAGTGCATTGTATTTAGTGCTTACGATGGAGGTCTCCTCGAGAAACCAATGACAGATTGAGGGCAGAACACCTCTGTTCATTTCACCAGGATGGCCCTTAAGCTTTCAGTCACATGTCATTTTTATTCATTTTCTGTGTCCCAATACCACTCTGATATCTACAACCTCCACCATTATTCCAACAATGCCCGACATACATTTGTGACCAATATACATCATCCTCCATTTAGATAGATAGATAGATAGATAGATAGATACTTTATTCATCCCCATGGGGAAATTCAACTTTTTTTCCAATGTCCCATACACTTGTTGTAGCAAAACTAATTACATACAATACTTAACTCAGTAAAAAATATGATATGCATCTAAATCACTATCTCAAAAAGCATTAATAATAGCTTTTAAAAAGTTCTTAAGTCCTGGCGGTAGAATTGTAAAGCCTAATGGCATTGGGGAGTATTGACCTCTTCATCCTGTCTGAGGAGCATTGTATCGATAGTAACCTGTCGCTGAAACTGCTTCTCTGTCTCTGGATGGTGCTATGTAGAGGATGTTCAGAGTTATCCATAATTGACCGTAGCCTACTCAGTGCCCTTCGCTCAGCTACCAATGTTAAACTCTCCAGTACTTTGCCCACAACAGAGCCCGCCTTCCTTACCAGCTTATTAAGACGTGAGGCGTCCCTCTTCTTAATGCTTCCTCCCCAACACGCCACCACAAAGAAGAGGGCGCTCTCCACAACTGACCTATAGAACATCTTCAGCATCTCACTACAGACATTGAATGACGCCAACCTTCTTAGGAAGTACAGTCGACTCTGTGCCTTCCTGCGCAAGGCATCTGTGTTGGCAGTCCAGTCTAGCTTCTCGTCTAACTGTACTCCCAGATACTTGTAGGTCTTAACCTGCTCCACACATTCTCCATTAATGATCACTGGCTCCATATGAGGCCTAGAGCTCCTAAAGTCCACCACCATTTGGCATATTAATTCCCTTGAAGCATATTACTGAACTATTTCAGGTAGTCTCTCCTCTCATCAGATCCCTGAATATTTCTGTCCTCAACAATGTTGTTTTACTTGCTTAATACCTCCAGCATTTTCTGTTTTTGACTAAATATAACTACTTGTGCCATGGAATGTTAAGAACATTCAACTGATATGTAGGACAGTTATCACACAGATAGATATGGTAATGGTCGCAAATTAAAATTACAGTTTACCTCACCTCTCACCAAAATTGATGCACACAAGGCAGATTGCCTCTCCATAATCCAAATATTCATATAAATTTCATCCCTTCTGAAATATTTTATATTGAACTGCTTATATGCTATTATCAGACAGCAGAAATAACATGCCATAGTCATGGTTAGATACTTGAGATTAAATTACCAAATAATGTTAGATCATGTAAAAAAAAATCCACATTTCAAGAGTAAATGAAATTGAAAAAAAATCCTTTTCTGGAAATCTGAAAAATAAAACAGAAAATGCTGGAAACACTCAGCAGATCACTTGTACAAAGAGTAATATTAACTCTTTCAGCTCTAGGATATTTAATCAGAACTGGAGTTGAGTAAGATCCCCTGGACACAAAATGTTAACAGTTTCTCTTTTCACAGATGCTGCCCGACCTGCGTATTTTCTGCATTTTCTGGTTTGATTATTACACAATTCAAGCCATTTTTAAAACAATAATGAACATTGAGTGCAGAGGAGATTTACAAGGATGTTGCCTGGATTGGGGAGCATGTCTTATGAGAATAGGTTGAGTGAACTTGGCCTTTTCTTCTTGGAACGACAGAGAATGAGAGGTGACCTGATAGAGGTGTATAAGATGATGAGAGGCATTGATCGTGTGGATAGTCAGAGGCTTTTTCCCCAGGGCTGAAATGGTTGCCACAGGAGGACACAGGTTTAAGGTACTGGGAAGTAGGTGCAGAGGAGAGGTCAGGGGTAAATTTTTTTTTACTCAGAGAGTGGTGAGTGCGTGGAATGGGCTGCCGGCAACGGTGGTGGAGGCGGATATGATAGGGTCTTTTAAGAGACTTTTGGATAGGTACATGGAGCTTAGAAAAATAGAGGGCTATAGGTAAGCCTAGCAATTTCTGAGGTAGGGACATGTTTGGCACAACTTTGTGGGCCAAAGGGCCTGTATTGTGCTGTATCTTTTCCATGTTTCTATCTCTTATTTCATGTATTATAGGCAATTTTGTTAGCCAAATGTTAAGGTCATTTTTCTTTCAGAGTCTATTAACATAATTCCTGTAAAATATCACTTGAAATTGATTAACATACATCTACAATGGAAAGCTTAACTAACAACTTTAGCATATGATTCTAGATAATTACCATTTTCAGAAATGGGTTCCATATCCCAAGGACTGAGCCTCTCAATTTCGTTATTCTCCCAGCTTTAGAGACAAAATGGAAAAGCAAGTTATTGATCACAAATCTTGATAAATGCTGATCTCTTTCAAAGCTTTCATATGTTCCTTTTTAAAATGCAAGGTATAGTCACGAGTTCCCACACCAAATCATGAACATATTTCTCAAAGTGATAATTAAATTCTATATTGCCTGAAGTTTCACTTTCAGAATGAAAGAATACTGTTGTTTACCAGTTCTCTAAGTATCCTTACTTATCCCTCAAAATAAATTGATTTACTGATTATTTCACTGTGCGATCACAATGTATAAATTGATAGTGCCTAAGGCAAAACAAAAAACACAGTAAATTAAAAACTAAAAAAACCTAAAGAGTGAAAATCTGAAACAGAAATAGAAAATTCCAGAAACATTCAGTAGGTTTGGCAGCATCTGTGGAAAGAGAAACCAAGTGAAAATTTAATTTCAAAGACCTATGTTCAAAACTAGGAAAGTGAGAACATGGCGTTAAACTGCTGAGAAAAATAAAGGACAAATAAAATGCCCATGTTAGGATGAGGGTGGGATTGCTATAGGATATGTAGTAGAGATTATCCAGTTAGAAAGAAAACGAACAAAGGTTACAAGATGGATGACGTACCACATTAATGACCTGTTCTGATACAGACAAATAAAGCAAATTATCCACAGTTGTAGGGCAACAAAATGACCTGATGGAAGATGATGTGCTGTTTCATAGCTTTTGTTTAATTTCTCTAACTGCCCCCATTAAACTGTCAACTGAGTGACCTCTACAATGCATCACCAAGGTAACGCTGGGTGGCCCTTACACATTCTTTAGTCTCTGCCCAAAACAGTTAGTTTCCATCCACAGATGCTGTTTCTTCAGTCCTGTCCATCTCTTTCCCACCTTCTCCACATCTTGAAACCATCTAGTTTTCTCCATTTCCTAGTTAAATGGAGATCCTGAAATACTGTTTCTCTTTCAACAGTTGCAACATTTTCTGATAGAATGCAACTATATTGATTATAAAACATTTTAATAGTAAACGGAAGGTTCCTTAAACTATGACAGAATAGTAGTATACAAAAGACAATATCTGTAAAATGACAGAAAATAAATTATTCATCCTTCTTGGAGAGCAATGAGATAAAGGAAGATGGTAATTTATCATTTTTTGCAGAGTAGCTAAAAACCAAAGATGCTGATATCCTCTTAAATTACTTGGATGGGGAGAGCTAGGAAAAGGAAACTAAAATCAGGTTAAACAACACAAATAAAAATCTAGGGGAACTCAGCAGGTCAAACAGCATCTATGGATGAAAACTAACAGTAAGTAAGCATTTTGGACCAAAATATTTCATCAGAAATGGGAATGAAGAGGGCCTGAATAAAAAGGTGGGGGGGGGGGGGGAAGGAGAAACTCAAGCTAGCAAATAAGAGGCAAGTCCATGTGAAAGGGGGAAGGTAGATGGGTGGGGGAAGGGGATTAGAAGGAATGGTACGAGAACCTGGGAGATGATGAGTAGAAGAGGCAAAGGGCTAAAGAAGACTGAATCTGAAAGGAGATTACAATAGACTATGGAATAAAGGGAAAGATGTGGGGAACAAAAGGCTGGTAGTGAGGCAGGGTAGGGGCCACAGAATGAGGAAAAATAAAGGCAAGTAGTTACTGGAAGTTAGAGAAATCAATGTTGATGCCATCAGGTTGGAGATTATCAAGGTAAGAGCAAAGAAAAACATGGGAACTCTACACCAGTAAATGTAACATCCATGGTAGATAAATTACTGGAGAGGATTCTAAAGGATAAGATCCATGTATATCTAGAAAGGCAAGGGTTGATTATTGGGAGTCAGTATGGCTTTTGTGCATGGGAGATCATGTTTGACTGAGCTTGTGATGAGGAGACCAAGACAGTTGATGAGGACAGGGCGGTAGATGTGGTTTATATGGACTTCAGAAAAGCTTTTGATAAGGTTCCACATGTTAGGCTGCTCTGTAAGGTTAGATTGTATGATATCCAGAGAGCTGGCTGGCTGGATACACAAATGGCTTGAAAGTAGAAAATAGAGTGATAGTGGAAGGTTGTTTCTCAGTCTGGAGCTTGAGACTAGTAGTGTGCCTCAGGGGTTGGTGCTGGTTCCATATTTATTTGTCATCTTGATCAAGAATTTGGATAAGAATTACAGGACATGGTGATTAACTTTGCAAGTAACACGAAGATAGTATAGTTGACCGTGCAGGTTATCAAAATTTACAGAGGGATTTCAATCAACTGAGGAAGTGGGCAATGGCAAATGGAGTTTAATTTGGATAGATGCAAGGCATTGCATTTTGTAAATCGAATCCAGGTAAAACTTTCATAGTGAACAGCAGGGTCCTGGGAATACTGTAGAACAGAAGGGCTTTGGAGTACTTGGTTCACAAAGGTGAAATCACAGGTAGACAGGGTGGTGAGGCCAGTTTTTGGTATACTGGCCTCTATGAGTCAGGGCACTGAATGTAAACAATGGGAGGTAATGGTGCAGATGTATAGGATGCTTGTGATAGTGTTTAGTGCTGGTCATCCTGCTTTAAGAAAAAAGTTAATAAATGGGAAAGAGTACAGAAAAGATTCAAGGATGCTGTTCAGGACTTGAGGGACTAAATTATAGAGATACAGGGCGGACTAGGATTTTATTCCTTGGAGCAGACGAGCTGAGAGATGATAGAAATGAATAAAATCATACGTGGCATAGATAGGTTGAATCCTGCTCTCAGTCGTTTGTCCCTCCCCCCAGAGGCAAGAAGGCATAATGTGAAAAGGGAAAAGCTGAAGAAGAACTTGGGAGCAACATTTTTCTTTAAGATAGATGAGTATCTATGTGGGACAAGCTTGAGAGAGTAAACGTTCGGCACAGACCAGAAGGGCCCAGATGGCCTGTTTCCGTGCTGTAATTGTTATATGTTGTATGGTTATAAGTTGCTAGAGGAAGTGATTAAGGCAGTTACAATAACACCCTTTAAAAAAAATGGACAGGTACATTGATTGGAAAGGTTTAGAAGGCTATGATTTGTGGGGGAAGCTGTTTCCCATCCTAACAGTTCTTGTCCTAACGCAACAGTACCTCCTCACTGTTGGATGGATAGGAGAGATCATTAACAATGTTAAGGGCCCTGAGTACACGACACAACTGATGAATATCTTTGGTGGGTGGAAGTAAGATCCCAATGATCCTCTCAACAGTCACTGCAATACTTTGTAGGGACTTGTGCTTTGCAGTTCTCATACCAGATGGTGATGCCACTGGTCAGGACACTCTCAATGGTGCTCCTGTAAAAATTAATTAGAATGAGGTGGTGGTGCGCCTCACTTGCCTCAATCTCAAGAAGTGAAGATTCTGCTGTGCTTCTTGACAAAAAAGGTAGTGTTGTGCAACCAGGTGAGATTGCCTGTTATGTGCAGTGAACAGTGGTCAGCCTCCAACTTCCTAAAGTCCACAATCATCACTTTGTTCTTGTCCACAGAGACTCAAGTTGTTGTGCTCGCACCATTCTACAAGCTGCTCTAACTCTTCTCTGTACGCCATTTCATCATGGCTGAAGAAGACAACCACTGTTGTGTTGTCAGTGAATTTAATGATTCAGTTTAAACTGAATCTAGCAATGCAGTCATATGTCAGCAGTGTGAACAGCAGTGGACTGAGCACGGAGTCTTAGGACTGTTGGTGCTCACTGTGATAGAGCTAGAAATGTTTTTGTCAATGAATGATGGACTGGCTTTTCTGTCAATAAGTCTAAGATCCAGTTACTAAGAGAGGTGTTGACACCCAAAGAGAACAGGTTACCCACCAGCTTCTGAGAAATAATCATATTAAATGCTAAGCTGAAATTGATAGACAGCAATCTGGCATATTAGACGGCAATTTCCAGGTGGGTCAGATGGCAAAGATTATGGCATCAGTGGACCAATTCACGCAATAAGTGAACTGGAAAGGATCCAATAGAACAGGAAGATGGGATGTAATGCGACCCATAACCACTGCTCAAAGTATTCATTACTGTTGAGGTCAGAGCCACTGAGAAAGGTTACTGTCACTCTCTTGGGCACTGGGATGATGGTGGCCACCTTAAAGCCCAAGTGGGTCAGAGAGATGTTGAAGAGGACTGTTATAACCTCTGATAACTGGGCCGCACAGCCCCTCAGCACCCAACCAAGCATGTTATCTGACCCCGCAGCTTTATATGGGTTGACCCTAGCTAAGGTCTTCCTTACATCAGCTGCAGCCAGACAGAGTGCCTGCTCATAAGGGGGAGGGGAGCCTTCCTCACCACCACATCGTTCCGTGCACCAAACCTACCACAAAAGATATTCAGCCTTTCAGGAAGAGAAGCTTCATTGTTGTTGACTCAGAGTGGACTTGTCGTCTGTTATGGTTTGAATGCCCTGCCATATGCACTTCATGTCTCTGGTGTCACAGAAATGGCTGTATATTATCTGAGAATAATTCCATTTTGACTTTCTGATGGCGCGGGAAAGCACAGTTCTTGCTGACCTGAGAGCTGTCTTATCCCCCGATGTGAAGGCAGCATCCTGATGTCTGAGCTGTGTCCAGACCTCTGCTGTCAGCCACAATGATTGTCGCAGGTGGGGAGAAGTGAGCAAAACAGGATAACTGGGATAGGAGGTTGCTTTGCCATTGAGTGCATATAGCAAGTGTACAACTTCTGGGCAATTCATCCTTCTTTATTAATTATCTACAATTCAAAGGTACTATTTCTTGAAATTAAACTTTAGGAACCAACTGCTCACTATAACTTTAACATTTCCTATTCTGAGGATTATTTTGAATTATGATTTTTATTTTTGTAAAGGCTTTATCAGAAAACTTTCACAATGATACACTTGTTACTATAGATTAAAACCTTTTGAGCTTACACTTAACAGGAATGGGCTTTGGAGTTCATATATGGTTTCTTCCAACTTACCAAACAGTGTAACACTGGAAATGACTATCTGGATATGTTGCCTGGAATGGCTCCTGACTCAATGCTGTCCCAAACCACCAAGCATCATCTATTATAGATCGGAATTTGTCATCTGAGGCAACAAAATAATGAATCGTTAAAGCAAGAAATCTTAAAATAAGGTGATAAACAGAACAGCTTTCAGTACAGATCCAGAGCTTGCCTAAAAGCATACAATTAGATTCCAATGGGAGCAGAACCCAGCAATTTCCACAAACCATTGTTCTATTCAAAAGTAGCTGAGATTTGGTCCAAGTTTATTAGAAGATAGAAGAGGCCAAGTGCTTAAAGATACGCGAACTGAATTTCATTTCTGCATTATATATTCAACAGATTCCATTAAAATATGATACATAACTTGAGAATACGTGTTAAAATAGGTTTTGCTAACTCTAATTAATCACGTTCTAAGTAGCCTAATGGTTCAATGTTTGACACATTACATTATAATTCCCACACTTGGTCCGAGCTTCACGACTTCCATCACAGAAATATTGCACAATTAACAATGATTTAAATGCCAAGTGGATTCACTAACATGCCACAACTGCAATTGTAAGGGCTTCTGAAAAGTAGAATACAAAAGGCCTGAAGATCACAGATTGCCTCAGTTCATTTCCTAACAAAGTAGCCTTTGAAGACGTGCATACATAAGGACAATTGGGGGCTAGTGTGGAATTGGTCTTTCATATGACAGCTGTAGAAGAATTTTTAAGAAGAATTACAATTGGAGAAAGGAATGAATAAAACTTGGGAAAAACAGAAAAAGATAGAAGTACTTAGTTAGCATTTATGGAGAAAGACATAATTATTGATATTAATAAATAAGACTTACTTGCTTTCCAATTCCTTTTTCTTGCTTCATCATAAAATTGACGTAAAACAAGAAAATCTATCACATCTGGCATGTCATGGTACCTGGAATATAAAATATCTATTCTCCAATTTGCAGTATTTAGATTCACTGAGAGATTAATGTATAATTTTATATATTCCCAGGCAATGATACAGTGGTATAATTAACCATATTGGAATTCTTAGAGGTTATAATATGTTACAAACAAATCATAAGAAGAATACAAAGAACTTTTTTGTTAAATCTGACTTACATGAATCTCAATGCACCTACAGATAGAAACATATACCATATCCCTAAACAACAATATTTCATAACTGTAGTAAGCCCAGTATTAAAAAGAATCTATATTGTACAGAAAATAGTGATATTTAGACAACCTAAATAAATGAACAGTTGAAAATAACTTATTGTCATTGACTCCAAAAAAACAACCCTATAATAAGCATCATATGAGATAGCATATTTTAAATAAATGAAAGCTAAGTCAAACACAGAGCTTTTTTTAATACTGAAAACTTGAAAATATAAAATATTGGAAATTTCAAAGTTTGACTGTAAAGAAATGCAGAGAGTACATGGGAAAATATTGACAGGTAAAATATATATATGGAGGACTGGATTAACTATGAAAAGTGTATATTGAACATATTAAAGGAAATATTCTGAGTAAACGTTCTATATACCTTCACAAACATAGATGGCAAAGAGAGACAAGGAGTTTAACCTAGAAGGAGAAATGCTGGTGGAGTTTATCCTGTTTCAAAGTAAATAAATTACTAGGCAACTGAAATTTATCCCAAGGCCATTAAGTGTAACAAGAGAAGAAATAGCAGAGCCTCTGACCATCATCTTAGACACATTTGTGAAAACAGAGAGCAGAGAAACTATAGAAGAGGCAGAGACAGATTCATAATGAGAGGGAGGCCAAATAAGGTTGGGAACTAATATTGTAATCTTCTCAATTTGTTTTAGTGAGAGCCTTATTTGTGATATTAATTTCAGAAATACAGTCAAATAAATTCATGTATAAATTGTTAAAGGCAATTAATCAAGAGAACAAATATGGATAACATACTTAACTGAAAATGATTTGTCCATAATTTTGCCTGTTTCATGGTCTATGAAGGCAAGCTTGAGGCAGCATAGTGTAGGAGGGCCAACTTCATATTTTAACCCAACAATTTTCAAAAATTCCTGATCCTATATAAAATAGAAATAATGTCATAAAAGTCCCAACTGCTCAAATCCTAGAAAGTACATAGTCATAAGTTCACGACTTCCCAGCACCAATCAATACCAAACTAGAATTTTCCAATTACTATGGAAAGTATATATTGGACATATTAAGGATGATAAACACAGAATGGAAGGGGTTATATTTGAATGCACTCAATGTATGGAATAAGGTAGATGAATCTGTAGCACAGTTAGTGATTGGCAGGTATGACATTGTGAGCATCACTGAGTTGTGGCTGAAGGAAAGTTATAGGTGAGAGCTTAACATCCAAGGATACACATTTATCAAAAGGGCAGACAGATAAGCAGAGGGATTGGGGTGGCTCCATTGGTAAAAATATGAAATGAAATCCTTAGAAAGAGGTGACATGGGATCAAAAGTATAAAATCGTTGTGGGTAGAGCTAAGAAATTGCAAGGGTAAAAAGACCCTGATGGAAATTATATACAGGCCAAACAGCAGCAAAGAGATGGGCTACAAATTACAACAGGAGATAGAATAGACATTACAAAAGGAAAATGTAATGATACTCATAGGGGATTTCAAGAACAGGTGGACTGGCAAAATCAGGTTGGTGTTGGATCCCAAGGGGGGAAAACTTGAAGAATGCCTACAAGATGGTTTTTTTGAGCAGCTCGAAGTTGAGCACACCAGAGCATCAGCTATACTGGATTAGGTGTTCTGCAATTTAATGGAAATTGATTAGAGAGCTTAAAGTAAAGGAACTCTTAGGAGACCAATGATCATAATATGATAGAATTCATCCTGCAATTTGAGAAGGAGAATCTGAAAACAAATGTATCAGTATTGCAGTGGAGTAAAGGGAATTACAGAGGCATGAAAGAGATGCTGGCCAAAGCTGATTGGAAGATGACTCTAGCAAGAATGACGACAGAGGCTAGAGTTGCTGGCAGTAATTCAGAAGGCACAGGATAGATACATTGCAATGAAGTAGTAATATTCTAAAGGCAGGATGACACCATTGTACCTGACAAGAAAAGTCAAAGCCAACATAAAAGCCAAAAGGAAAGCATATAATAAAGCAAAAATTAGTGGTAAGTTAGAGAATTGGGAAGTTGTTAAAGACCAACAGAAAACAACTTAAAATCATTAAGGAGGAAAAGATGCAAAATGAAGGTAATCTAGCCAAAAATATTGAAGAGGACACCAAACATTTCTTCACATATAAAAAGAGTAAAAAAACAAACAAGGTTGGATATCATGCCACTGGAAAATGATGCTGGAGAGGTAGTAAGGAGTAAAGGAAATGGCAAACAAACTGACTAAGTACATTGCATCAGTCTTTACTATGGAAGACACGAGAAGTATGTCAGAAGTTTGAAAGTGTCAGGAGGCAGAAATGAATGAAGTTGCCTTTACTAGGGAAAAGGCTCTTGGGAAACTCAAATGTCTGAAGGCTGGTTCAGATTGACTACACCCCAGGGTCCTGAAAGAGGTGGTTGAAGAGATTATGGAGGCATTAGTGAGTCAATAGATTTTGGCATGGTTCCGGAGGAGTAGAAAATTGCAAATGTCACTCCACTCTTCAAGAAGGGAGACAGAAATTATGGGTCAGTTGGTCTGGTTCTGGTACTTCACGGCACATGATAAAATAGGCTGTAGTCAGCATGGTTTCCTTAAGGGAAATCTTACCTGACAAATCTGTTAGAATTCTTTTGTTATGAGTGCTGAACAGACCTGATGGAAATGGGGTGAAGAATTAACCATTTCCCCTCCCTCCCCCTTTGAGAACTATGAACTATTGCTATTGCTATGCTGCTAATGAGAGAGAGAGATGAAGCACAGAGGCAGGGACATCTGCTACAGATAAGAGAGAGAGAGAGGGAGGGAGACATTTGATTTATGTATTATGACTTCCTGGATTGTTTACCTTTCGCTGCAAGGATGTTACTTTGCTTGTTAACATTCCTAAGGAGACAGCAGGAGTGGCCTGATTTGATTGACATGGCCATTTTGAGTTGATGGATGGCTGATACCCCGTCAGTGGGGATAAAAGACAGGTGTGGGGAGACACCCGAGACACACCAGTGGACACTGACCCTGTGTTGTGCACCCACAGGAAGGTGGGGGCTTCGTGGACCAAATCAGGAGATCGGTCAATAAAGCTCACAGTGTGACGGCAGGGCCGGTGGGGACTTGTGTGTGTGTCCACTCATGCCAGAGTGACAAGTCCACCAGAGAAGAACGGTCTGGCCGAGAACGGAGGGTCATAACCGAATGACCACAATAGTACGACGGAATCAGAATACAACAGAAGGTTTGCTGGCTGCAGCTGCTCAATCTCTTGCTCGCTCTCTCTCTCCCCCCAACGATTGCAACACAACCACAACTACCTCAGCACACAAGAACTGAACTGAACTCCATATTCCCTTATGACAATTCATTTACCCCTAGACATTGATAGAGCTTGTTTATTATTGTTGATTATTATTCCTGCACTTCTATGTTTATTATTGCTAACCTGTTTTATATGTATATTTGCATTTTTGATATTGTATTGCGTAGTTTACTAATAAACATCTTTAATTTTTGGTACCACCAGACTCCAATGGATTCTTCTATTTCTGCTGGTCTGTAAACCCAGTTACGGGGTACGTAACACTTTAAAGAAATCACATGCAGGATAGACAAAGGAAAATTGATGGACGTTGTGTACTTGGATTTTCAGAAAGACTATGACAAGTTGCCACACATGAGACTGCTTAACAAGCTATGAGCACATGGAATTACAGGAACGATACTAGCATGGACAGAACACTAGCTGATTGGTATCAGGCAAACATTGGGAATAAAGGGAGCCTTTTCTGGTTGGCTGCCAGTGACTTGTGTTCCACAGGGGTCTGTGTCAGGACCAACACTTTTTATGTTATATGTCAATGATTTGGATGACGGAATTGATGGGTTTGTGGCAAGTTTGTGGACAATACAAAGACAAGTGGAGGGGCAGGGAGGCTCGAGAAGACTCGGACAGATTAGGAGAATGAGCAAAGAAGAGGCAGATGGAATATTGTGTCAGTAAGTACATGGTCATGCACTTTGGTAGCAGAAGTAAAAGTGTAGACTATTTTCCTAATGAAGAGAAAATTTAAAAATCAAAGGTGCCAAAGAACTATGGAGTCCTCTTGCAGGATTCCCTCAAGGTTCATTTGCAGGTTGAGTCAGTGATGAGGAAGGCAAATGCAACGTTAGCATTCATTTTGAGAGACTAGAATACAAAAGCAAGGATATAATGTTGAGGATTTATAAGGCAGTGGAAGGACTCAGAGCATTGTAAGCAGTTTTGGAATACTTATCTAAGAAAGGGTGCATAGACATTGGAGAGAGTTCAGAGCAAGTTCTTGAGAATGATTCCGGGAATTAAAGTCTTACCATATGAGGACCAATTGAGGGCTCTGGGCCTGTACTCACTGGAATTCAGAAGAATGAGACGGGATCTAATTGAAACCTATCTAGTGTTGGAAGGCCTTAATACAGTGGATATGGAGAGGATTCCTTTGGTGGGGGAGCCTAAGACCAGAGGACACAACATCAGAATAGAGGGACTTGCGTTTAGAACAGAGATGAGGAGATATTCCTTTAGCCAGAGGGTGATAAGTCTTATTGCACTTATGTGGAACTTATTGCCACAGGGTGGCTGTGGAGGACAAGCAGAGGTTAATAGATACTTAATTAGTCAGGGCATGAAATGATACGGCGAGAAAGCAGGAGATTGGGGCTGAGAGGGAAAATGGATCAACTGTGATGAAATGGCTGAGCAGGCTCAACGGGCCAAATAGCCCAATTCTGCTCCTATATCTTATGGTCTTTGGTCACATCAATAACAGGAAAACTAACCAAAGCACTTCTTGTAACAGAGGGCCTTCAGCTTTGAAAGTTAATAAAAAGATTATGGAAATACAACACAGTAACCACTGAAACTCCACAAATTAAATGACTCACATACTTGTGGAAATAAAATTTGACTCAATTCAAATTTTCAGTATTACCCTAAGTTCCATCTTGTGCCATGGCTGTTTGCGTTTACTGATGGTGTATATTTTAGCCTTTTTAACAGCTTCAACATAAGCTTCATGACCTTGCCGAAAGTAGACAACCTGTTAAAACAAATACATCCAATAATGTTCAACGTACAAAGTATTACAAAATTTTCAAAGTAAATAATTTCCCAGGTAATTTGATGGAAGATATTGTATTTCAGAAAGAGACACACCAATTGTTTCCTGAAAATTAAATCATTAATAGAATCTATCAATTCATGGCACACTTTATAGTGTTCCTGTCAAGGGATTGAACATTTTCATTTTAAAGGATGTTGAGGACTAAAAGGACACACATTATGATGAATGTTAATCGCGTTAATTAACAAAAATCAGCTTATTGGACCAGAAGGGCCAGTTCCACAGTATCTCTAAACAAATCAAATTTTAAAAAATAAAATTAAATTCTGAAAACAAAAATGAGAAAAAATTTAAGTTGAGTAGCATCTGCAGAAGAAAAGAAATTGTCAACATTAGCAGAGAGGGAAGATGGCCAGTATTAAGAACAAAGGAGCTAGGTGGTGTAGCAAGACAGGAGTCCAAAGTTATTGGCGGCTGGAGAGGAATGAAGGATGATATATAGATTGAGCCAGGGAAGTGACAGAAGAGATGGCGTTAAAAGACTGAAGCAAGATGGAAGAAAAGGAGCGTGAAGGTGGAGGCAGCTGCCGAAAAGCGATAAGGAATACAAAGGCTACTGTTCAGTGTGCTTGATTGCCTTATCCATATCTTTGATCACTCAGTGGCCAATTCATTTGGTAGACCAGCAGACCTGCTCATTAATCTAATATCTAATCAGACAATCATGTGGCAGTAATTCAATGCATAAAAGCATGCATTCATGATCAGAGGTTCAGTTCTTGTTCAGACCAAACATCAGAATGGGGAAGAAATGTGATTCAAAAGATTTTTCACCATCAAATCATGACACCAAGATTGGAGGTGTAGTTGACAGCGAGGCCATCGACCCTGGCGGCAGGATCTGGACCAGCTAGAAAGACTGGAGAAGCAAGGACCAATGTTTCCAGGAGATTGTAAGAGTCTGGGATACATTGCTTAAAAGGGGAATAGAGGCAGGAATAGTCAACACGTTTAAGCAGTTCCTGGATGTATACTTGGAAGAACTGTGACCTGCAGTACTGTGGATCAAGTGCTAGAAGGGAGGGTAAAATTGTATCTTTCTCATCATGGGCACAGATATAACTGCCATGACTTGACAAAACACTTGAAACAAATATTATTATTAAACACTGAGCAGAAATAAAGATATTTAAAAACAAATGTACCTTTTGCTTGCAACACACACCAAATGCTATAGGAATGCAGCAGATCAGGCAGCATCTTTGGAAATGAATAAACAGTCCAAGTTTTGGGTCAAAACCCTTGATCAGGATTGCAAAAGTAGGGGGAAGAAGCCTGAATGAGAAGGTGGCAGGAAGAGCAAAAGTACAAGCTTGTAAGAGATTGGGGTTGGGGGGTGGATGAAGTAAGAATCCAAGTAAAGAAGGTAAAGGGCTGGAAAAGGAATCTGATACGAAGGAATATCAACCATGAGAGAAACAGGAGGAGAAGGGGCACCAGGGGAGGTGATAGGCAGGTGAGAAGATGAGAGTTAAGAGGGGATTCATCATCTTCCAACCCTATGTCACCTCTTTCTAATGATTTGATTTCATACTTACCAACAGAGCAACACTACCCCCTTGCCTTCCTGCCTATCCTTTTGATAACAATGTATGCCCTTGGATATTGAGCTCCCAGCTATGATCTTTCAGCCATAGTTCCTACATCATACTTGCCAATCTGCAACTATGCTGCAAGTTCACCTTCTTCCACACACTGCGCAAATTCAGATACACCACCTTCAGTCCTGTTTTCACCCTTTTCAATTTTGTTGCACCATGCTCAACCTTGTGATTCCTAACTTTGTCTGAGGTCTTAGCAAAATCTGCTTTCACAACCTCTCCATTAATTGTTCTGACACTCAGTTTCCCATCACCTTGCAACTTTAGTTTAAACCCAACATGCAGCATTAACAAATCTTCCCACTAGGATATTAGTCCCCCTCCAGTTCAGATGCAAACCCTCCCCTTCTGTACAGGTCCTACCTTCCCTGAAAGAGAAACTAGTGATACAAAACATCTTATGCCATCCCTCCTACACCACATCCTTAGTCACATATTAAACTGTATAATCTTCCTAGTATTAGGCTCACTAGCACATGGCACAGGTAGCATCCCGAGATCACAACCCTGGAGGTCCTGCCCTTTAACTTAGCACCTAACTCCTTGTGCAGCACCTCATCACTCATACTTCTTGTGTCACTGGTACCTACATGGACCACAACTTCTTGCTTTTCACTCTCCCACTGAAGAATGCTGAGTAATTGATCTGAGAAACCCCAGATCCTGGAACCTGGGAGGCAACATACCATCCGGGAATCTCGTTTTCACCCACAGAATCCTCCTGTCCATTCTCCGAACTAACAAATCCCCTATCAGCAGAGCATGCCTCTACTTCCCACTTCCCATCTGAGTCACAGAGGAAGACTCAATGTCAGAGACCTGACCACTGTGACTCTCTTCTGTTAGGTTATCTTTCCCCCCCCCCCCCCCCCACAAAACAGTATCCAAAGTGATATATCTGTTGTTTAGGGGGTTGGCTGCAGGGGTACTTTGCACTGGCTCCTTAACCCCTTTCCCCTTCCGGTCACCCAGTTTCCTGTGTCCTACACCTTGGATGTAATTACCTCTTGATATGTCCTACCTATCACTTCAGCCTCCCAAATGATACTGAGTTAAACATAGAAACACAGAAAACATACAGCACAAAACTGTGCCGAACATGTCCTTACCTTAGAACTACCTAGGCTTTACCCATAGCCCTCTATTTTTCTGAGCTCCATGTACCCATCCAGGAGTCTCTTAAAAAGACCGTATTGTTTCTGCCTCCAACACCGCCACTGGCAGCTCATTCCACACACTCACCACTCTTTGCGTAAAAAACTTAACCCTGACATCTCCTCTGTACTTACTTCCAAGCACCTTAAAACTATGTCCTCTCGTGCTAGCCATTTCAGCCCTGGGGAAAAGCCTCTGACGATCCACACGATCAATGCCTCTCATTATCTTGTATACCTCTATCATTGTAACCTCTGACAGCCCTCCACACTATCCACAACACCCCCAACCTTTGTCATCAGCAAATTTACTAACCTCTCCCTCTACTTCCTCATCCAGGTCATTTACAAAAATCACAACAAGTAGGGGTCCCAGAATAGATCCCTGAGGCACACCACTGGTCACCGGCCTCCATGCAGAATATGAACCATCTACAAACACTCTTTGCCTTCGGTGGGCAAGCCAGTTCTGGATCCACGTAGCAATGTCCCTTTGGATCCCATGTCTCCTTATTTTCTCAATAAGCCTTGCATGGGATACCTTATCAAATGCCTTGCTGAAATCCATATACACTACATCTACTGCTCTACCTTCATCAATGTGCTTAATCACATCCTCAAAAAATTCTATCAGGCACGTAAGGCATGACCTGCCTTTGACAAAGCCATGCTGACTATTCCTAATCATATTATGCCTCTCCAAATGTTCATAAATCCTGCCTCAGGATCTTCTCCATCAATTTACCAACCACTGAAGTAAGACTCACTGGCCTATAATTTACTGGGCTATTCCTACTCTCTTTCTTGAATGGGAAACATCCGCAACCCTCCAATCCTCCGGAACCTCTCCCATCCTCATTGATGATGCAAAGATCATTATCAGAGGCTGAGCGATTTCCTCCTCGCTTCCCACAGTAGCCTGGGGTACATCCTATCCAGTCCCAGAGACTTATCCAACGATGCTTCCCAAAACCTCAAACACATCCTCTTTCTTAATGTCTATGTGCTCAAGCTTTTCAGTCCGCTCTGTTCATCCCTACAATTGCCAAGGTTCTATTCCATAGTGAATACTGAAGCAAAGTATTCACTAAGTACCTCTGCCATTTCCTTTGGTTCCATATACACTTTTCCATTGTCACATTTGATTGGTCCTATTCTCTCACGTCTTACCCTCTTGCTCTTCACATACTTGTAGAATGCCCTGAGGTTTTCCTTAATCTTGTCAGCCAACGCCTACTCATGGCCCCTTCTGGCTCTCCTAATTTCATTCTTAAGCTCCTTCCTGCTAGCTTTATAATCTTCTAGATTCCTATCATTACCTAGTTTTTTGAACCTTTCGTAAGCTCTTCTTTTCTTTTTAACTACATTTACAACAGCCTTTGTGTACCACAGATTTTGTACCCTACCATCCTTTTCCATGTCTCATTGGAACGTACCTACTCATAACCCCACACAAATATCCCCTGAACATTTGCTAAATTTCTTCCGTACGTTTCCCTGAGAACATCTGTTTCCCATTTATGCTTCTAAGTTCCTGATAGCCTCATAGTTCCCCTAACTTGTCTGTTCCTATCCCTCTCCAATGCTATAGTAAAGGAGATAGAATTGTGATCACTATCTCCAAAGTGCTCTCCCACTGAGAGACCTGACACCTGACCAGTTTCATTTCCCAATAACCAGATCAAGTACAGCCTCTCCTCTTGTAGGGTTATCTACATATTGTGAGAAGAATCCTTCCTGAACACACGTAACAAGCTCCACCACATCAAAACCCCTCAACTCTACGTAGATGCCAATCAATATTTGGGAATTTAAAATCTCCCACAACAACCTTGTTATTATTACTCCTTTCCAGAATCTGTCTCCCTATCTGCTCCTCAACGTCCCTGTTACTATTGGGTGGTCTATAAAAAACACTCAGAGTTATTGACCCTTTCCTATTCCTAACTTACACCGACAGAGACTCCGTAGACAACCCCTCTGTGACTTCCTCTATGAATTCACCCAGTACCAGCTCCAACTCCTTAACATAGTTAGTCAGAAGCTGCAGCTGTATGCACTGCTAGTAGTTGTACGGTCAGGGACACTGGAGATCTCCCTGCCTTTCCACATCCTGTAAGAGGAACATTACACTATCCTGCCTGTCATCTCTACCTCGGTGAAGCCTTGAAGAGGTAAAGCCTTAAGATCACCATTCTGACTATGTCCACTCAGACACAGCCACTGTGCTTGGCCCTGCCTTCCTTTAATTTGCTCTTACCAATTAATCCCAAATACTGATTGATTGTTGGTCAAAGTTCTATTACATTGCCACTAACCGCTCCTACCTTTTATCCTCAGGCAGTGGACCTGATTGAAGTCCCCTCCTCTCCAAACTTCCAATATCTGGATTAGCCACTGTTGAAAGGAATATGAGGTGTTGCCCTCCAACCTGAGAATGGCCTCATCATGGTAGTAGAGGAGGCAATGGATAGAAATAATAGGAATGGGGATTTAAATTAAAATGGTTAGCTACTGAGAAATTCTGCTTTTCACAGATGGAGTAAAAATGCTTGACAAAGAGGTCCCCCAATCTACATCAGATCTTACCAATGCAGAGGCCGCATAGGGAGCATTGTATACAATAGATGAAGTGTTGCCTTACCTGGAAGGACTGTTTGGGGCCCAGAATGGAGGCAAGGGAGTAGGTAAACGGGCAGGTGTAGCCCATCTTCCACTTGCAGAGATAAGTGCCAGGAATGAGATTAGTGGGGAGGGATGAATGGACAAGAGAATCATGGGGGGAGTGATTCCTGCAGAAAGTGAAGAGTGGACAGAGGTAAAGATGAGTTTTGTACTTTGATCCTGTTGAAGATGGAAGTTGTAGAGAACCATGTGCTGAATGTAGAGCCTTATCAGGTGGTGGTGGATGATGACAAGATGAACTCTATCCCTGCTAAGGCAGCAGGAAGATGGGGTGAGGGCAGACATTCAGGAAATGGAGGAGATGTAGGTGAGCATCCATGTTGGAGGAAGGGAAGCTCCGTTCTAAGCAAATAAAAAAAGATGACGGAGACTGCATTTAAGATTGCCATGGACAAATCTTGATTACAGTCTTGTTTTTTCTGGATGCTATCATCCCTACCTCATCTCCCATTTGTGGAACATAAGGTGATCTGCGCGGCACAGTGTCAGTAATCCACTTTGGTGGATGCCATTCCTCTAACATTGAACCATCACTAGTTGATAGAAGATTTGGTTTCTGCATTACAAGGACAAATACAAATCATATTATTAGAAACATGTTTAATTAGCAAACTAAACAATCTTCTAAATGCAATAATGATTATGAACTTGCTGTCTATAAATTTGCTGACGACACAAAATTATTGGTAGAATCTCAGATGGTGATGCGAGGGCGTACAGAAGTGAGATATGTCAACTAGTAGAGTGGTGTTGCAGCAACAACATGACACTCAACATCAGTAAGAAGAAAGAGCTGTTTGTGGACTTCCAGAAGGGCAAGATGAAGGACCACATACCAATCCTCATAGAGGGATCAGAAGTTGAGAGAGTGAGCAGCTTCAAGTTCCTGGGTATCAAGATCTCTGAGGATCTAACCTGGACCCAACATATCAATGCAGTTATAAAGAAGGTAAGACAGCAGCTATGCTTCATTAGTTTGAAGAGGTTCAACAAATACACTCAAAAACTTCTATTAGATGTACTGTAGAGAGCATTCTGACAGACTGCATCACTGTCTGGTATGGGGGGGGGCTACTGCACAGGACTGAAAGTCGATGCAGAGGGTTGTAAATTTAGTCAGCTCCATCTTGGGTACTAGCCTACAAAGTACCCAGGATATCTTCAAGAAATAGTATCTTAGAAAGGCAGCGTTCATTATTAAGGACCTTCAGCATCCACAGCATGCCCTTTTCTCACTGTTCCCATCAGGTAGGAGTTACAGAAGCCTGAAGGGACACACTCAGCGATTTGGGAACAGCCTCTTTCCCTCTGCCATCGATTCCTAAATGGACATTGAACCCTTGGACACTACCACACTTTTTTTAATACATAGTATTTCTGTTTTTGCATGATTTTTAATCTATTCAATATATGTACACTGCAATTGATTTATTTATTATTATTATTATTTTATTTTGGGTTTTTTCCTTCTATATTATGTATTGCATTGAACTGCTGGTACTGCTAAGTTAACAAAGCTCACAGCACATGCCAGTGATAATAAACCTGATTCTGATTCTGAAATATTAGTTTAGTAATAGATTTTTATATACTGCCATGGTAATAACAATTACGACATTACATAGCCATTAATGGATGTAGGTAGAGCAGCATCAGAAAGATAGATTCAGTTTAAAGTACTCATTGGCATATACATTTTTGGTTCCTTCAATATAATGAGGAAGAACTCGTGTTAACACAAAAACAAAGACAAATTAGGAGTAGACCACTTGGTCCATCAAGCCTACTCCTCCATCCCATAAGATCATGGCTGTTCCGATTATGACAGATTTGGATTATTGTCTATCCTTGATTACCTTTCTTCCTTTTGTTGTTCCACTCCATGAAAATATTCCCATTCATATTCAAACTATTTCAATTGAATTTCCATAATGTACAATATGTTTGCTCAAATATTTTCATTGGCATGATGCCCTTAGAAATGCTAACTAAGTGACTGCATGTCACTTTAACTATAATGCAGGAGCATCAAGCTACTCATCACTCTCAGCATAGCAGTAATATCATATCAGTTTCGTGCCTGCCCTGGCTTACGTTGCCAATACAGAAAATGTTATTCTTTCTTTAAATGCTGGGGAACTTTTTTTTTTAAACCCACAATGAGTTGCTGCTACCTTTCGTGGTCTTCCTTTGGGTTTCTTTATCTTTTTAGTCCAAAGTTCATTGGCTTTATCATCATGTTCATCATCGGAGCTACTCAGTAAGCGTGGAGCTCGCCGCCTGCTTGGTCTTTTGGGTGGCTGAAGATTATTTCCTGCATTCATTGTCCAGTCTGAATAATCACTGGATGAATCACTAAACACAAAACAAAAGAAAATTAAATTCATGTTCATTGGAGATGTCTGGTATTTAAGCATTCCTTTTGAAAGGCATAAATGACACAATTACATAGTTTTTTTTCTGCTTATGAAAGTGGAAATATGAAGCAATATAATTTCCTTATGACTTTTTTTTTCAAAGCTGACTTCATGGTAGGTTTATTTTGTGTTTATATGTCTTCCAGTCTAAATGAAAGCTTCCTGATAAATCACGTATTAAGTGTATTGTGGTGACCCACTTTCTGCGCAGGCGAACCGGCTCACAAATAGCCAGCGCGCGGGGAGAGACTTTGGTAATACACCTCTGACATCATTTCCACCCGGAGAGGGCGGGCGCTAGGGATTAAATGCCAGCGCCGCGAAGTTTGAATAAACTAGTCTCAAAACGACTTACCGACTGCGTGTCGTTATCTCAGCGCTGTGTGTAGTACATCGCTACATTGGTGACCCCGACAGTCCAAACGGGATTTGGACCAAAGATGACCGACTCTTCATCTGATCACGCAGTTTCCCTAAAACTGCCGACTTTCTGGACGCTGCGACCACACGTGTGGTTTAGTCAAGCAGAAGCCCAGTTCCAGATTCGGCAGATCTCTTCTGATTCCAAGCGTTACTATCACATGGTGAGCGCCCTTGACCAGGAGACGGCCGCCCAGGTTGCAGATTTCATACAGTCACCCCCGGAAGAAGGCAAATATGAAGCATTCAAAGCGCTGCTCATTGAGACCTTTGGCCTCTCACGGCATGAGCGAGGTGCCCACCTGCTTCACCTGGACGGTTTGGGAGACAGACTGGCGTCAGCATTGATAAACGAGATGCTGTCCCTGGCTGACGGACATAAGCCCTGCCTCATGTTCGAGCAAGCGTTCCTAGAGCAACTGCCCGAGGACATACATCTGATTTCAGCGACCCCCGGAAGCTGGCGGCCCAGGCAGATGTGCTGTGGAAAGCCAAGAGGGAGAGCGTGGCGTCCGTCGGTCAGGTTATCAGGCCACGCGCCCAACAGCGGACCAGACCAGGCCCGGCAGTGGGGCACACACAACACAAAGGCAGGAGTGAGGAGGCCAGTGAACAGTGGTGTTTCTACCACCAGCAGTGGGGTACAAAAGCCCGCCGTTGTTGCCCGCCCTGCAAGGGCCAGCTGCCGCTAATGACTATGGCGGCTGGCCACCAGGACAGCCTCTTGTACGCCTGGGGGAAACAGTCGAGAGAAACAGTCGGGACGCCGCTTCTTGGTCGACACCGGAGCGGAGATCAGCATCTTGCCCCCGACGGAGTACAACACCCGCAACAGGAAGCCAGGACCCAAGCTGAGGGCCGCAAACGGCAGCACGATACAGACCTACGGCACCCGCACAGTGCAGCTGCAGTTCGGCGCCAGCCAGTTCACGTGGGACTTCACACTGGCCGCCGTGGCCCAACCACTCCTGGGGGTGGACTTCTTGCGAGCTCACAGCCTGCTGGTCGACTTGCGAGGGAAAAGACTTGTACATGCCGAGACTTTCCAGAGACATTCTCCCTGGGTGAAGCCAAGTTGCTGGCCCCGCACCTGGACTCCATCACACTGTCGGACAACAAATTCACCAGAATCCTGGTGGACTTTCCATCGATTCTGGCACTGCAGTTCACGGCAGCCATGCCCAGACACAGGGTACAGCACCACATCCCGACCCAGGGACCACCCCTCCACACCCGCGCACGAAGGCTCCCCCCGGAAAAGCTCTGCCTAGCGAAGCAGGAGTTCAAGAGGATGGAGGAATTGGGGATCGTACGGCGGTCCGACAGCCCATGGGCCTCCCCCCTGCACATGGTGCCCAAAGCAGCCGGGGGTTGGAGACCATGCGGCGACTACCGCAGACTGAACGAGGCTACAACTCCAGACCGCTACACTGTGCCGCACATACAGGACTTTGCAGCAAACCTGCACGGGGCAAGAATCTTTTCCAAAGTAGACCTCGTCCGGGGATACCATCAAATCCCAGTGCACCCTGAAGACATCCCCAAAACAGCACACATCACCCCGTTCGGCCTGTTTGAGTTCCTCCGAATGCCGTTTGGCCTGAAGAATGCCGCACAGGCGTTCCAGCGGCTAATGGACACGGTGGGACGCGACCTGGACTTTGCGATCATCTATTTGGACATCATCCTTATAGCCAGCAGTTGTCATCAGGAGCATCTCCGCCAGCTCTACTCTCGCCTGAGTGATTTCGGCCTCACGATCAACCCGGCCAAATGCCAGTTCGGTCTCGATACCATCGACTTCCTGGGCCACAGGGTTACCAAAGACGGGGCAACAACTCTGCCTGCCAAGGTAGACACGATCTACCACTTTGCCCGGCCCAACACGGTCAAAGGCCTGCAGGAGTTCATTGGTATGGTGAACTTCTACCACCGTTTCCTCCCCTCAGCAGCCCGTATCATACGCCCTTTGTACACCCTGATGTCGAGTAAAGGCAAGGACATTACTTGGGATGAGGAGGCCGTGGCCACTTTCGTTAAAGCCAAGGAAGCCTTGGCAGGTGCCGCGATGCTGATGCACCCCAGAACGGACATTCCGACCACACTCACGGTGGACGCATCCGACACAGCAGTCGGTGGGGTGCTGGAGCAGCTCATCGAGGGGCGCTGGCAACCCCTGGCATTCTTCAGCAAGCACCTACAGCCACCCGAACTCAAGTACAGTGCTTTCGACCAGGAGCTGTAGGCACTGTATCTGGCAATCCGGCATTTCAGGTACTTCTTAGAAGGCAGGCTGTTCACCGCGTTCACGGACCACAAACCATTGACCTCCACGTTCACGAAGGTGTCCGATCCCTGGTCGGCTCGCCAGCAGCGATATCTGTCCTATATCTCCGAGTACACGACGGACATCCAGCATGTCTCGGGAAAGGACAATGTCGTGGCGGACGCACTCTCCAGACCAACTGTCCAGGCCCTGTCCCTGGGGGTGGACTATGCAGCACTGGCAGAGGTACAGCAGGCAGACGACGAGATGCCCAGCTACAGGACCGCAGTCTCGGGTTTGCAGCTGCAAGACTTTCTCATAGGCCCAGGTGCTAGGACCCTCCTGTGCAACGTGGCTATCGGCCAACCTCGCCCCATCGTCCCGGCAGCCTGGAGGCAGCCAGTTTTCGACTCCATACATGGTTTGGCGCACCCATCTATCCGGACAACCGTCCGGCTGGTCTCCAGCAAGTTCGCGTGGCACGGACTTCACAAGCAGGTCAGTGAATGGGTCAGAACGTACGCGCAGTGCCAAACAGCCAAGGTGCAACAACACACTAAAGCCCCACCGCAGCAGTTCGAACCCACCCACCGGAGGTTCACCCACATTCATGTGGATATCGTGGGCCCCCTACCAGTGTCCCGATGAGCGCAGTACCTCCTAACTATGGTAGACCGGTTCACGAGGTGGCCAGAGGCAGTCCTGCTCACCAACACATCTGCCGATTCCTGCGCCCGAGCACTGATCGCAATCAGGGTAGCCCGCTTTGGGGTACCGGCCCACATTACCTCCGACAGAGGCGCCCAGTTCACCTCCAGCCTGTAGTCGGTTGTGACCATCCTGTTGGGAACGCAGCTACACCACACTACTGCCTACCACCCACAGTTGAACGGACTAGTGGAACACTTCCACCGTCTCTTGAAGTCGGCTCTCATGGCCCACCTGAGAGGACCTAACTGGGTGGACGAGCTTCCCTGGGTCCTGCTTGGAATTTGCACAGCGCCCAAAGAGGATCTGCACGTCTCGTCGGCCAAGTTGGTGTACGGCGCGCCCCTGGCCGTCCCAGGAGAGTTCATACCAGCCCCAAGGGAGCAAGAGGAAGAACCCACAGCAGTCCTGGACAGGCTACGCGAAAGGCTCGGCAACCTGGCCCCCGTACCAACTTCACAGCACGGACGGACCCTGACCCATGTACCCAAAGACCTACAGAACTGTAAGTTTGTGTTTGTACGAAGGGGCGGATACCGGGCACCACTACAGCAGCTGTACGAGGGGCTGTTCAAGGTGATCAACAACAACGGGTCCACGTATGTTCTGGACATTGGGGGGAAGAGGAGGTTTTCACGGTGGACTTAGCCTAGCCGGTCGAGGTTCAGGCACCGCGGTGCAGAGGCAGACCTCCCAAACTGTGGCCAATCCAGACTTTGGACATTGGGGGGTGTATCACCGGTTCTGGCGGGGGGGCGGAGGGTTATGTGGCGACCCACTTTCTGCGCAGGCAAACTGGCTCACAAATAGCCAGCGCACGGGGAGAGACTTTGGTAATGCACCTCTGATGTCATTTCCGCCCGGAGAGGACGGGCGCTACGGATTAGATAGATAGATAGATAGATACTTTATTCATCCCCATGGGGAAATTCAACTTTTTTTCCAATGTCCCATACACTTGTTGTAGCAAAACTAATTACATACAATACTTAACTCAGTAAAAAATATGATATGCATCTAAATCACTATCTCAAAAAGCATTAATAGCTTTTAAAAAAGTTCTTAAGTCCTGGCAGTAGAATTGTAAAGCCTAATGGCATTGGGGAGTATTGACCTCTTCATCCTGTCTGAGGAGCATTGCATCGATAGTAACCTGTCGCTGAAACTGCTTCTCTGTCTCTGGATGGTGCTATGTAGAGGATGTTCAGAGTTATCCATAATTGACCGTAGCCTACTCAGCGCCCTTCGCTCAGCTACCGATGTTAAACTCTCCAGTACTTTGCCCACGACAGAGCCCGCCTTCCTTACCAGCTTATTAAGACGTGAGGCGTCCCTCTTCTTAATGCTTCCTCCCCAACATGCCACCACAAAGAAGAGGGCGCTCTCCACAACTGACCTATAGAACATCTTCAGCATCTCACTACAGACATTGAATGACGCCAACCTTCTTAGGAAGTACAGTCGACTCTGTGCCTTCCTGCACAAGGCATCTGTGTTGGCAGTCCAGTCTAGCTTCTCGTCTAACTGTACTCCCAGATACTTGTAGGTCTTAACCTGCTCCACACATTCTCCATTAATGATCACTGGCTCCATATGAGGCCTAGATCTCCTAAAGTCCACCACCATCTCCTTGGTCTTGGTGATATTGAGACGCAGGTAGTTTGAGTTGCACCATATCACAAAGTCCTGTATCAGTTTCCTATACTCCTCCTCCTGTCCATTCCTGACACACCCCACTATGGCCGTGTCATCAGCGAACTTCTGCACATGGCAGGACTCCGAGTTATATTGGAAGTCTGATGTGTACAGGGTGAACAGGACCGGAGAGAGTACGGTTCCCTGCGGCGCCCCTGTGCTGCTGACCACCGTGTCAGACCTACAGTCTCCCAACAGCACATACTGAGGTCTATCTGTCAAGTAGTCCACTATCCAATCCACCATGTGAGAGTCTACTCCCATCTCCGTTAGTTTGTGCCTTAAGATCTTGGGCTGGATGGTGTTAAAGGCACTAGAGAAGTCAAGGAATGTAATCCTCACAGCACAACTGACCCCCTCTAGGTGAGAGAGTGATTTGTGCAGCAAATACGTGATAGCATCCTCCACTCCCACCTTCTCCTTATATGCAAACTGAAGAGGATCCTGGGCGTACCTGGTTTGTGGCCTCAGATTCTGTATTATCAGCCACTCCATGGTCTTCATAACGTGCGACGTCAAGGCAACAGGTCTGAAGTCATTCAACTCCTTTGGTTGTGGTTTCTTCGGAACCGGGACAATACAGGATGTTTTCCACTGTCTGGGTACTCTTCTCTGCTCCAGGCTCATGTTGAAGATGTGCTGTAGTGGTTCTCCCAGCTCAGTCGCACAGGCCCTCAGTAATCGTGGGGAAACTCCATCCGGTCCAGCCGCCTTGCTGGTACAGATCTTCCTCAGTTGACCTTCCACCTGTGCAGCCGTAATCCTGGGCGTGGGCAAGGTCTCCTGTGAGACCAGCGCTGCGAAGTTTGAATAAACTAGTCTCGAAACGACTTACTGACTGCGTGTCGTTATTTCAGCGCTGTGTGTAGTACATCACTACAGTATCAAATTTATGGGATTTCACAGCAGGAAAGCTAAATATTTGCACTATTCTACCAGTTCAGTTGATTCTGACTAGAATGACCTCATGGGACTCTTTGTTGTGATTACGTATTAAGATTCTGGAGGATTAGAAAGAAATATATTTGTGTAGATGATACGTATTTGAAGGATAATAAGGTTAATAAAATATGCAACAACACCATACACAATTCAGCAACAAATGATGAATACAACCAGACTATAAATGAGAAATGGAAATATTCCTGCATTTAGCAAATAAAATTTTAAATGTCCAAAGAAAGAAGCAAATATGCCGTTAAGTAGCAGAGACAAAATACGGCATTAAATTGCATAGCTTGCGCAATACAATATGAAAAATTAAGGGATTTGGACTGTCCTTCTTCAAGACACTAATTAGATCTATTCTAAAATACTGTGGTCAGTTCTGGCCCCTTAAAGTTCTAAAACAGAAACGGTACAGAAGTGCTCACTAAATTCATATCGTAGGTTAATAAACTCTGATTATAGTGAATTCAAACTTATGGGTCAACACCGGTAAAAACTTCACCGTAGAACACTACAGACGGTCATGGAGTGAGCACTGTTTCAGATTCGCTCCATAACCTTTACTTTTAACCTATGATCACCCTTATTTAACTTACTTTTACCTACACCAAAAGATTCTTGCTACTTTTTTGGACTTAGCTTTAAGAGTTTATTGTGAATTTTGAAGAAATGAATACAGAAATGGCTCTGAGATCTAAAGGGAGAGACCCTGGGAAAGATTCTAACGGGAAGAAGAAAAAGACCGATCCTAAGCGCACTGAATTGACTTATGAAATGTTATTGGAGGTTTTAAATGAAAAATTTGAAGAACAACAACGAATTTTCAAACAAGATATAAAGGCTTTTCAGGATTATATGGATAAGACTGATTCAGTAGTTAACCAGCAGCAAGCTCTAATCAGAACTTTGCAAGAGGACGCTCGGAAGCGAGACTTGATAATCGAAAAACTGGAGCAGAAATTATCTTCGACGATTAAACAGGTGGAAACACTTAAAGCCAAGCGTGTCAACTTTGAAAATCGGTCCAGAAGACAGAACTTACGCATACTTGGTCTCCCGGAAGGTATTGAACAAGGGGACCCCTCAAAGTATTTTGCTCAACTTTTAAAGGATGCGTTCCCTTCTGTATTCCCAGACAGTCCTCCATTACTTGATCGCGCTCACAGAATTATGTGTCGATCACCAAGTGCTTCAGCTAAACCACCGGTTGTAATTGTCCGATTTCAATATGTGCATGTTAAAGAGCAACTTATTCGTGTGGCTCGGCGTGTAGGGATGGTCAAATTCCAAGAATTTGATTTTCGATTAGTGGAGGATTTTAGTCCAGAAGTAATGAAGGCAAGGTTTCTTTTTAAACCTCTGATATCTGAATGTTATGAGAAAAATCTAAAACCTGCGCTCTTATACCCTGCAAAGCTCAGAATCTCGCCTCCCAATGCATCTCGGCGTGTTTTCTTTTCTACATCTGAAGCGAGAAGCTTTCTGAATGAGAACTTCCCTACTGCTGCTGATTCTCGTCTTCAATAAATGAGTGATTTTGATCGTTGTAAGATGGTTTTTGTTTCCAAAACCAGATTTTGTTTCTGGCTATTGGTGTAGGTTTACTCTACATTTTATACTCTATCTAAAGTTTTTTTTTGATGTACTAATCTTTTTATTTTACTTACTTTAATCACTGTACTTTATTTTTGGTCATTATTATTAATCCTTCGAAGGTGAATGTTTTTTTTACTAAGATGGCGGTTTCTTCTCTAAAATATTTTTGGTTTTTTTTATTTCGCCATTTTTTTTCTCTCGTCTTCTTCCTATAATGCATTTCTTATCACAGTTTAAATTTTTTTTTGGTTTGTTTGGGTTTTAACCCAATTTATAAGTTACTAGTGATTCTATTCTTTTTGGGTTTTTTTACTAGCAATTATATTAAGAAGTTTGGTTTCAATATAGTGATTATTATTTCTTTAGAGATTGGGTGGATCTTTTTTTATCCTTTATATACGGAGTTGCCTTCTGCTGATATGGGGGTAGATTTAGTTTCATTCCTCTTTTTTCCCCAGCCTTTTCCTGGCTGGGGTGACTTTTTCTCCTCTTGGGTGGGGGGGGGTGGGGGTCTATTTCTAAATCTTATGCTCTTTACACCAGTTTTTCTTAGTTTTTTCATTTGGGCTGATTTTAAACTACTAAAACGTCAGCGTTGTTGTCATTTCCGGGTCCGCCCCTTATTTTTGTTCCTCTTCCGGGTGCATGAGTTCATAATTTGGTTAACCCTTTCTATACCAAAGGGTTGATTTCAGAAATATGGCTCAGACCATTAATTTTATCTCTTGGAATACTAATGGCTTAAACCATCCGATTAAACAGAAAAAGATTTTCAAAGTATTCCAAAGACTGAATGCACATATTATTTTTGCACAAGAAACTCATGTGAGGAAAGAGGACAAGTATCGCTTTTTTAAGGTTTTGGTGGTGTCAACAGTACCATTCGAATTCAAATGCTAAAGTAAGGGGAGTTTCAATTTTTATTGACTCCTCTATTGCATTTGTCCAACACGATATTTTTTCGGATCCGAATGGTAGATTTTTGTTAATTACTGGCTTACTTTTTAACAAAAAGCTTGCTATGGTTAATGTTTATGCTCCAAATGTGGATTATCCCAATTTTTTTAAGTCCTTATTTACTTCTCTACCTAATCTAAATGAATATAAGCTAATAATGGGTGGTGACTTTAATTGTTGTTTAAATCCTTTGTTGGACAGATCTATATCTACTCAGATTTTACCTAATAAGTCGGCCACTTATATTAACTCTTTTTTGACTTATAATGGAATTTTTAATATTTAGAGATTTTGGCATTCTAAGGACAAAGAGTTTTCATTTTTCTCACATGTTTATCATTCCTACTCGAGAATTGATTAATTTTTTTATTGACTCTTGTTTTATTCCATCGGTAATTGGTTGTAATTATGATATTATAGCCATCTCTGACCATGCTCCATTCAAACTTTCTATTAAATTTACGGATACAACTTCTAATACTAGACAATGGCGATTTGATTCTACCTTATTGCAGGATCTGGATTTTATTAAATTTATGAAGGAACAGATTGATTTCTTCTTTTCAACTAATTCCACGGATGATATTTCTTGTGGAACACTCTGGGACACTTAAAGCATATATACGTGGACAGATTATCTCCTACTCCGTTGGTCTGAGAAAACGCATTAAGAAGGAAACTTTTTTATTGGTTGAAAAAATTAAAGAGATTGACAAGAAATATTCGACTACTCCTAGTGAGGAGCTTTACAAAAAAAGGGTTGAACTTCAAATGGAACATAGTTTATTACTTACATCTTCGATTGAAAATCAATTAATGAAAACCAGATCTGATTTTTATATACATAGTGATAAATCGGGTAAACTGTTAGCGAGTCAATTGAAGAATGCTTCGGTTAAATGTCAAATTACTAAGATTCGTTAGCAGAATGGGGATCTGACAGTTAACCATGATGAGATAAACAAATCTTTTCAAGATTTTTATACCTCCCTGTATCATTCTGAATTCCCTCATGATTATAATACCATGTCTGATTTTCTTGGGAAATTGCATTTTCCAAAATTATCATCAGATGATCTTTCAATATTAGAAACTCCTATTACGGATGCAGAAATTAAAAGGGTTATTTCCTCTATGAATTCTGGGAAAGCACCAGGTCCAGATAGGTATACTGTAGAATTTTTTTAATGTTTTTCCGCTACTCTTTCTCCTTGGTTATGCAGGGTGTTTGAAGAAGCAATTAGATTGGGTAATCTGCCACAATCTTTTTATGGAGCTTCCATTTCTTTAATATTGAAGAAAGATAAAGACCCTACTGACTGTGCATCCTATAGACCAATATCCCTATTGAATGTAGATTCCAAGATCTTTTCCAATTTACTGGCATCCAGGCTGAAGAAGGTATTACCTCAAATTATCTCAGAAGATCAAACTGGCTTTATTTAAAATCGCTATTCTTTTTTCAATGTTAGGAGATTATTGAATATTGTTTATACTCCTTCACATAGCACTTCAGAATGTGTCATTTCATTAGATGCAGAGAAAGCATTTGATAGAGTTGAATGGCCATACTCATTTTACTGTGCTTGAGAAGTTTAATTTTAGTCCGACATTTATTTCCTGGATTAAACTGATATATCATACTCCAGTAGCCTCGGTGCTTACTAACAATCAAAGATCTCCCTTTTTTCGTTTATTTCGGGGTACTAGACAAGGCTATCCTCTTAGTCCATTATTATTTGATATTGCTTTAGAGCCTTTGGCAATTGCTATCAGAGAATCACAGAACATTTTTGGCATTAATCGTGGGACGGATATATATAAGCTATCATTATATGCAGATGATTTATTATTTATTTCTGATCCTGAGAAATCCATTCCTGCAGTTATATCATTGTTGGCTCAATTTAGTAATTTTTCCGGGTATAAATGAAATCTTAATAAGAGTGAATTGTTTCCTTTAAATACACAGGTTCCAATTTATGGAAATTTACCTTCTAAATTAGTTAATGACTCTTATTTATTTAGGGATTAAAATCACCAAAAACTATAAGGACTTACTTAAGGTTAATTTTTTACCCCTAATTGATCAGATTAAATGTTTGTTTACTAAATGGTCACCAGTATCTTTATCTCTGATAGGTCAGATTAATGCTATTAAGATGGTTATTTTACCCAAGTTTTTATATATATTCCAAGCGGTACCAATTTTTATTCTGAAATTTTTTTGCTAATGTTGATTCAAAAATTTCCTCATATATATGGCAGAATAAAAATCCTACATTAGATAAAAAATATTTACAGAAGGCAAGGAAGGAAGGTGGATTGGCATTGCCTAATTTTAGATTTTATTATTGGGCAGTCAATATCCGAATTTTGATGTGCTGGTTAAAGGATTGGGATTTATCTTTTAGCCCTCATTGGGTGAACCTGGAAATTAAATCTGTACAAGGATTTTCATTGGGTTCTATTTTAGGGTCTTCTCTTCCCTTTGCTCTTTCTAAATTGCAGAAACGAATTGACAATCCGATAGTTAAAAATACTTTACGTATATGGTTTCAATTTCAGAAATTTTTTGGGTTGACTCAGTTTGTTTTAAATATTCCTATTGTATCCAATTGCTTTTTTTATCCTTCTATTATAGATCAAGCTTATTCAGCTTGGAAGACTAAAGGATTACTACGTTTTTCCGATTTATTTTTGGATAATTGTTTTATGTCTTTTGAACAATTATCTAATAAATATAATTTGCCTAGATTTCATTTTTTTTTAGATATTTACAGATTAGGAATTTCTTAAATACTGTACTTCCTACTTTTCCAAATCTTGTGTCTTCAGGTATTTTGGAGAATTTGTTTGAACTAAATCCTTCTCAGAAAGGGCTAATATCAAAACTTTACAATATAATTATGAAGATACGTTCAGAGCCCTTCTATAAGATTAAAAATGATTGGGAAAGAGAACTTAACCTTACTATCCCTATTGAGAATTGGGATAAAATTCTTCAATTAGTTAATACATCATCTATATGTGCTAAACATTCATTAATACAGTTTAAGGTTGTGCATAGGGCTCATATGTCCAAGGATAAATTGGCTCATTTTTATTCCTATATAAATCCTATTTGTGACAGATGTCATTCAGAGATAGCGTCTTTAACTCACATGTTCTGGTCTTGTCCGCTTTTGAAAAAATATTGGAAAGACATTTTTGATATTATTTCCACGGCATTGAACATTGATTTACAACCTCATCCTATTACAGCAATTTTTGGTTTACCAATGATAGACTCACTTCATTTATCCTCTTCTGCTTGTCGAATGATTGCATTTCTTACATTAATGGCTAGAAGATCGATTTTGTTGAATTGGAAAGAAATTAATCCTCCTACCGTATTTCATTGGTTTTCTCAAACTATGTCATGTCTAAATTTAGAAAAAATTATGTGTTGTATTTGATACTTCTATTAAATTTGAAAAGATATGGAGACCATTTATTCAATATTTTCATATGATGTAATATGACCCTGTTCCAAGCCTATTTGTTTTTCCAGTTTTGATTTTACATATGTTGAGAGGATCGGAGTTGACTACACTGATGATTTTGTATCTTTGTTAGATATTATAAACAGCCCTTTTTTTTCATTTTTTCTTTTTCCGTTTTCTTTTTACTTTTTTTTCTTATTAGTTATTAGATTGTTAGATTAGTTTTTTTTGCATAAATTTCTTTTTCTGTTTTCTGTTTTTTTTAAAATACATATTACAATATACCTAGGTTTGCCTTGTTTATTGGTTACTTGTATCGTCCATGATTTGGGAAGACTCATTTATACTGTAACTTATGTATTCTCTCATGTTCAGTTGAAATGTGTATGTTTGTAATCCCATTATCTGTGTATCAATCTTATTATGTTGATATTAATAATAATAATAATAATAAAAAGATTGAAAAAGAAAGAAAGAACACTACAGACATTAGTAACAGTTTTGATACATGTAACAATTGAAACTTTAAATGTTCATGGTTAACTGTTTTTCTCAATTTTTTAAGATCTCACATCCAAAACATCAACTATTTTCCAACAGTCATAAAATGTTATAAACAGGACGGTAATTAATGAATGGTATAAACAGGACGGTTTGCACCTGGGCTGGACTAGAACCAATGTCCTAGGGGGAGCGTTTGCTACTGCTGTTAAGGAGGATTTAAACTAATGTGACAGGGAGATGGGAACAAGTGCAGAGAGACAGAGGGGTGTAAAATGAGGGTAGAAGCAAAAAGTAGTAAGGTGAAAAGTAAAAGTGGCAGGCAGGCAAATCCAGGACAAAAAGCAAAAAGAGCCACTTTTCAACATAATTGTATAAGGGCGAAGAGTGTTGTAAAAACAAGCCTGAAGGCTTTGTGTGTCAATGCGAGGAGCATTCGTAACAAGGTGGATGAATTGAATGTGCAGATAGTTCTTAATGAATGACATAGTTGGGATCACAGAGACATGGCTCCAGATGACCGAGGATGGGAGTTCAACATCCAGGGATATTCAATATTCAGGAGGGATAGACTGGAAAGAAAAGGAGGTGGGGTAGCATTGCTGGTTGGAGAGAAGATTAACGCAATAGAAAGGAAGGACATTAGCCTGGAGGATGTGGAATCGATATGGGTAGAGCTGCATAACACTAAGGGGCAGAAAACGCTGGTGGGAGTTAAGTACAGGCCACCTAACAGTAGTAGTGAGGTTGGGGACGACATTAAACAGGAAATTAGAAATGCGTGCAATAAAGGAACAGTAGTTATAATGGGTGACTTCAATCTACATATAGATTGGGTGAACCAAATTGGTAAGGGTGCTGAGGAAGAGGATTTCTTGGAATGTATGCGGGATGGTTTTCTGAACCAACATGTCAAGGAACCAACTAGAGAGCAGGCCAATCTAGATTGGGTATTGAGCAATGAGGAAGGGTTAGTTAGCAATCTTGTCGTGCGAGGCCCCTTGGGTAAGAGTGACCATAATATGGTGAAATTCTTCATTAAGATGGAGAGTGACATAGTTAATTCAGAAACAAAGGTTCTGAACTTAAAGAAGGGTAACTTTGAAGGTATGAGACATGAATTAGCCAAGATAGACTGGCAAATGATACTTAAAGGGTTGACAGTGGATATGCAATGGCAAGCATTTAAAGATCACATGGATGAACTACAACAATAGTTCATCCCAGTTTGGCAAAAGAATAACCAGGGAAGGTAGTGCACCCGTGGCTGACAAGGGAAATTAGGGATAGTATCAAGTCCAAAGAAGAAACATATAAATTAGCAAAAAAAAGCAGCACACCTGAGGACTGGGAGAAATTCAGAGACCAGCAGAGGAGAACAAAGGGCTTAATTAGGAAAGGGAAAAAAGATTATGAGAGAAAGCTGGCAGGGAACATAAAAACTGACTGTAAAAGCTTTTATAGATATGTGAAAAGAAAAAGATTGGTCAAAACAAATGTAGGTCCCTTACAGTCAGAAACAGGTGAATTGATCATAGGGAACAAAGATATGGCAGACCAATTGAATAACTACTTTGGTTCTGTCTTCACTAAGGAGGACATAAATAATCTTCCGGAAATAGTAAGGGACTGAGGGTCTCGTGAGATGGAGGAACTGAGGGAAATACATGTTAGTAGGGAAGTGGTGTTAGGTAAATTGAAGGCATTAAAGGCAAATAAATCCCCAGGACCAGATGGTCTGCATCCCAGAGTGCTTAAGGAAGTAGCCCAAGAAATAGTGGATGCATTAGTGATAATTTTTCAAAACTCCTTAGATTCTGGATTAGTTCCTGAGGATTGGAGGGTGGCTAATGTAACCCCACTTTTTAAAAAAGGGAGAGAAAAACCGGGGAATTATAGACTGGTTAGTTTGACATCGGTGGTGGGGAAAATGCTAGAGTCAGTTATCAAAGATGTGATAACAGCACATTTGGAAAGAGGTGAAATCATCGGACAAAGTCAGCATGGATTTGTGAAAGGAAAATCATGTCTGACGAATCTTATAGAAATTTTTGAAGATGTAACTAGTAGAGTGGATAGGGGAGAGCCAGTGGATGTGGTATATTTAGATTTTCAAAAGGCTTTTGACAAGGTCCCACACAGGAGATTAGTGTGCAAACTTAAAGCACACGGTATTGGGGATATGGTATTGATGTGGATAGAGAATTGGTTGGCAGACAGGAAGCAAAGAGTGGGAGTAAACGGGACCTTTTCGGAATGGCAGGCAGTGACTAGTGGGGTACCGCAAGGCTCAATGCTGGGACCCCAGTTGTTTAGATAGATAGATAGATAGATACTTTATTCATCCCCATGGGGAAATTCAACTTTTTTTTTTCACGAGGGAATTAAATGCAGCATCTCCAAGTTTGCGGATGATACGAAGCTGGGTTGCGGTGTTAGCTGTGAGGAGGATACTAAGGGGATGCAGGGTGACTTGGATAGGTTAGGTGAGTGGGCAAATTCATGGCAGATGCAATTTAATGTGGATAAATGTGAGGTTATCCACTTTGGTTGCAAGAACAGGAAAACAGATTATTATCTGAATGGTGGCCGATTAGGAAAAGGGGAAGTGCAACGAGACCTGGGTATCATTGTACACCAGTCATTGAAGGTGAGCATGCAGGTACAGCAGGCGGTGAAGACGGCAAATGGTATGTTGGCATTCATAGCAAAAGGATTTGAGTACAGGAGCAGGGAGGTTCTACTGCAGTTGTACAAGGCCCTGGTGAGACCGCACCTAGAGTATTGTGTGCAGTTTTGGTCCCCTAATCTGAGGAAAGACATTCTTGCCATAGAGGGAGTACAAAGATGGTTCACCAGATTGATTTCTGGGATGGCAGGACTTTCATATGAAGAAAGACTGAATCGACTAGGCTTATACTCACTAGAATTTAGAAGATTGAGGGGGGATCGTATTGAAACGTATAAAATTCTAAAGGGATTGGACAGACTAGATGCAGGAAGATTGTTTCCTATGTTGGGGAAGTCCAGAACGAGCGGTCACAGTTTAAGGATAAAGGGGAAGCCTTTTAGGACCGAGATAAGGAAAAACTTTTTCACACAGAGAGTGGTAAATCTGTGCAATTCTCTGCCACAGGAAACAGTTGAGGCCGGTTCATTGGCTATATTTAAGAGGGAGTTAGATATGGCCCTTGTGGCTAAAGGGATCAGGGGGTATGGAGAGAAAGCAGGTACAGGGTTCTGAGTTGGATGATCAGCCACGATCATACTGAATGGCGGTGCAGGTTCGAAGGGCCTACTCCTGCACCTATTTTCTATGTTTCTAAAATAACCATATAAATAGTATTCATGTGCCACAATGTTGTGCTGCTCAATGTAAGCATGCAGCAGATGCTGGAATCTGAAACAATATTAAATGTTGCAAGAAATCAGCCAGTCAAGGAGCATCTGGAAAGACACACCAGTTAATGGTTCAGGTTAAATGAAAGTCTTAGACCCAAAATAGTAACTGGTTTCTCTTTCTACAGATGCTGCTTGACTGGCTGAGTTCTACCAACATTATTGTGCCTACCTCAATAAACATTTTCCATGATCAATCTAACTAAGCCTTTCCTCCTACACAGCCCATAACCCTCTATTTTTTCTTATACCAACATGCCTCCCCTGTTCATTTGTGTTAACCAGTTGTACATACTGGAACAGCACACCATGGAGGACAACAATAAACAATTGGGAGAAAAAAGTTTCCAGAATTTTAGTAATGCTTTCTTGCCCAATATTCTATCTTCCACATTCTATAGTGTTATTTTAGGATAAGGATATTTAGGAATATTAATATGCTAGCCATAAACTGCATACACTACCTTCCTATCATCAAAGTGAAACATTAACAACTTCTTTCAACATATCAAGTACTCCACATTTTCTGTTTTACTCAAAATTGTTCATTCTTCACCTTTGACTGCCTTCCTTCCCAAAGCTGCAGCTTTAAATTTTTCTACCTCATTTTCAAATTTTTGTGCCTCACTTGCTATTTCTCAAGCTTTCTCCACGAACACTGAAAATCTCTCCACTTCCCCCATTCTGCCTTTAGTCAAGTCAAGTCACTTTTATTGTCATTTCGACCATAACTGCTGGTACAGTACAAAGTAAAAATGAGACTTTTTTTCAGGACCATGTTACATGGCACAGTACAAAAACTAGACTGAACTGCGTAAAAAACACAGAAAAAAACTACACTAGACTACAGACCTACCCAGGACTGCATAAAATGCACAAAACAGTGCAGGCATTACAATAAATAATAAACAGGACAATAGGGCAGTAAGGTGTCAGTCCAGGCTCTGGCTATTGAGGAGTCTGAGCTTGGGGGAAGAAACTGTTACATAGTCTGGTCGGGAGAGCCCAAATGCTTTGGTGCCTTTTCCCAGACGGCAGGAGGGAGAAGAGTTTTTATGAGGGGTGCGTGGGGGTCCTTCATAATGCTGTTTGCTTTATGGATGCAGCGTGTAGTGTAAACGTCCGTAATGGCGGGAAGAGAGATCCCAATGATCTTCTCAGCTGACCTCATTATCCGCTGCAGGGTCTTGCAATCCGAGATGGTGCAATTTCTGAACCAGGCAGTGATGCAGCTGCTCAGGATACTCTCAGTACAACCCCTGTCGAATGTGATGAGGTTGGGGGGGGGGGGGGGGGTGGGAGATGGGGACTTTCCTCAGCCTTTGCAGAAAGTAGAGACGCTGCTGGGCTTTCTTTGCTATGGAGCTGGTGTTGAGGGACCATGAGATTCTCTGCCAGGTGAACACCAAGAAATTTGGTGCTTTTACCAATCTCTACCGAGGAGCCGTCGATGTTCAGCGGGGAGTGGTTGCTCCATGCCCTCCTGAAGTCAACAACCATCTACTTTTGTTTTGTTCACATTCAGGGACAGGTTGTCGGCTCTGTACCAGTCCGTTAGCCGCTGCACCTCCTCTCTGTAAGCTGACTTGTAGTTCCTGCTGATGAGACCCACCACGGTCGTGTCATCAGCGAACTTGATGATGTGGTTCGAGCTGTGTGTTGCAGCACAGTCATGGGTCAGCAGAGTGAACAGCAGTGGACTGAGCACGCAACCCTGGGGAGCCCCCGTGCTCAGTGTGATGGTGTTGGAGATGATGCTCCTGATCCGGACTGACTGAGGTCTCCCAGTCAGGAAGTCTAGGATCCAGTTGCAGAGGGAGGTGTTCAGGCCCATTAGGCTCAGCTTTCCAATCAGTTTCTGAGGGATGATTGTATTGAATACTGCACTGAAGTCTATGAACAGCATTCGAACGTACGTGTCTTTTTTGTCCAGGTGGGCCAGGGCCAGGTGGAGGGTGATGGCAATGGCGTTGTGTCTGTTGAGCGGCTGGAATGGTACGCAAACTGCAGGGGGGGCCCAATGAGGGGGGCAGCAGGGTCTTGATATGCCTCATGACGAGCCTCTTGAAACACTTCATGATGATGGATGTGAGTGCAATGGGACGGAAGTCATTTTGGCAGGACACTGAAGACTTCTTTGGCACGGGGACGATGGTGGTGGCCTTGAAGCATGTTGGAATGATGGCGCTGCTCAGGCAGATATTGAAGATGTCAGTAAGAACATCTGCAAGCTGGTCTGCACATCCTCTGAGCACTCTACCAGGAATGCAGTCTGGTCCAGTAGCCTTCTGTGGGTTGACCCTGCACAGGGTTCTTCTCACATTGGCCATGGTGAGACACAGCACCTGGTCATTTGTAGGAAGGGTGGACTTCCTTGCCGCCACGTCATATTCTGCCTCAAAACAGGCATAGAAGTTAGTCAGCGCATTTGGGAGGGATGCATCACCCGCACAGTCAGGGATGTCCTGGATGCCCTTCCACATGCGCCACGTGTTACCGCTGTCCTGGAAATGGCTGTGGCCTCGCTGGGTGTGTGCACGCTTTGCTCCTCTAATGGCCTGGGACAGTTTGGCCCTTGCTGTTGTTAGGGCTGCCTTGTCGCCTGCTCTGAAGGCGGAGTCATGGGTCCTCAGCACACAAACACCTCGCGGTCGTCCATGGCTTCTGGTTAGTGCGTATAGTGATGGTCTTGGACAGAGTAACATCACCAATGCACTTGCTGATGTAGCTGGTCACTGACGCTGTGTACTCCTCAAAGCAGCCTCCCTGAACATGTGCCAGTCAGTGTGCTCAAAGCAGTCTTGAAGAGCAGAGATGGCTCCTGCTGGCCAGGTTTTCACCTGCTTCTGAACTGGTCTGCAGTGCCTGACGAGCTGTCTGTATGCTGGGATTAGCATAACAGAGATGTGGTCTGAGAAATCGAGGTGGGAATGGGGCTCTGCCCGGTACACCATCACCAACAGGAAAAACAATTAAACTCATTCCCTTCAACATTTGATGACCCAAATTCAAATTACCTCAACAATCATTTCTACCCATCTGTAGCAGTTACTTTAAACTAACCAAAATCACTCAGAGACTAAGCACAGACATTTGACATTGTATGATGCGCCCTACAATAAACAAAGTTCTAAATTGAAGAAAGTACATTCAATCGTTTATTGAAAAACCAAAGATAAACAATTCTTGTAAGGATAATAAAACTAATGAAACAAAAACTAACAATACACCAACATGAGCAGCCCAGGCATACTTAAGCGTATTTAAATGTTAATGTTAATTATATTTAAACAGTCAAAAAAAACAATCACTCCCTGGTCTACACCCCCCCCCCCCCCCCCCCCGCTTAACCAAACTACAAATGACACAAGACGAAGTGTGAATATGTAACTACAGTCTTTGCTTCTACCATGCCCCAACCCACTTGTCAAATAACCCATAATAAACGCATAACACAAAATATAACAAAGACAGACAGAAAATAGATACAAGGCTTCTACATGATCTATCCTTTAAGATACTCCTTAAAAATTGTTTTAGCCAAGCTGGATTATTGGTCTCATTATCTTAATATGGGCCTGCACCAAATGCTGTTTGAAAATGAAGCTGTACAAGTATCTTTTATGTTAAATGCATGACATCAATGCAAGTAGTTTTATCACTGAAGGCCAATATAAAGCAGCACTTTAAGAGCTTGATAGTAAACATCCTGAAATATCAAGATTATCGTATTTTTCTTCTGCACTTTAAATGCCAACCTTCAAAGTTTTGTAGCAGTATCCTAGTACAGAGGCATGCAAAAGTTTGGGCACCCCAGGTCAAAATTTCTGTTACTGTGAATAGTCAAGTGAGTAGAAGATGAATTGATCTCCAAAAGTCATAAAGTTAAAGATGAAACATTCTTTTCAACATTTTAGGGCAGATTAGTGTATTATTTTTGTTTTGTACAATTTCAGAGCGGGGGGAAAAAAAGGAAAGGAGCACCATGCAAAAGACTGGGCACCCCAGGAGATTTGAGCTCTCAGATAACTTTTACAAAGGTCTCAGACCATCAATAGCTTGTTATGGTTATGGCTTGTTCACAATCATTGTTAGGAAAGGCCAGGTGATGCAAATTTCAAAGGTTTATAAATATCCTGACTCCTCAAACCATGTCCCAACAATCAGCAGCCATGGGTTCCTCTAAGCAGCTGCCAAGCACTCTGAAAATGAAAATAAATGATGCCCACAACAGAGGAGAAGGCTATAAGAAGATAGCAAAGCATTTTCAGGTAGCCGCTTCCTCAGTTCGTAATGTAATTAAGAAATGGCAGTTAACAGGAACGGTGGAGGTCAAGTTGAGGTCTGGAAGACCAAGAAAACTTTCCGAGAGAATTTCTCATAGGATTGCTAGAAAGGTAAATCAAAACCCCCGTTTGACTGCAAAAGACCTTCAGGAAGATTTAGCAGACTCTGGAGTGGTGGTGCACTGTTCTACTGTGCAGCGACACCTGCACAAATATGACTTTCATGGAAGAGTCGTCAGAAGAAAACCTTTCCTGTGTCCTAACCACAAAATTTAGCATCAGAAGTTTGCAAAGGAACATCTAAACAAGCCTGATGCATTTTGGAAACAAGTCCTGTGGACTGATGAAGTTAAAATAGAACTTTTTGGCCGCAATGAGCAGAAGTATGTTTGCAGAAAAAAGGGTGCAGAATTTCATGAAAAGAACACCTGTCCAACTGTTAAGCACGGAGGTGTATCGATCATGCTTTGGGCTTGTGTTGCAGCCAGTGGCATGGGGAATATTTCACTGGTAGAGGAAAGAATGAATTCAATTTAATACCAGTAAATTCTGGAAGCAAACATCACACCATCTGTAAAAAAAAAAGCTGAAGATGAAAAGAGGATGGCTTCTACAACAAGATAACGACCCTAAACACATCTGAAAATCCACAATGGACTCGAGAGGCGCAAGCTGAAGGTTTTGCCATGGCCCTCACAGTCCCCCGAACTAAACATCATCGAAACTCTGTGGATAGACCTCAAAAGAGCAGTGCATGCAAGATGGCCCAAGAATCTCACAGAACTAGAAGCCTTTTTCAAGGAAGAATGGGCAAAAATCCCCCAAACAAGAACGGAAACACTCTTAGCTAGCTACAGAAAGCATTTACAAGCTGTGATATTTGCCAAAGGGGGTGTTACTAAGTACTGACCATGCAGGGTACCCAAACTTTTGCTTCAGGCCCTTTTCCATTTTTACTATTTTGGAACTATAAAAGATGGAAATAATAAAGTAATCTTGCTTAAAATATTAAAGAAATGTGTCACCTTTAACTTTATGCCTTTTGGAAATCAGGTTATCTTTTACTCACTTAGCTATTCAGAGTAACAGATATTTTGACCAGGGGTGCCCAAACTTTTGCATGCCACTGTATCTTCCATGATATCAAGTTAAATGCAATCAAATTTGTATTTTACAGCAAATCAAAAGTATAAACATACAATTTGAATTAATTGCCATTTTACCTTGAGCTGTTACTTTCGCTCTGCCATTCTTCTGAAGAGCCTCCACTGCCCTCTGCTGAATTACTCTCCTAAGAGACAATAATATTTCATTATTACACTGTTTGACAATGAATTTTTTTTAAAAAATTTTTTTAGTTTTTCAAAACATTTTACAAATTAAAAACCCCAAATCCCAATGAGGAGCATTAATACAGTGCAAAATTAAGCATACAATAACAATATGCTACAAAGGAAGAGAATTTAACAAAAAAGCACCTAAATTAAAGACAAGTAAGCTTAGTGTCCTCCCCAAGCCCCACAACACAAGAAAAAAAACAACTCCAGACCGACCACAACACAATATAAAGAGTATAGGTCAGGACAGTCAAACTCCCAGACTGTGAATACACTTAGCAACAGAGGATAATAATGCCTACTACTAGAAAAAAAAAGGGAGCTGAAAGCAAAGGACTGAAAAGAAGAAAAAAAAAGAAAAAAACCCTAGTCAAGAGGAAGGTTATGAAAGTACTCGATAAAAGGTCCCCAGACCTTATGGAACTTTAGATCCGAATTAAGAACTGAATAATGAATTTTTTCGAGGTCCAAGCAGGCCATAATGTCATTAAGCCATTGCGCATGAGTGGGCGGGGCAACATCGCTCCATCTAAGGAGGATCAAGCATCTAGCCAGGAGAGAGGCAAAGGATAGTATTCGGCAATTGGTCGGACCCAGACATAAATCTGTCTCGCCCCAAAAACCGAACAGAGCAATTAAGGGGTTTGGTTCTAGGTGCTGATTCAGAATACCCGATAATGTAGTGAAGACATCTTTCCAGAATTTCTCCAAGCTAGGACAGAGCCAGTACATATGGATGAGAGAGGCCACGCCCCTCTTGCATTTATCACAGAGCGGACTAATGCCAGGGTAGAATCAAGATAGTTTAGATTTAGACATATGGGCTCTATGAACAATCTTAAACTGTAAAAGGCAATGGCGAGCACAAAGAGAGGTTGAGTTGACCAATTTGAGAACTGGTTTGACAATGAATTTGAATAAACTTGAATAGCATAGATTTTATAAACCCATTGGCTTGTTATTTATGAATTTTTATCTATCGAAATACAACACTCTTGACCAGCAACAAACAGGCATCATACAGCATACAAAATAACAAAAATTTTCACTTTTTGGGCCATCAGGATGCTGCCTGACCTGCTGAATTTCTCTAGCATCTTGTGTGTGTTGCTCCAGGTTTCCAGCATCTGCAATCTTACTGTATCAAGGATTTTCACCTATCTCATTATTCATGGTCAGGACTTTGGCCTCAGCATATTGACCAATCGTTTACTCTCATTTCCTTAGAAGTTTCCGAAGATTCAGTGTAACATCTAAAACTTCGACAAACTTCCAAAGATGCGTTGTGGAGAGTATATTGACTGGCTGCATCATTGTTTTGGATGGAAACACCGATGCCTTTGAACAACAGAAAATCCTACAAAAAGTAATGGATATAGTCCAATCTATCATGGGTAAAGCCCTTGCCACCACTGAGCACATCAAGACAGAGCGTTGTCACAGGAAAGCCGCATCTATCATCAGGAACCCCCAGAACCCAGGTCATGCTCTCTTCACACTGCTGCCATCAGAAAGATAGTACAGAGTACCTCAGGACTCACACCACCAGGTTCAAGAGCTGTTTTTATTCCTCATTCGTCAGGCTCTTAAACCAGGGATAACTTCACTCGCCCCAATACTGAACTGATCCCACAACCAATGGACTCACTTTCAAGGACACTTAATCCCATGTTCCCAATATTTATTGCTTATTTATCATTATTATAATTCCTTTATTTCCTTTTTTTGTATTTGCAGTTTATTGTCTATCATACACTGGTTGTCCTGCCTCTTCATGTGGTCTTTATTGATTCTATTATGGTTAATGGATTTATTGTGCCAACAAGAAAATGAATCTCAGGCTTGTATATGGTGACATATATGTACTTTGACAATAAATTTACTTTGAACATTGAACTTCATCAATCCTAATGGGGCAACAACCAGTTTCTTGAAAAGATATCCAAACATCATCATCTTCAGCACACATGGGTCATGACTGAAGTTGTTATTCATTCTCAGATACGTGTTACATCCTTATTTCATCCATTATGTAGGAGGAAGACATTATTTCAGGAGGGAAAGGATAACAATAAATCATTTATCACTTAAATGCACCTTTAGCAAGCTCCCTTCCAAACCATTTTGTCAAGAATTGACAATTGCTTTACTTTTTTAAAAAAAAATCAGTGTATTACGCTTGCAGCAGCTACTTCAAAATTCTTAATTTGAAATTATCTGAATTTTGGGCAGATTAGTTTAAGCCATTCCGGCGGGTTAAAACTAATTTGGCAGGGCGATGGGAACAGGAGTGATGGTGCTGAAGATAAAGTAGTTGGTTTATAAACAGAGGCAAGGAGAGGCTGATGATAGGGCAAAACAGCAGTCAACAGGATGGGTTGCAACGTAAAAGGTTGACAGAAAAGAAAAGGGTGGATACAGGACTGAAGGTGTTATATCGGAATGTGCACAGTATACAGAGCAAGGTCAAGGAAGTTGCAGTACAGTTACAGACTGGAATGTATGATGTTCCTGGCATTATTGCATCATGAAAAAGAAAATTATAGCTGGGCACTTAATAACCAAGGGTACACATTGTATGAAAAGGACAGGCAGGAAGGTAGAGGGGGTGGTGTTGCTCTGTTGGTTAAAAAAAAAGAAATCAAATCATTAGAAAGAGTTAACATAGGTGTTGAATCACTGTGGATAGAGCTAAGGAACTGCCAAGGGTAAAAAGACCCTGATGAGAGTTATACACTGACCCCCAAACAGTAGTAAGGATAAGGTCTACAAATTACAATGGGAGATAGAAAATGTATGCCAAAAGGGCAATGTTACAATAGTCATGGGTGATTTCAAAATGCAGGTAGATTGGAAAAATCAGGATGGTACTAGATTCCAAAGATGGGGAATTTCTAGAATGACTAATAGGTAGCCTTTTAGAGCAGCTTGTGGTTGACCCCACTAGAGGATCAGATATTCTGGATTGGGTGTTGTACAATGAACCAGAATTGATTAGAGAGTTTAAGGTAAAAGAACCCTTAGGGGCAAGTAATCATAATATAATCAAATTCACCCTGAATTTTGAGAAGATAAGCCAAAGTCAAATGTATCAGGTATTACAGTGGAATAAAGGGAATTACAGAAGCATGAGAGAAGACTTGGTCAGAATTGATTGGAAAAGAACACTGTCAGGGATGATGGCAGAGCAGCAATGGCTGGAATTTCTGGAAGCAATTCGGAAGGCACAGGATATATACATCCCAAAAAGGAAGAGGTACTCTAAAGGTAAGACGACAACCATGACTAACAAGAGAAGTCAAAGCCAATATACAAGCCTAAGAGAGGGCATATAATAGAACAAATTAATGGGAAGTTAGAGGATCAGGAAGCCTTTAAATATCAACAGAAGGCATCTAAAAAAACAATTAAATAAGTAAAGATGGAATACAAAAGTAAACTAGCAAATAATATTAAGAGGATCATAAAAGTTTCTTCAGATATGCAAAATGTAAAAGAGGTGAGAGTGGATATCAGACCACTGAAAAACGATGCTGGACAAGTAGTAATGGGGGAAAAGGAAATGGCATTTGAACTGAATAAATATTTTACATCAGTCTAGCAGTATGTTTGAAGAACCAGGCATCATGTGTCATCAAGTGCGTGAAGTTGCCATTACTAGGGAGAAGGGTCTTGTGAAATTGAAGGGTCTGAAAGTAGACAAATCACCTGGACCAGACGATGTACACCCAAGCTTCTTAAGGAGGTGGCTAAAGAGATAGTGGAGGCATTAGTAATGATCTTTCAAGAATTACTAGATTATGGAATGGTTCTGGAAGACTGGAAAATTGCAAATGTCACTCCACTCTTCAAAAAGGGAGAGAGGCATAAGGAAGGAAATCACAAGCCTGTTAGTCTTAACTCGGTGGTTGGGAAGATATTGGAGTCAATTATTAAGGATGCGGTATCAGTGATAAAATAGGCTGTAGTCAGCATGGCTTCCTCAAGGGAAAAATGCTGCCTGAAAAATCTGTTGGAACTCTTTGAAGAAATAACAAGTAGACAAAGGAGATTCAGTGGATGTGTACTTAGACTTTCAGAAGGCCTTTGACAAAGTGCTAGACATGAGGCTGCTTAACAAGCTATGAGCTCATGCTATTAGAGGAGAGATTCTAGAATGGATAAAGCAGTGGCTGATTGGCAGGAGGCAAAGAGTGGGAATAAAGGGAGCCTTTTCTGGCTGGCTGCAGTGACTAGTAGTGTTCCTTAGGGGTCTGGGTTGGGACATTATATACAATGATATACATTATATATCAATGAGTTAGAAGATGGAATTGATTACTTTTTGTGAAGTCAGCAGACAACACAAAGATAGGTGGAGGGGCAGATAGTTTTAAGGAAATAGAGGTGCTACAGAAGGACTTGAACAGATTAGGAGAATGGGCAAAGAAATGGCAGGTGGAATACAGTGTCGAGAAGTATATGATTATGCACTTGATAGGGTTGACAGTTTTCTAAATGGAAAGAAAATACAAAGAAAATGAGGCACAGAGGGACTTGGGAGTCCTTGGGTAGGATTCCCTGTGCTGAGGAAGGCAAATCTGTTGTTAGTATTCATTTCAAGAGGACTATAAGGTAAAAGCATAGAGGTCATGTTGAAACTTTATAAAGCACTGGTGAGGCCTCACTTGAAAGTACCGAAAGCAGTTTTGGGCCCGTTACCTTAAAAAAGATATGCTGAAACTAAAGGGTTCACAGAAGGTTCATGAACATGATTTTAGGATTGAATGGTTTGTCATATGAAGAGCATTTGATGACTTTGGGCCTGTATTCACTGGAATTCAGAAGAATGAAAGGTGACCTCATTGAAATCTATCAAATGGAGAAAGGCCTTGATAGAGTGGATGTGGAGAGGATGCTTCCTACGGTGGGAGTGTCTAAGACCAGAGGACAGCTTCAGAATAGAGGGGTTTCCTTTTAGAATGGAGATGAGAAAGCATTTCTTCAGCTAGAGACTGGTGAATCCATAGAATTCATCGCCACAGGCAGCCGTGGAGGCTAGGTCTAGAAGTACTTTTAAGGCAGAGGTTGACAGATTCTTGACTGATGAGGGCAAGGAAGAGATATGGGTGGGGGTTGCAGCACAGAGGCAGGAGATTGGGACAGAGAAGGAAAATGGATCAGCCATGATGAAATTGCACAGCAGACTCGATGGGCCAAATATCCTAACTCTGTTCCTATATCTTCCGGTTTTATAAACACTGCTGCAGGTGAGTTTAAGAAAATGGCATCAGAGCTTAACAATTGTGCCTAACAATTTTAAAATTGAATTCAACATGTCCTGGAACTACATTCCAAATGGGCTAAAGTAATACTCCAGAGAATTTAACACCACTTAACTCTCAAAGGTAGAGTTCCACTTTCAGCGTTGTGCAACAACTATAATCCCACAACAATTAAAATAATTCCCAGCTACAATCAAATAAGCAGTTTTAAATGTACCAGAAATGCATGCATTTGCTTAAGGCAAATACACGATGCTACCCTACCAAAAGACTGTTGACTTAGTATTTCCCAAACTTTATAAATTTTGGGTAAATTGTCCAAACCATCTGGTTTAAAATTACAAATTTTACATCAGGTTTCTACCACCTAAAAAATGCATTGCTTGAGATGTAACTACTTACATTAAGGTTAATTTCATAATTTCTATTTTACTATCAATATCCTATAATCTCTCTCAGATCTGTACACAAATCGAAGTTTTCAATTGAGTACTAAATAATACAGTCAAAGTCCAAATTAAATGAAATTGCTATTTCTGGGATTAAGACTAATATCACTAACTTCTTCTGTGCTAACTTCTTCTGCTTCCTCTTGGAAAAATTCAGCCAATTCTTCAACAGCAGCTCGAGTTCGATATTTACGCTGCTCACAACGGCGTCCCCTCATTTTTCTTTTTGTACGTTCAGATGAATCCAAGGAATCATTCTAAAATGAATATAAGAAAACTGAATTTTTCCATCGCAAAACATTAAGCTGATTATGTAACAATGTAAGGTGACATATCAAGGAAACAATGCAGGAGAATTATTTCTATGTAGAGCTAAAAAGTGCAGCTTGTTGAAAACAACAAAAAAACTAATGTATCTGTTTAGTCACATGCAGTAAAAAATATGCCAGAACCCCTGGTTTACAAGCTAAGCATTCACTCAGTTCTGATATTTTAATACTGCACTGTATAGGAGAGTCTAGTTTTAAAACAGACTTAAAATAAAGATTAGTTTTAAATCTCTTTGATAATTAGAGATTAGCATTTACATAAATCAAAAAATTGCAAAAACCTATGTATTTTGCATGCAGAAAGTAATAAATTGACCATTCTCTATTAGGGCTACAAATTTCCATCATTTTTAGCAATGGCAGTCTTATTCTAATTGGCAGAACACACAGGTGGCTTCCAGAGCAATCAGTCCTTGGATCTCAATGCTTTAAATTTATTATTTCGTAAAGGTATTGAAAGTATATTTGCTAAATTTTCTGATGTCTATAATGTAACCAGGAAAGTAAATTGTGAATAGGACAAGAGGCTGCAAAGAATTAAGGAGATGGGCAGAGATTTCACAAATAGAATACAAGGTGGGCAAATGGGAAAAAGCCCATTTTGGCAAGAAAAATAAACAAGCATATTCTCTAGATAACAGGAGATTGTTCTACTCTTGAAAGATAGATGAGATTTTGGTGCCATAGTATAGACTTCAAAAAAAAAATATTCAGAAAAGACTGATACAACAACAAATAAGGAAAGTGGGAGTGCTATTGCCAGAGAGACAGAACACTAGCATATGAAAATAATGTTTGAATTACATACAGCATTAGTGATACCACATCTGGTTTACTGCTTACAGTACCAATTTTTTCCTTAAGAGATTAAAAGCGGATCAGAAAAGAATTCTCATTCTGGTATTTTGATTGGTAGATGGAAATGCAGAGTTGAGCATTAATTATATCAGATATTTTATAATTAAATAATGGAGCAAGCTTATAAGCTTGAGTAGGCTAGTTGGGCCTCAAATTTCCTGTGTTTCAGGAAGTTTTGATATTAAGAGAAGTCTTACAGCAGTTGTGTAAAATCTTGGGAGAACCTCATCTGGATTATGTATGCCTGAATACTTTAACTGAGGGAAGGTATACAGATTATTAAGTTAATATTAAGTTGGTTATCTAATTTTATTGTGGAACAGCCTATATCCAATCCTAAATTCACAAACTTTAATCTGTAAAATATCTTTTGAGATTGGATTTAATTCAATACAGAAAGTATTTATGGCATTTCTGTTTATGTACAATAATTGTACAGTTAAAGCACTTACCCTTTGTGCAGAATAAATTGATCGTTTTTTCTTCTCTCTTACATATAGGGCAATTTCCTCCTCACTTTTGGCAATCCTAAAATCTTCCTGCAAGCTGAATACATACCTTCCATTAATATAATGAAAATTGGGACAAGTATCAATTATTATTTTAAACTTGTTAAAATACAAGGTAGCATGCAATCCTCATTTGTGAAGAAGGGCAAAAGGATGAACTCAGAGGAATTATCTCAAGCTCAGGCACAAATTACAAATATCAACTTAGAAAAGTGAAGTGGAATCACAGAACAGTATTTTCTTGAAGTAATCTTGGAAATGAAACATGGAGCCAACTGCTGTTTTTAATATTTTACCATATTAAAGCCCACATGCCAGTTGATCAGCGATGACACACTCATCTCAAACTTGGTGCACATGTAGCATTCAACTTGTACTGATACATTCTGTGTAGGAGAGACCCAAGCAATTGGAGGTCCTGTTTTTTTTCTTGCATAGTTTTAAACTGAGGCAGCTGTTAGCCCTCTCAGTTGGATGCAAAAGAAAAATCCTTAGCATTTTTTGTTTCAAGGAGGAGTTAGCTCACATCTTAGTCAATACTTTAAAATAGTGGTCACCAATCTTTTTAAGCCCAAGATCCCCTACCTTGGTCTTAGTTAAAGGCGAGATCGACTAGTTACATGCATGTGCACCAGGGCAGAAAAGACCGGAAGTAAACCCCCGCAACCCAGAAGTAGAAATAATGTATAAACACCAGGGGTACCCACTCTTTTTTGCACCGCGGACCTGTTTAATATTGACAATATTCTTGCGGACCAGCCGACGGGGGGGGGGGGGAGTGGTGTTAAGCACGACCGGAATACACCGATACAAGTTCCTTATGTCCAGTCTATTCCGCAATTTAGTTTTCGCGGCTCTCGGCACTTAGTTTCTGTCTCGCTTGCTCACGTTTTTTCCGCTGAAAAATCTCAACGCATTTGTCTTTAAGTGCAGGGTGCTTGGACTCAAGGTGCCGAAGCCGTTTTGAGGGCTTCATTGCCTCGTACAGCCTCCCGGCCTGAACTGCAGCCTCCGTCCGCCCGCCGCCAGACGCCTTGGCCAGGTGCGGCTGGGGTGAGAGGACCAGGTCAGGGCCAAAGGTCCCCGTGCTGGGGCCTCAGCGGTCGCATTCCAGAGAGCGTGGCCGACTGAGCGAAGAGTGCGACAGGCCCGCGCCCTCCCCGTAGGATCTATCGGCCAACAAAAGTTTGTTTTAGTAGATCGCAGCGCGGTAGCTGCTCTGATACTTACGAAACCTTGAGCCCGAATTAGGTCATCTGTGAATATTTTAGCATCAGCTTCCCCACGAACATTCGGGGTGCTGAACAGGTTTAGAGGCAGTGCCCATTTGTCCGCGCTCCGGACCGGTAGCAACTGCGCTTCCCGCCTGCTGCCTGTGGCCAACCAGTGATCTCTGCCGCGAGGGTACCACTGCGTTTAGGTGACTGATGACCTCGCTTGCGTTCAAGTTCAACAGTGGGTGTGACAAGAAATGAGGAAAAGTGCAGCTGACTCATATCATTTCCTTGCGGCCCGATGGTTGGGGACCATTGAATTACACTGTGTAGTGCAGGGGAGCTACACACATGCACACTGGGCAGAAAGAATGGAACTAAAACCCACAAACCGGAAACAATCTCTCAACAGTATCTGTGTTTTTTTGTTCATTTTTTTTTCGGGATCTACTGGGAGTCTCAAAGATCAACCGGTCAATCGCGATCGAAGGGTTGGCGACCACTACTTTAAAAGAATGTGAAAAGCAATTCATCCAAGTCCTTTTTCTGCTTTAATTAGAAACATGGAAAACCTACAGCATGATACAGGCCCTTCAGCCCACAAAGCTGTGCCGAACATGTCCTTACTTTAGAAATTACCTAGAGTTACCCATAGCCCTCTATTTTTCTGAGCTCCATGTACCTATTAAAGGAGTCTCTTAAAAGACCTTATCATATCCACCTCCACCACCATTGCCAGCAGCCCATTACACACACTCACCACTCTCTGCGTAAAAAAACTTACCATCTCCTCTGTACCTACTTCCAAGCACCTCAAAACTGTTCCCTCTTGTGCTAGCCCATCCCAGCCCTGGGAAAACTCCTCTCACTATCCACACAATCAAAGCCTCTCATCATCTTATACACCTCTATCAGGTCACCTCTCATCCTCCATCGCTCCAAGGAAAAAAGGCCAAGTTCACTCAATGTATTCTCATAAGGCATGCTCCCCAATCCAGGCAACATCCTTGTAAATCTCCTCTGCACCCGTTCTATGGTTTCCATATCCTTCCTATAGTGAGGCAACCAGAACTGAGCACAGTACTCCAAGAGGGGTCTAACCAGGGTCCTTTATAGTTGCAACATTACCACTCGGCTCTTAAACTCAATCTCATGATTGATGAAAGTCAGTGCACTGTATGCCTTCTTAAACACAGAGTCAACCTGCGCAGCTGCCTTGAGTGTCCTATGACTTCGGACCCCAAGATCCTGATTCTCCACATTGCCAAGAGTCTGACCATTAATACTGGGTTGAACTCCATCTGCCACTTCTCCGCCCAGTTTTGCATCCTATCAATGTCCTGCTGTAACCTCTGACAGCCCTCCACACTATCCACAACACCCCCAATCTTTGTGTCATCAGCAAATTAACTAACCCCTCCCTCTACTTCTTCATCCAGGTCATTTATAAAAATCACAAAGAGCAGGAGTTCCAGAGAACAGATTCCTGAGGCACTCCACTGGTGACCAACCTCCATGCCGAATATGAACCATCTACAACCATTCTTTGCCTTCTGTGGGCAAGCCAATTCTGGATCCACAAAGCAATGTCCCCTTGGATCCCATGACTCCTTACTTTCTCAATAAGCCTTGCATGGGGTACCTTATCAAAAGCCTTGCTGTAATCCATATACACTACATCTACTGCTCCTCCTTCATCAATGTGTTTAGTTACATCCTTAAAAAATTCAATCAGGCTCCTAAGGCACGACCTGTTCTTGACAAAGCCATGCTGACTAAACCTAATCATATTATACCTCTCCAAATATGAATGACTACCGTCTTTAGCTCCCATTTCTTACATCTGTGGCCGAATTTTACTGTAGGAGAGCCTGATGGAAAAAAATCTTCATTATACAAAGTAAACCAATAAATCTCAGAGCAACCAATTTTAGATACTTTCATACCTGTTCACACTTGGTGGTATTTCTGGTACCACCACTCTTCGTTTCCAGGCCATTATGTCCCTTTCTGTTGCTATTTGGCTACGAGGAGCATTATGATGCATCTGACGAACACCCTCAATCTGCCCACTTCGACGCAATCCTACATTTGGTGGTGACAAAACATCAGAGCTTGGGTTCCTTATAGCTTGATAAACAAAATGAACAAAAACAAATAAAAACTTCAAGCATGATTATCAAATTATCATTTAACCTGCAAAATATAAACATTTAGCATTGCAGATAATAGAAAATGTATTAAATACATAGTAAAACCTGTTATTTGCCAGCCCCAAGTTCAATATTAATCTCCATAATTAAGTAAACATTTCAAGTAAACATTTGTCTCCATTATTTTAAAATGGGAGACAGTTCAAATGAAACAATAGATTTCAGAGCTGCAGACATATTTCTTCAAATCAAAATCTGTCTCATTCTATTTATATTTCAAACTGCTTTGTTTCTCTGGTATTTTGGTTTCCAAAAATGCAGTGTGGTCCTTAGCACTAAAGGCTTGTCATAAAAGATGGACAAGGTTATTTCAAATCCACAGCACTAAAGGGGGAAATTAGACTGGATGACCAATGCAAATGTTTGAACTCATCTTACTCCAATTAGTTCCTCCCACCATATGGCACTATTCCTTGTTTTTACTTGTTTACATTGTCTATTCTTGAAAACATTGATTACTGTGGCAGTTCAAAATTCGTCCTTCTGTATAAGAAACTGTCTCTGAAATTTATCTTCAACTTATCTGTTCATGACTATATACTAGCTCCTATAATTTGATTTTTAACTTATTCATGAAAGTCCTTCCTCCTCATCAACACTATTGAACCCCTTCATAATTTAATACTTTCATCCAATTTCCATTTTACCCAAAGAAAATATTCCCTAACTGCTAAATCTTTCTTGATAGGAACATCTTCAATTCTAAGACAATCCTTATAAATCAGAATAGTATTGCTGACCTAAATTATTAAATGATAAAAAAACCTCCCTGATTTTGTACTCTATTCCTATACAAGTCTCTTCATTTTTTTTCTACTCTAAAGTTATCAATAAGCACAGCTATTAATAATAATTCATATATTCCTCAATAATATTCAGCACTTGCTCTCGTACATCTGCCACCTTCCCCAGCATCCAAGAAAGGCAATTAAACTTAATGAGGGTAAAGGACTTTAAAGAGCATGCAAGTTTAACCAATACATGACTTTTATTTTTCATCTTCATGCTTACAAAAGAATTTTTCTACAAATATAGAAAATAAATTATGTTTAATGGCAAAGTTGAGGCAATATGCCTTAACTTTGGTTCCTTAAAAATCTGGAAAACAATAACCAATTACTTTGCAATTAATTAATATGACACGATCAGTGCACAGCCAAGTATCTCTGTCCTTTGGCTTGGATCTCAATTCCCCTTTTTTAGAAAGCCATGAACAAAGGTAATAAAGATAAAATGTCAAAGGCTCGATATCATCTCCAACCCAACAGTTAGAAAATCAATTTTCTTCCAAAATGGGAAGAAACTGCCTTCTCATGCATATAATAATGATCTAGTAGTGTTTTAATTACAGTTGGCCCTCCTTATCCACAGGTTCCGCATTCAACCAACCGCGGATCGGGAAAACCCTAAGTTCTCTCTCCAGCACTTGTTGTTTCAGTATGTAGAGTTTTTTTTTCCCTTGTCATTATTCCCTAAACAATACAGTATAACAACTATTTACATATCATTTATATTGTATTAGGTATCATAAGTAATCTAGAGATGATTTAAAGTATACGAGAGGATGTGCGTAGGTTACCGCGGATCGGGAATCAAAAGGAAAATCTGGAAGTTCTCTAAATCGGAACAGGTACATCCAGTATTATTTAGCATCAGTTAGTCAAGCGTTTGTCTTAGTATACAGTATATATTTCATCTTTCTATGCATATAAAACACTTAAGAAACATATGTATTTCAATAATTAAACCACTGCATTGCTTAGTAATAATTGTAGCTTTCATCAGGGCAGGGTCTTTCACATGCTCCATTCATCTCACTTTATCCTTTAAAATTGTTCCGATCGTTGACCGACTGTAGCCCAAATGCTTTTCCAATGGGCCGATGGCGTTTCACCTCTTTCCAATGGCTTTATTATTTCCACTTTATTTTCAATCGTGATCGTTTTCCATCAAAGGAACAGAAACACTACAGGTTCAGAGCTCCAATGGGTCCTAAAGTCCACCACACTGAGACAGGTTAAATAAGGTCTGCAGCTCCACTGGGTCCTAAAGTCCACTGCACTGAGACAGACCAAATTAGGTCCAGAGTTCCCCAGGGTCCTAAAGTCCACCGCACTGAGACAGGTTAAATAAGGGACTTGAGCATCTGCGTTTTTTGGTATCCGTGGGGGGGGTCCCGGAACCAATCCCCCGCGGATAAGGAGGGCTGACTGTACATTTAAAAATGCCAACTGACATTGGTTCATTCTTTTGAAGCAAAGACAAATTATGACCTTTTACATATATGAACCTGATATTCAGAGAGTTCAATCACAGTGAAATAAAATAGCATACCTATCCTACTTATACAGACTTTCTTCAAAAAAACTGAATCACCTATGTGAAAACAATTTAAAAAGCAAACACTATCATCATACCCGGTTTAAGACGGCACCGGTGATGCACAAAGACCACTTGCTGACAGCAAACAAAACTATTAACTATTTTTTTTTTGAAAAATGATCACTCCAATCAAAAGCATGCAACTTCCCTTTAAAAGCTGAGCTTCTGAACGACCAGTACAAACTGGCATTTTTTGCAGTGTGAACTGAAGTCTCAGAGGTGCAGAATGGTTGTGGCTTGGCATGTTCAGGTCGAATCAAGCGACGGATCTGGACCTGAGAGCAGGAGATGAGCCAATACACGACCATTGTTGGAGGGGATCTGGAGCCAATTCAAAGTGGCAGAACTGAGGCAAGGAAACATCAATGCCCATGAACGGAAAACTCTACAAAAAAGTGGATACAGCCCAGTCCACCGCGGGCAAATCCCTCCCATCCATTGAACACATCCACGAAACGCTGTTGCAGGAAAGCAGCATCCATCATCAGTAGCTCCCATCATCCAGGACACGCTCTCTTCTTGCTGTTGCCATCAGGAAGTTGGTTCAAGAGCTTTAGGACTTGCACCACCCAGTTCAGGAACAGTTACTATCCCTTAACCATCATGCTCTTGAACAAACAGGGTAACTTCATGCAACTTCACTTGCCCTATTATTGAAATGTTATTCCCACAACCAATGGACTCACTTTCAAGGACTCATGTTCAAAATTTATTGCTTATTTATTTATCTTATTTTTGTTTGTTCTATTTGCATTTGTACAGCTTGTTGTTTTTTGCACTCTGGCTGAACTCTCTTTTCAGGCGGTCACTCACTGTTTCTTTTATTGTTACTATTCTATAAGATTGTTAAGTATGCCTAAAAGAAAATGAATTTCAGGGCTGTATATAGTGACATACGCATATGTACTATGATAATAAAATTTACTTTGAACTTTGAGGCAGGGTAGAGACAGCTGCGCCCAGGCCAAGAACAATGAACAAGCTAACACTTGATGATTTAACTGTTGGGCCAGATTTTAAAGGTCAGGTGTGGGCTGAATCAAGGCAGCAGGCCTCAGGCGCGAGAGCACATTGAAGCATCAGGCCCCAGCTCTGAGAGCAAGGAACGATGCACTGTTTAGCCAATTTAAATGCTGGACTGGATTAAAAAGGTCAGTGTGTCAGGGCCAGGCCAGTATTCAGCTTGCTGCTCAGCAAAGTTTACTTGACTCTACACCGAACTGAGACCATGGCCTGCAATTAATGAGCTCCTGTATTAGCTATGACTGGTTCTTCCAGGTTTGTTTTGAGGCTGCCTGTAAGGTGACAAATCTCAAGGTTGCATACAGCATACATACTTTGATAATAAATGTACTTTGAACTTGAATTTTGAACACCTCAACATTAATTCACTTACAAGTGGTACATTTATTAGTGCATACTGGCAGATTGCACAGTAATGTTGTACTTAAGATAATATCTAAGGCAATAATTTGAACATGATAACATCAGGATGATGTAAACTTGATAGATAGAGTTGTGAACAATGACTTCAATCTAAAAGTAAAATAAATTCTAAATTCACATTTATAACACTGTAATAGTATCACATCTTAAAAAAATAATGTATTTGAAATGACTAAACTTGAAAACTACCGACGTTAAAATCATTATTAATGTTAAAAATCATTAAAACACTGAAATATTTCCTATATTTATTATTCTGTTTTCAATTTTAGTCACTTGTAAGATTCCTTTCAAACATAATTTCATACCTTTTTATTGTGCTGTATGGAAACATTCCAAAATTTTAGTGTTTCAACTTATATCTGATAGGCCATGATTAGCTGGCAATCTATTCAATTTCTTGTATTTTTTTAAAGCAGTTTGAATGTGTATCCTTGATTAAAGAAAAGCTCACATGATTGGCTTAAATTAGGATGCAACATGTTCAGAATGATTAGAGAATTACATTAAGTTACTCCTCATTGGAGAGAACCTTATTGAAAAAATTGCATACCAAGTTTCAAAATTCCTGCGACCATACAACAGACACTTTGGGGAATATTCAAATTACAGTAAGAAATGTACCTCTTGCAGGTGTGCTGACTCTGTTATGTGGACCATTTAATTCATTTTGTTCGGTTCCCATCCGCTGGTCTTGCTCCTGTTGCAAATTTTGAATTAGGCCATCCAGAATACTAAGTTCTGCGTTCTGTTCATCTTGTTCATTTGTTTGCTGCCCAATTACTTGCTCCATAACACCACCATCACCTATCAATGCATCAAACATTTGACAAATATTTAAAAGAATAATATTGTTACATAAAGTTGAAGCAGTTTTTTGTGAAAGGTCTGGCCAGGGAAGGGTGAGTCAAAATGTTGCTAAACGGAATAAGGGAAAGATTAGCACAGGAATGGTGAAAAGTTTCATTTAAGTCTGTATTTTACGCAACTTTGAGAAGAAAATGAAAACTTTTTCGTTCAAAACTAGACAACTAAAAACTTACCCCCCAAATCATAATATTCCTTCCTATCTCATCTATGCTTTAATCCTCTGAAATGCAACTGTTCAATACACTGCTGCATGAAATTCACATTCTCATCACTCCAGAATTCTTATTCCTCTCAAGAAACAAGATCCAGCTTGCTCTAGCTTCCTAAGCATTACGTTCTGTCAAGCACAGCAACATACTTGTAAATCTGTTAGAACATGGAACTTGAAAATAAAATTTAAGGGAATGGATGAAGAGCCACTCATGCATGCTACTTCAGTTGCATCTAACTTAATAGACTATTGTTTCAGTAGCTTTCATCCATGCAAGTTGAAACACTCCATTACATTTCTGACACATCTTATCAATGGTGGAAAGGCTTTGAGCCTCAAGGGAAGTCCTTTACCACAAAATAGTGGAATTTCAATAATGCACTCGCCAAACATTTGGAAATCACAATGCTTTAGGATCTCACACAGCAGGTGCTGTTTGCCAAGATCCCCATTTGTCACAAGACCCTGGTTCTAATACTCCCTTTAAATTTATCACGTTCTCTGGAAAATTTATTTTACTATGTAACATGTAAAAACATAGCAATTAACAATATGTTTGGGTATTAATAGGAATAATATTTGGAAGATTTACCAGTTCAAAGTCCCAAGCATATGAGATTCTTGAGATTTTACTCAATTCAGCTTTTGACTTGTTTTAATGACCACTGAATTTTGCGGTTGGTGCAACAATGTTTCTATTCACTGGTGACTGTTGGGATAATGACAATGGTAGATTCTCAATAAGTAGTCAGTGAATTTCAAGGTGACAGTCAAAAGGTCTTCAAGTTTGCTCTGCCATTCAAGGTTTGACTTTTTGAATCATTAGCATTAATTCTATTCATCTTCCTAATCTTCTAGCCTTCAGCTCTGCTGCAGTCTCAAAATCTATCTCAACTTTAAACATATTCTGCATCCACAACTCTGCATTTGGACTTCCTCCTACTTTTAGTTTATTTGCTCTCCAAGAAATCCTGTTCAAATTGGTTCTGAAATCTCTACGTTACGACCAATCTTTAGAACTTCTTCCCTAGTTGTAAAGCAACTTTAGACATCTTTGAGGTGAACTAAATACTTTATTCTTCCCAAAGAAATCACTGCACGATCACTCTACAGAGAAAATACAAAAATCTTAAATTAAATGATGTGCAGAACATATTCTGCCAATTTTTTTTAAATGAGAAATTCCATTAGACTCAAATTGAAGGTAAATATAGAAATCCAAACAAAGCAGTACCATGCCTTTAATTGTTTAAGATATTGAATCCATTTGTTTTGATAGCCAACTAACACACTTACTTGTTGCCACATATCCTAACTGTGGTATGAGTTGTTCATCTTGACAGTTCTCACGTCCTGGCACCAATCGCTGATACTCTGTTCGATGAGGATTCCCATCCACATCCACTAGAAATGGTGGTGGCATGAGATGGGGAGCCTGTTGAGTCTGTTCATCCAAGACAAAGTTGTTTCCATCACGAATTAATGGCCGATAGTCAGTATGGAAAAACATTTGTTCTGGAATCTGTAAACAAAGCATTTATTCTTTATATAGTGTACATACAAAGTTTTTAGAATCAATTTTCCTATCACTGACCTGAAATTTGTTGTTTTTCTTCACTTCCAGTCTCAGAAAAACAAACTTACTGTGCCAAGTACTGCAATTTTATCACAAAATAGATTTTAATTTGACTACTCCTTGGTTCAATTTCTTTCAACAACCTTTGAACAGGCTCCTAAACTGTCATACCACTAAGATGAATCAAATAAACCAAATATGCAACCTTTAAAAAATGTACCACTTGCACTTGTTTCATCTGAAGACGTTGACAAATAACCAAATGTTCCACTTCAGTTGAAAACGTTGATGTCTCTATTACTAAAGGTATCAAAAGCACCAGAAGCTAAAAAAGCAACATGGTTGAGTTTTTAAGTATAGAAGCCAACATGGAAAATATTTACTAACACTATCACTGGCAAATTAAACAGAATTTTTTTCTGAACATACCAATCACCTATTCAACATCACTAAAATTCTCCCAAACTTTGTCCCCCTTTTGATGGATCATTGTTGTTCCTCTCTGCGATTTGTGGCACATCAGGCAGCAATCTTGCCGTTTCTTTAGCAGTTGTCTGTTTTTGTTTTACGAGTTGCTAGCTTGACACTCAACCCAGCACGGATGGAAAGCATGCAAGGAGCCAGCTGGTACGGGACCACTCACCTCGAAGTCCAATGTGGGTGCCACTACACCACTGGCCAGCTTATTTTCAAGAGAGGTAGCAGGGAATAGCCTGGTAATTATAGACCTGTGAGCCTAACATCAATGATAGATAAGGTGCTGAATGGGAGAGAAACTGCTCAGAAGGGAGATGATTAATGTCACCAGGAAAAGGAGGGACATTGACCAATTTGAATAAATTCTTTGAAGATGTAATGAAGTGTATTAATGAGGGCAGGGCAGTCAGCATGATTTACATGGACTTTAGTCAGGCTTTTGAAAGACCCTACATGGGAAATTTGGTTCAAAGGTTAGGGCCCACGGAGTCCAGGACATGTTGGCAAAATGAATCTAAAATTGGTTTCAAAAGTACAATTTAATGTCAGAGAAAAGTATACAATATACATCCTGAAATGCCTTTTTCACAAAAACAAAAACAGAGGAGTACCCCCAAAGAATGAACGACAGCCACATGTTAGAACTCTAAAGTCCCCCTGCCCAAGCTCCTCCCTCCCGTGCGTAAGCAGCAGCATGCAACAATCCCTCCTCCCCAACCACCGGCAAAAAAAAAGCATCGGCACTTGTCACCGAGCACTCAAATGTGAGCAAAGCAACAGCAAAGACACAGACTTGTAGTTACCCCCAAAGACTTCACGTTTCACCTGGTATTCAACATACCACTGGTTTGGCAATAGGGAACAGTGAGCAATGGTATAAGAATATCTTTTAGAACAGGATGCCTGTGACTAGTGGTACCTCACAAGGATGTGTGCTGAGCCATAATCATGCTGTTGCAAAATAAATGAAACACCTGTAGAATGTAGAAGTGTGAGGCATGAACATCAAGTTCACAGATGACATGCGCATTGGAAGAGTTGTTGATAGTGTGTAACGTAGTCTTAAGCTACTGGGTGATATCCTTGTTGGTGAAGTAGGATGAGAAATGGCAGATGAGTTTACTCCAGGAAACTGTGGTGATGCATTTGGGATACTGAGGCCAGTACATAAACCAGGGATGGTAAGATCTCAGGAAGTATTGAGGAAGACAGGGACTTGGAATACAATCCCACAGACCCTTGAAGGTAGCAACACAGGCAGATAATGTGGTAGGAAGGCAAATAGAATACTAATTTTCATAAGTCAGAAAAATGAATGCAGAAATAGGGAGATTATGCTACAACTTTATAAAACCTTAGTTAGGCTTCAGCTGGAGTAATGCATGCAGTTCTGGTCACCAATGATGTAGAAACATAGAAAATAGGTGGAGTAGGCCATTTGGCCCTTCGAGCCTGCACCGCCATTCAGTATGATCATGGCTGATCATCCAACTCAGAACCCTGTACCTGCTTTCTCTCCATACCCCTGATCCCTTTAGCCACAAGGGTCATATCTAACTCCCTCTTAAATATAGCCAAAGAACTGGCCTCAGCTGTTTCCTGTGGCAGAGAATTCCACAGATTCACCACTCTGTGTGAAGAAGTAATTCCTCATCTCGGTCCTAAAAGGCTTCCCCTTTATCCTTAAACTGTGACCCCTCACTCTGGACTTCCGCAACATCGGAAACAATCTTCCTGCATCTAGCCTGTCCAATCCCTTTAGAATTTTGTACGTTTCAATAAGATCCCCCCTCAATCTTCTAAATTCCAGCGAGTATAAGCCTAGTCGATTCAGTCTTTCTTCATATGAAAGTCCTGCCATCCCAGGAATCAATCTGGTGAACCTTCTTTGTACTCCCTCTATGGCAAGAATGTCTTTTCTCAGATTAGGGGACCAAAACAGCACACAATACTCCAGGTATGGTCTCACCAAGGCCTTGTACAACTGCAGCAGAACCTCTTTGCTCCTGTACTCAAATCCTCTTGCTATGAATGCCAACATACCATTTGCCTTTTTCACCGCCTGCTGTACCTGCATGCCCACCTTCAATGACTGGTGTACGATGACACCCAGGTCTCGTTACACCTCCCCTTTTCCTAATCGGCCACCATTCAGATAATAATCTGTTTCCTGTTCTTGCCACCAAAGTGGATAACCTCACATTTATCCACATTAAATCGCATCTACCATGAATTTGCCCACTCACCTAACCTATCCAAGTCACCCTGCATCCTCTCAGCATCCTCCTCGCAGCTAACACTGCCGCCCAGCTTCCTTACATCCACAAACTTGGAGATGCTGCATTTAATTCCCTCGTCTAAATTATTAATATATATTGTAAACAACTGGGGTCCCAGCACTGAGCCTTGCGGTACCCCACTAGTCACTGCCTGCCATTCTGAAAAGGTCCCGTTTACTCCCACTCTTTGCTTCCTGTCTGCCAATCAATTCTCTATCCACATCAATACCATACCCCCAATACCGTGTGCTTTAAGTTTGCACACTAATCTCCTGTGTGGGACCTTGTCAAAAGCCTTTTGAAAATCTAAATATACTACATCTACTGGCTCTCCCCTATCCACTCTACTAGTTACATCTTCAAAAAATTCTATAAGATTCGTCAGACATGATTTTCCTTTCACAAATCCATGCTGACTTTGTCCGATGATTTCACTGCTTTCCAAATGTGCTATTATCACATCTTTGATAACTGACTCTAGCATTTTCCCCACCACCTATGTCAGGCTAACCAGTCTATAATTCCCCGGTTTCTCTCTCCCTCCTTTTTTAAAAAGTAGGGTAACATTAGCCACCCTCCAATCCTCAGGAACTAATCCAGAATCTAAGGAGTTTTGAAAAATTATCACTAATGCATCCACTATTTCTTGGGCTACTTCCTTAAGCACTCTGGGATGCAGACCATCTGGCCCTGGGGATTTATCTGCCTTTAATCCCTTCAATCTACCCAACACCACTTCCCTACTAACATGTATTTCCCTCAGTTCCTCCATCTCACTAGACCCTTGGTCCCCTACCATTTCCGTAAGATTGGTTCTGTCTTCACTAAGGAGGACATAAATAAAGTAGTTATTCAATTGGTCTGCCATGTCCTTGTTCCCCATGATCAAGTCACCTGTTTCTGACTGTAAAGGACCTACATTTGTCTCAACCAATCTTTTTCTTTTCACATATCTATAAAAGCTTTTACAGTCAGTTTTTATGTTCCCTGCCAGCTTTCTCTCAATCTTTTTTCCCTTTCCTAATTAAGCCCTTTGTCCTCCTCTGCTGGTCTCCGAATTTCTCCCAGTCCTCAGGTGTACCACTTTTTTTTGCTAATTTATATGTTCCTTCTTTGGACTTGATACTATCCCTAATTTCCCTTGTCAGCCACGGGTGCACTACCTCCCTGGTTTATTATTTTGCCAAACTGGGATGAACAATTGTTGTAGTTCATCCATGCGATCTTTAAATGCTTGCCATTGCATATCCACCGTCAACCCTTTAAGTATCATTTGCCAGTCTATCTTAGCTAATTCACGTCTCATACCTTCAAAGTTACCCTTCTTTAAGTTCAGAACCTTTGTTTCTGAATTAACTATGTCACTCTCCATCTTAATGAAGAATTCCACCATATTATGGTCACTCTTACACAAGGGGCCTCGCACGACAAGATTGCTAACTAACACTTCCTCATTGATCAATACCCAGTCTCCTCTCTAGCTGGTTCCTCCACATGTTGGTACAGAAAACCATCCCGCATACATTCCAAGAAATCCCCTTCCTCGGCACCCTTACCAATTTGGTTCACCCAACCTATATGTAGATTGAAGTCACCCATTATAACTACTGTTCCTTTATTGCACACATTTCTAATTTCCTGTTTAATGCCATCCCCAACCTCACTACTACTGTTAGGTGGTCTATACACAACTCCCACCAGTGTTTTCTGCCCCTTAGTGTTATGCAGCTCTACCCATATCGATTCCACATCCTCCATGCTAATGTCCTTCCTTTCTATTGCGTTAATCTCCTCTCTAATCAGCAATGTGACAGGATAATGCCAGAGGATCAGTTCAGTTGTGAAGAGAGATTGGAAAAGCTATATGTCTGTCTTTCCTGGAGCAAAGAAGGTTCAGATGGGACATGATTGAGGTTTAAAAAATAATGAAGAATGCTGATAGGATAGACCACAGGGAACTTTCCCTCCATATCAGAGGTAGGTAAAACTATAGGACATGCATTCAGGGTAAAGTGGAAGAGATTTATAGTGGATATGAAGGGCTATTTCTTCACCAGATTTTGGCAAGTACCTGGAATGTACTGTCTGAGAGTGACTGAAGCTGAGTCACTGAAAGCACTTAAATCTCTACAATGAACACTTCAATCACTTAAGCGTAAAGGTTAAAGTGCTGAAAGATGGGATTAGTACACAAGGAAGCCCAGTATTTGGCATGGATGAGTTGGGTTAAATGGGTTGTTTCCATACTGTACAATTCTGTGACCGTTACTTTGTTTTCTTCCTCCCATATGCACCACTGTAGACTTTGTTTATTACAATTAATGCATTTTTGGAAGATCATAAAAAACAAGACAGCACAAAAACTTACCTTTTCATACAATTTACTGCATCCAAATCCAAATATAAGCAAATGTCCATGTGAGTCAGTGCAAGCAAAATGCTGGCCATCTGGTGAAAACTTGCAGTCAAATACAGCACCATGACCTTGACCTTCAATCTGTAAGAAGACCATGGATTTTAACTATGCAATTATGCTTAAATATATTTTTTGAACCACATCTAATTGCACCCTATTCAAAGTACACACTTCAGGTTGCATGGAAGATGCATTAATAACAGCTTAGAATGAAAAAACCAGAATTATAAAACAAAGGTAAGTCTGAAAAACTTATTTAGAAAGCTCATGATCGTGGCTTTATTGTAAAGAGGTAGAAGAGACTTGATGATCTGATTCAACACAAATATTCTTTTACTAGGAACAAGTTATTTAATTCAATCAAACAAAATTAAACACAAGGATTTCAAACAAAAACAATTTGACTAAGGTACTATGTTAAAAAAATGAACAAAACTAACTGGAAGCCAAAAACTACAAAAATGTACATTTAGTGGTTTAGTTTATTATTGTCACATGTACCAAGATACAGTGAAAAGCTTTTCTTGTATACCATTCATACAGATCAAAGTCATCACATAACGCACTGAAGTAAAACAGGGTAAAACAATAACAATGCCGCACAAAGTGAAAATCAATCAAGTATATTTACTGAATTTTGCTTGCACTTGCAGATCAGAGTTAATTGTGAGAAAGAATGAAAACAAATGCTAAAGTGGAATCTATAAGAACAATAAAGGCACACTTAAAAGTCTGATTTTTATCCCAGATTTTAGCACTGAGTAAGAAGTCGAAGTATGCAAATTGACATCTCAAGCTTACACCCCTTTTGCTAACATTATAATTGATGAGATATTCTTCAAGTCCACTTTCCTGCCCTTCCCCCCCCCCCCATCTGCTCTTTACTTAATGACTGGAATTCTATTTCAGTCTTAAGTATATCCAAGGATTCTAAAGACTTTCAGTTCAATTCTCACAGGCTTCCTCATTCCAGACAAGCCAAATATAGTCTATCCATTCCATCTCCATAAGTAAAGTCCTCCAATTCAGGCAACATCCCAGTGAATCGCCTCTATACACTCCCCAGCACAGCCATACTTTTCATACATATTGTGCTGACCAGAACTTCACACAATACTCCAAATGCAGTCCAACCAGTTCTGTAAATTTGTAACACTACTTCTCAATTTCTTTATTCTATGCCCCAGCCTATAAAAGAAAACATGCCATATAACTTCTTTACCATCCTTTCTAATACCTGAGTTACCGCATTCAGAGAACCCCAATGTTCTCACTGTTCTTCGTCATTTCTTACCATTTACTTTACCCTTGTCCAAGTTCCCAAACTTGAATATGTTACACTCTTCACCCTGCCCTGTATCATTAATACATATATTAATATATGGAGGAATTTAAGGTGGGGGGTTATATATGGGAGACAGGGTTTGAGGGTCGGCACAACATTGTGGGCCGAAGGGCCTGTAATGTGCTGTACTATTCTATGTTCTATATAGTAAATAACAGAAATAAAAATTAATCTTTGAGGATCTCTACTACTCCAAAAAATGCATTTGTGATAACCAGCCTTTAACCCCCCATGTTAATCCCATTTCCCCAATACTGAAGCACTCCCACAGACAAATGGTCCTTCAAAAACATTTTCTGTACCCCTAAATGGAATACACATCAAGTCACAATGGTCCAAACTCCTGACATACCAGAAACATCTACAACCGCCTATAAGACCTAAGATGTTAACTTTTCAAAGAATATGAATCTCCAAAGAACAAAAAAAGTTCAAAAAGAACAAATAAAGGCTTCTTTATTTCTGGACAATACCAAGTAATGTTCTGAAAACAACCAAAGTCCAATGGTTCTTCTCAAAATATGCAATATTGACAAAATGTAAATGTCCAAATGATTGAAACTTGCATTATTTACTAGCTTTTCATGTTTTCAATTCTACTTATCACATCTTGTCATCTGTCTTCACACTATTTTCCTATTTGGTCCTTTTATGTTATGCATATTACTTTCCTGCTGTTTACTACATCTGCTCAAGTTAGTGCACTTACCATGTTAAAGTAATGGTGAGATTTTGTTCCTTTAGTAATATCCCAAATAAAGATATTTCCATCGTGACCAGCAGACAAAATTATTCTTGAGTCAAATGGATGAGGCTCCAAAACAAACACTTCATCTTCATGACCCTAAAATAAAATATTTTTTTAAAATATAGATGCTGAAAATGAAATCATAATTCAGATCAGGCAGTAACTGTGAAAGAGAAATAAAGTTTGAGGTCAAAGACCCTTTGTCAAAACTAATCAAGAGAAAAGGAAAAAAAACCTTTAAGTTGAAGAGAAAATAAGCACAAACACAAACGGAACCGGGGTGTTAGCGTGAGGGCAGGATTGCTGTAAAGATAAGTTGTATAGGTATTCTATTCACAAGCATCAGTAATGATTTTTTAAAAATGCATGATGTGTTCAAATAGCAGCCATTCAGACCAAGATGCACTAAAAGAGGAGTGAAGCAGCAATTCACTTGCACTTCTTCCAATCTGGTGTATTTAATTGTGTGTTCACAATACAGTCACCTCTACTTTAATGAGACTAACTGCAGATTGGGTGAGTATTTTACAGAGCACCTGGATGCAGTCCTTATTTCACACCACTTTAATTCTCAATCATATCCTCATTCTGAACTTTGTCTATTATCTTGTGCCCTATTGTGCGGCACACCAATTCATCTTCTATCTTATTCCACTTTATGTTTCTCTGTCTCACTAACCATTTCTCTAAGTATCCCCATTAAATCAGAGGACCTCTATAACTTAACCCCATGTCACACCCAACACACCATCTCTGCACTTGAAAAAAATAACTTGTTCTTGTCTCTCTCCCAGTTTCAATAAAAGATCTTTGGCCTTAAAGGTTAACTGTTTCTTTCTGAAAAATGTTGCCCAAGTATTTCCAGCTTTTTCTGCTGTACAACTGAATGAAATTGACTAGACAGTGCCAGCAGTTATCATGAAATTATTCACATTACTGGCAGTTTTTTGCAATGTTTTGACAGCAGTTGAAATTTAATCATGCATTAAATTTAAGAACAAGTTAGATGCTCTTCTTAAGGCAAGTGAATTAAGGAATGTGGGAAATAAGCTGGAATAGGGTATTTGGATAATCAGCCTTTATAATATTGAATGATGCAATAGCTTATTCATGCTCCAATGTTCCAGCCATCTCTGATTTTCATCCACATGTGTATATATCTGAAGCTCTGTGATCCATTTTAACTCAGTTATTCAATTAACTTAGTTGTTCTTTCCCTGTAAACTTTCAAAGTATCCAGTGGTTAAATGGCCCCAAGTTCATTACAGAAAGACAATTAGAAACAAGTTAAAAGACTATTATGCAACATTCCCCACTAATGCAAGTGTTTAGGCTTAACAACACTAATTACTTCAAATTGAATTCTTCACATTAAAAATGGGCCATGGATCACCAGTCATGGTTAAAAGCAACCAAAAGTTCATATTTCATAGAATCAAAGAGTCATAGAGTAGAACAGCACAGAAACATGCCTTTGCTGAACATGCATCTAGCCTGTGCTGAAAAAAATTCATACCTACTAGGCCAAAGCATGCATGATTCAGTTCACCATGCTCAGTCTAAGTCCTGCTACCACTCCGCAGTCTAAACCTCTCTTATCTTTTTGTGAACTAACTCTGCAACCATGCAGATTTAGTGAACAATCTTGGATGTATTCATGGATGTGTAACAAGGCTTCAGCAGCATCAAGGTTTCAACATTTGTCCAGCTGATTTATGCATGTCAAGGACTACCAACATGCAAGATTAAAAGCAGAATCTTGCCAAAGTAAGACATGCACTGTAAACTGATTTTGCACTTTCAGACATGCAAAAATATTCAGAACATTATGCTCGAAATGATGGGCTGAACAGCCTGTTTCCGTGATCTACCATGTATTTGAAAGAAAGCACATTTCACAAATCTGAAGTGATAGACAATGTTGAAATCAGCAGAAAAGTCTGATGTTTCGTTACCAAAGAATAATTCATGACATTGTTCTGAAGATACATACAAGGTAGGAAGAAAGGTAATAATGTAAGGGAATGAAATGAAAGCTGCAGAGGTAATTCAGGGATAATATCCATTCCTTTATCTGACAGGAAGCAAATTAAAGAGAAAGCAGATAGCAATAATAGAGCAGGAACAATAGTAACAGTTTATAAGAAACCACAGAACAAACAAAAGTACCTCTTGTGAATAACTGATTCTATCATTAATGCTGTGAGGAAAGCTAAAGGTCAGTGTATGTAGTTAAAGGGATCAGTAAGTCATGTGTAAAGTGAAGGGGAAACTAATATTTAAAAAACTGCCCATCTTCTCACAAAAAGGAATCCCCTCAGGCCAACATTAGGAATCCAATCCTTTCAAATCATTTCCCAATCTATTTACAAAACAGAATATACAACAATAACTTCTCTATATCTCATCACTGAAGACTATGAAAGACACATTCAGTCATATTCCAAACTTAGAAAAAAATTAGACACTCTGTACGAAACTCATAAATTAGTTATTTTCATATAGACAAACTTCAATTATAATTTTTACTTCAATGAAACAAAATAAGCATCAAGAAGTTTATATCTGTTTAAGCAACACAAAAAAATGGAGGAACTCAGTGGACATTGTCTGAAACATTGACTGTCCATTTCCCTGCTAATTGATGTCTGATCTTCCAGCTTTATGTTGTTCCAGATTCCAACATTTGCAGTCTCCTATGTCACATTCATTTTAAAAACCCACATGATTGCTTCATTTTATCTTCTACTCTCCAGGAACTACTTTGAACACTCATTCTTGGGTATGAAATCAAAATTTCGTACCATATGAATGAAAGTGTTGTTTTTCATATGGTATAGAATCTTATTTACTAAAATTTCATTTGAACACACTGATAAAATTACAACCTCTTCAACAAGGATATGGGTAAAAGGTTTACAACAGTGATAATTTTGGTATCAGAAGTCACCTTATGTACAAATGCATTTTCTCCATAACTAGCTCCTTCAGCCAAATGCTTCAAATCCTGCACAGCTAGGAAAAGGCACAATCTACACAAATAAAACTGATTTCAAAGTGATGCATTATACAAAAGGAGCCAACTTTAAACAAGTTTCTTGAAAACTATGACAAAATTCTTCTCTATTTTCTCAGCTTCACTCCAGCTTAAATAAAGGCAATACAACTGTAAATGTTATGAGAATACAAATTCTAATCTTTAGTATTTAAATTTCTGATACCAAAGTCATCCAACTTACCTTTTCCAGATAAAACTGTTTGTTTTTTTATTTGTTTTTTAAATGCACACTGCAGCATTTATCTGCGTTTCCCTGGATTTGATCTGTACAACAAATGCAGAACCAAGGAAAGAAAAACTTGCGCTTTCACAACACATCTTGTGGCCAACACAATCAAAGCTCTTCTGAAGTGTGCTCACTGCTGCATTGCAAGGAACAGCAAATAATTCACACACAGTAATGTTCCACAAAGGGGACTGATATAATGATCAGATAATCTATTCTGGTCAGTGACTAAAACACTCCAGCCTTATTTGAATTTGCAGGCAGAACATCCATTTAATATCTCAACTGATAGACAAAAGGTCAAAATTAAATATGCATGCATGAATTTCGTAAAAAATACCTGGCTACAATATTCCATCATGAGGCCCAAGGCATGCAAGCATTGGGATAGCCCTTAAATAACTTAATTGCCACAGCCTTTTCTACACTATCATTCTGATAGTGAATACCACAAGCATCAAGTTTGGAGGAGCACGGAGGGATCATGGGTTTGTAAAGTGCAAGATAGGCAACATCAGAAAGAATGGGTGAACTCAAAAAGACCAGCAGTGAGGAAGGCAGTGGCGAATGATCAACAAAAGACATGAACAAAATAGATATATCTAACTTCTCAGCAGCTGTTGAGATTGGCCATTTACTACTAAATGACCCACAAATAGGAGACGGGAGCCACATCACTCACAGTTTTCACATTCACAGCACAATTTTGCACAACTGAGATCCGTGAGTGTTGCACATTGCTTGATATGCTTGCATATATTTTAAAACCCCAGTTTATTACATTAAAGCACACAATCATATTTATTAAGCTTTTTTAAAATCTACCCTGTGGATCATGAAAATTTTGTCGCATTACATCAAAACTGAAAGTAAGCACTAATGTCAGCAAAGTGCACACCTGTTGCAAGAAGGGTTAAAGCCCTCTACCTACCAATTCAAACAACAATGTTATTACCAAGTCAACCCCTGACAGTTGAAATTTAATATTCTGCCCCATGTTAAGTTTGTCTTTTCTATGTGTAATAATTGTGGTATTATTGAAGAGGAGGCCAAGTATTCAGTGCGTGTGTTTCATAGTCAAAAGTGACATTAATACAATCAAATCTATATATGGTTTTCCAAGAAGTAATTGTAAAACAAACATAAATTGTTTAAAGCTTTGGAAATGAGGACACAGAAAAATAGTGCTGGTTAATCATTTGGATTCTATTTGTATCTGTTTTTAACACTGGGGCACTATGGTAAAGTAGCGGTTAGCGTAATGCTACTACAGCTCAGGACATCAAATTTCAGAGTTCAATTCCAGCATCCTCTGTAAGACGGTCTGTATGTTCTTCCAGTGAGGGCATGGGTTTCCTCCCACAGTCCAAAGATGTGCTGGTTAACATATTACTTGGTCATTGCAAACATCCTGTAATTAGAGCAGGGTTAAATAGGTGGGTCAGTGGGCGGCACAGCTCAATAGGCCAGAAGGGTTTTCTCTCTAGATAAATAAATCTCGTTTGCCTCAGCACAATTTTTTGGTATGCTTCTCACACTGCTAAACTGTATAATGGGATCCCAAAATCCAGGAAAGGAAATAAACTTAAACTATAAAATTCAAAAAAATTAATACATTAGCTCAAAAATAGGGGAGGGAGCCAGTTTGAATGATAAGAGATAAGCAAAGGGAGAGAGTTTAATATGTTCTTCATATTCATTTGATAGTATAACATTATTCATTATGATATTCCATTAGGTGTCAACAATGAATGCTTAGATCAAGATTCCTACAGCATTTCTTAAGATATTCAAGTCCACCTACATGTTTACCAATATGATGTATCCATGACAATTCGTAAACAAACAGACTTGGTATTTGTATATTTATTCAATTTTACCAGAACTTAAAGCAAACTGCAGATCTTGAGATGGATAAGCTGAGAAAAACATGAGCTTATTTACATGTAAGCCTTTCATAGTGACTAAAGTAATGCACCTGATAATATTAAATTACTCAACACTGGTCAGTCAGTTTTGCAGTGAGTTAATCCTCAACATATAATTTGACTACTACTCACCATTAGGATATGCAGCAATTGTCCAGAATAAGAATCCCACACCTTTAAAGTATGGTTGTTGACAGCAGTGATTACAGTATTGTCATGACGGTCCCATGCCACCATTGTTACTTTAAGTTTTGTGATCTTATCATCACCTGGACTAGCGTCACTATTAAAAATACAATAAATACAGAGAAATCAAAAATAACTTGCAAATATCACAATGATTGAAAACCAAAAGTAACACAATATTAAAATATAAATTCAGGGAATACATTGGAATTTTCTCAAATTTCCTTCTCTTTTAGTTCCTCATCAACATCATTCATTTCATCAATGCTGGAGACATTTACAATATAGCTGTAATAAAGCATGTCAAAAATAATTGTACTTTTAGAATGTTACAATTAAGCCACATAAACCTCTGTTGAGGTAGATTAAGGTAGTTCACTTGTCAGAAAATAATCTGAATTTGCTTCTTATTCTCCACGTGTACAATTATAGCATGAAGTACTTGCAAAACCCCTTTGAAATTTTATCAACACTACTCAGTAGAAAATCCCAAACACTAGGAAATCTGCAGATGCTGGAAATTCAAGCAATTCACACAAAATGCTGGTGGAATGCATCAGGCTAGGCAGCATCTATAGGAAGCAGCACAGTTGACGTTTCTGGCCTAGACCGTTCGTCAGGACTAACTGAAAGGAAAGATAGTAATGTGGCGACCCACTTTCTGCGCAGGTGAACCGGCTCAGAAATAGCCAGCGCGCTGGGGGAGACTTTGGTAATACACCTCTGATGTCATTTCCGCCCGGAGAGGGCAGGCGCTAAGGATTTAACTGCCAGCACCGCGAAGTTTGAATAAACTAGTCTCGAAACGACTTACCGACTGCGTGTCGTTATTTCAGCGCTGTGTGTAGCACATCGCTACATTGGTGACCCCGATGGTCCAAACGGGATTTGGACCAAAGATGACCGACTCTTCATCTGTTCACGCAGTTTCACTAAAACTGCCGACTTTCTGGACGCTGCGACCATGCATGTGGTTTAGCCAAGCAGAAGCCCAGTTCCAGATTCGGCAGATATCCTCTGATTCCACGCATTACTACCACGTGGTGAGCGCCCTTGACCAGGAGACGGCCGCCCAGGTTGCAGATTTCATACAATCGCCCCCGGAAGAAGGCAAATATGAAGCATTCAAGGCGCTGCTCATTGGAACCTTTGGCCTCTCATGGCGTGAGCGAGGTGCCTGCCTACTTCACCTGGCCGGTTTGGGAGACAGACTGCCATCAGCATTGATGAACGAGATGCTGTCCCTGGCTGACGGACACAAGCCCTGCCTCATGTTCGAGCAAGCGTTCCTAGAGCAACTGCCCAAGGACATACATCTGCTGCTGGCCGACACAGATTTCAGCAACCCCCGGAAGGTGGCAGCCCGGGCAGACATGCTGTGGAAAGCCAAGAGGGAGAGTGCGGCGTCCGTCCGTCAGATTACCAGGCCACGCGCCCAACAGCGGACCAGACCAGGCCCGGCAGTGGGGCACACACAACACAGAGGCAGGAGTGAGGAGGTCAGTGAACAGTGGTGTTTCTACCACCAGCGGTGGGGCACAAAAGCCCGCCGTTGTTGCCCGCCCTGCAAGGGCCAGGACCAGGGCCAGATGCCGCTAATGACTATGGCGGCAGGCCACCAGGACAGCCTCTTGTACGTCTGGGACAAAGTCAGAATGCCGCTTCTTGGTCGACACCGGAGCGGAGATCAGCGTCTTGCCCCTGACGGGGTATGACACCTGCAACAGGAAGCCAGGACCCACCCTGAGGGCCGCAAATGGCAGCACGATACGGACCTACGGCACCCGCACAGTACAGCTACAGTTCGGCGCCAGCCGGTTCACATGGGACTTCACACTGGCCGCGGTGGCCCAACCACTCATGGGGGCGGACTTCTTGCGAGCTCACAGCCTGCTGGTCGACTTGCAAGGGAAAAGACTGGTACATGCCGAGACTTTCCAGACGTTCTCCCTGGGTGAAGCCAAGTTGCTGGCCCCGCACCTGGACTCCATCACACTGTCGGACAACGAATTCACCAGAATCCTGGCGGAATTTCCATCGATTCTGGCACTGCAGTTCACGGCAGCCATGCACAGACACGGGGTACAGCACCACATCCCGACCCAGGGACCACCCCTCCACGCCCGCGCACGAAAGCTCCCCCTGGAAAAGCTCCGCCTGGCAAAGGAGGAGTTCAGAGGATGGAGGAATTGGGGATTGTACGAAGGTCCGACAGCCCATATGCCTCCCCCCTGCACATGGTGCCCAAAGCAGCTGGGGGTTGGAGACCATGCGGCGACTACTGCAGACTGAACGAGGCTACCACTCCAGACCGCTACCCCGTGCCGCACATACAGGACTTTGCAGCAAACCTGCACAGGGCAAGAATCTTTTCCAAAATAGACCTCATCCGGGATACCATCAAATCCCGGTGCACCCTGAAGACATCCCCAAAACAGCACTCATCATCCCGTTCAGCATGTTTGAGTTCCTCCAAATGCCGATCGGCCTGAAGAATGCCACACAGACGTTCCAGCAGTTAATGGACGCGGTGGGACGCGACCTGGACTTTGCGTTCATCTATTTGGATGACATCCTTATAGCCAGCAGTTGTCGTCAGGAGCATCTGTCCCACCTCCGCCAGCTCTACTCCCACCTGAGTGATTTCGGCCTCACGATCAACCCGACCAAATGACAGTTCAGTCTCGATACCATCGACTTCCTGGGCCACAGGGTTACCAAAGACGGGGCAACAACTCTGCCTGCCAAGGTAGACACGATCTACCACTTTGCCCGGCCCAACACGGTCAAAGGCCTGCAGGAGTTCATTGGTATGGTGAACTTCTACCACCGTTTCCTCCCCTCAGCAGCCCGTATCATGTGCCCTTTGTACACCCTGATGTCGGGTAAAGGCAAGGACATTACTTGGGACAAGGAGGCCGCAGCCGCTTTCGTTAAAGCCAAGGAAGCCTTGGCAAATGCCGCGATGCTGGTGCACCCCAGAATGGACGTTCCGACCGCCCTCACGGTGGACGCATCCGACACAGCAGTTGGTGGGGTGCTGGAGCAGCTCATCGAGGGGCGCTGGCAACCCCTGCCGTTCTTCAGCAAGCACTTACGACCACCCGAACTCAAGTACAGTGCTTTCGACCAGGAGCTGTTGGCACTGTATCTGGCAATCCAGCATTCCAGGTACTTCTTAGAAGGCAGGCCATTCGCTGTGTTCACGGACCACAAACCGTTGACTGTCGCGTTCACGAAGGTGTCCGATCCCTGGTCGGCTCGCCAGCAGCGACATCTGTCCTACATCTCCGAGTACATGACGGACATCCAGCATGTCTCAGGAAAGGACAACGTCGTGGCGGACGCACTCTCCAGACCAGCTGTCCAGGCCCTGTCCCTGGGGGTGGACTATGCAGCACTGGCGGAGGCGCAGCAGGCAGACGACGAGATGCCCAGCTACAGGACTGCAGTCTCGGGTTTGCAACTGCAAGACCTTCTCGTAGGCCCAGGTGATAGGACCCTCCTGTGCGACGTGGCTACCGGCCAACCTCGCCCCATCGTCCCGGCAGCCTGGAGGCAGCGAGTTTTCGACTCCATACATGGTTTGGCGCACCCATCTATCAGGACTGGTCTCCAGCAAGTTCGCGTGGCACAGACTTCGCAAGCAGGTCAGTGAATGGGACAGAACGTGCGCACAGTGCCAAACAGCCAAGGTGCAGCGGCACACTAAAGCCCCACCGCAGCAGTTCGAACCCATCCACCGGAGGTTCGACCACATTCATGTGGATATCGTGGTACCAGTGTCCCGAGGAGCGCGGTACCTCCTAACGATGGTAGACTGGTTCACGAGGTGGCCAGAGGCGGTCCCCGCTCAATGACACATCTGCCGATTCCTGCGCCCGAGCACTGATCGCAACCTGGGTAGCACGCTTCGGGGGTACCAGCCCACATTACCTCCGACAGCGGCGCCCAGTTCACCTCCAGCTTGTGGTCGGCTGTGGCCAGCCTATTGGGAACGCAGCTGCACCACACGACTGCCTACCACCCACAGTCGAACGCTTCCACCGTCACTTTAAGTCGGCTCTCATGGCCCGCCTGAAAGGACCTAACTGGATGGACGAGCTTCCCTGGGTCCTGCTTGGAATTCGCACAGCACCCAAAGAGGATCTGCACGCCTCATCAGCCGAGTTGGTGTACGGCGCGTCCCTGGTCGTCCCGGGAGAGTTCATACCAGCCCCAAGGGGGCAAGAGGAAGAACCCGCAGCAGTCCTGGACAGGCTACGCGAAAGGCTCGACAACCTGGCCCCCGTACCAACTTCACAGCACGGACGGACCCCGACCCACGTACCCAAAGACCTGCAGAACTGCAAGTTTGTGTTTGTACGAAGGGGCAGACACCGGGCACCGCTACAGCAGCCGTACGAGGGGCCATTCAAGGTGATCAACAACAATGGGTCCACGTACGTTCTGGACATTGGGGGGAGAGAGGAGGTTTTCACAGTTGACCGACTCAAACCTGCCCATGTGGACTTGGCGCAGCCGGTCGAGGTTCAGGCACCGCGGCGCACAGGCAGACCTCCCAAACAGAGGCTGATCCAGACTGTGGACATTGGGGGGTGTATCGCCGGTTCTGGGGGGGGGGGTGGTTATGTGGCGACCCACTTTCTGCACAGGCAAACCGGCTCACAAATAGCCAGCGCGCGGGCGGAGACTTTGGTAATGCACCTCTGATGTCATTTCCGCCCGGAAAGGGCGGGCACTAGGGATTTAAATTCCAGCACCGTGAAGTTTGAATAAACTAGTCTCGAAACGACTTACCGACTGCGTGTCATTATTTCAGCGCTGTGTGTAGCACATTGCTACAGTAAGAGATTTGAAAGTGGGAGGAGGAGGGGGAGATCCGAAATGATAGGAAGATCTGCCCCTCCCCCTCGCAAATCTCTTAATATCTTTCCTTCCAGTTAGTCCTGATAAAAGGTCTCGGCCCAAAACGTCAACTGTGCTTCTTCCTATAGATGCTGCCTGGCCTGCTGCATTCCACCAGCATTTTGTGTGCAGAAAACACCAATGTGAAAAGCAACATGTAACTATATTCAGTGAAAAACTATATTACGCAAAGCAAAAAACAAATAAATCTGAATGCTAATACACCTGCAGTTAAATACCTTACAGCCATTTGTTTAGATACTCATATATGACAATACAAATTTTAAGAACAGAAAATCCCAAATCTTACCCTGGCAATTTGGCACTCATGTCCAGTAAGAGACTTCTCCACTCTTGGGACTGGTACCGCCAGATTCGTGCTGTTCCATCTCTGCTACCACTGACAAATCTAATTTATAAAAATAAGCAAGACAAAGTTTCATCATGCAGATGCAAAACCCAAATATAAGCGAAGAACATAGAGCCATAGAATTGTAGAAGTAGAGAAATAGGTCCTTCAGCCTATCTAGTCCATGCCAAAACCATTTAAACTACTTTCTTCCATCAATCTGCACCAGGACCATAGCCCTCCTTAACCTTATTGTACATGAACCTATTCAAACCTCTCCCAAACACTGAAAACAAGCACACATGTACCACTTGTGCGAGCAGCTCATTCCACACCCTCACAACTCTGAGTGAAGAAATTTCCCCTCATATTCCCCTTAAACCTCCCACCTTGTACTTTTAACCCATAACCACTGGTTATAATCCCACCCAACCTCAATGGAAAAAGCGTGCTTGCATTTACCCTATCCATTATATCCAGAAATATATAATTTTATATACTTCTATCAAATCTCCTCTCAATCTTCTACATTCCACAGACTTAACCTATTCAATTTTTCTTTATAATTCAGGTCCTCCAGACCAGGTAACATCCTTGTAAATTATATCTGCACTCTTTCAATCTTATTTACATCTTTCCCGTAGATAGATGAACAAAACTACACACAATACACCAAATCAGGCTTCACCAACATACAACTTCAACATAACATCTCATCTTCTATACTCAATACATTGATTTATGAAGGCCAATGTGCCAAAAGCTTTCTTTACAACCCTATCTACCTGTGACACCAGTTTTAATGAATTATGGCCCTATATTACCAGATCCCTCTGTTCTACCACACTCAGTGTCCCACCATTCACTGTGTAAGACTTACCCTGGTTGGTCCTACCCCCTCACTTGTCTGTATTAAATTCCATCTGCCAGTTTTCAACCCATTTTTCCAGCTGATGCAAATCCCACTGCAAGCCACAATAGCCTTCCTCACTATCCAATGGACCCCCAGTCTTGATGTCATCTGCAAATTTGCTGATCCGGTTAACTACATTGTCATCTATATCAATGATCTGGATATTAAACAACACATGCATCCAGTCATAGAGGAAACTTTCTACCACTACTCTCTGGCTTCTCCCACAAAGCCAATGTCTTATCCAATTTACTACCTCATCTTGAATGCTGAGCTACTGAACCTTCTTGATCAGCCTCCCATGTGTGATCTTGTCAAATGCCTTACTAAAGTTCATGTAGACAATATCCACTACCTTACTTTCATCCACTTCCCTGGTAACTTCTTCAAAAACTCTATAACATTGGTTAGACATGACCTACAATGCATGAAGCCATGCTGACTATCCTTAATCAGTCCATGTCTATCCAAATACAAATATCCAGTCCCTTACAATACCTTTCAATAACTTTCTCACCATTGATGTCAGACTCACCGGCCTATAATTTCCTGGTTTATGTTTAGAGCCCTTTTTTTAAGCAGCAGAACAACACAGTCAATCCTCTGGTACTGCCCATGTCACTAGGGTTGATTTAAGTAGCCCTGCTAGTGCCCCTGCTATTTCTGCACTTGCCTCTCATAGGGTCTGAGGGAACACCTCATCAGGCCCTGGGGATTCATCCACCCTGATTTCCCTCAGGGTAGCAAAGACCTCCTGCTCTGTAATCTGTAAAGGGGGGCCATGAAGTTGATAGCATTTAGCCTCACTTCTATAGATTTTGGATCCATTTCCTGAGTAAATACACATACATATCCCTCTGTAAACTTTGAAAGCTTTCCTCACTGTCCAATGCACCCCCAATCTTGGTGTCATCCACAAATTTGCTAATCCAGTTACCTACATTATCATCCAAATCATTGACATATATGACAAGCAACAAAGCCTTCCAGTCAGAGAGGAGATCCTCTACTACCACTTTCATTCCTCTACCATTCTACTACCACTTTATTATCTCTACTGTTCACTTAAGATCAGCCCCATCTGTTTTGGCTCCACACGTGGATTGTTATTCTGGTGTTCCAGAGGAAAAATTCTGTCTCTTGCAATCCTTTTGCTTATAAAAGATAAGCTTTGAAAATGCAAGGAATCTGGCAACTTTTTTTTCAGTTTCTGTATTACTAAAATAATGCCAATGTTAATAAATGATTAGCAGAGAAACAGTTAACTCCATCTGTCTGCGAAATGCATTGGTTTGGCTGTGGGGATAGCACAATCCTATTCCTTAAAAACCCAGTGCTACAGAAACACCAGCAGTAGTTCCAAAGAACCTCATCCATGAGACAGACAGGATATATAAAGAAGATGGGCTACACCTAGAGACAATGTGTAAGACTGGCCCACAACAGAAGACACTAAATGAGCTGCTGACAACAGCCTATGCCCTAAAAGTGGTGATAGGACTTAAGTAACGAGAAAAATAGGTTAAGACAAAACCACTTTGATAACTATAACAACAACAGATTACTGTTGAGTTAGAGCCCATTTAAATGGCACCTTAAATCTGGAAGATAATTACTTTAAATGTTATTAAATTGGTTATAATTCCCCATCAAAATAATAAATTACACACCTTTTATTTCATAAATTCATTCTACTACATATATTACCAAATTTACAATGATTATATTTTCAATTTTAGAATACATATTTTCCTTAAGGGGAATTCTTGCCTGACAGATCTCTGGAATTATTAGAGAAAATAACTAGAAAGACAAAGGATAATTGGTAGATGGTGCTTACTTGGATTTTCAGAAGGCCTTTGACAAGGTGCCACACAAGGATGTTTACCAAGTTAAGAGCTTATAGTATTATTACAATGGTATTACAATTACAACTGATAACAGAACTGATGATTTTGTGAACAGGTTTTTAAACAATAAGATAGGTGCAGAGACATGTAGTATTGAGGAAACAAGTTGTCTGAAGAAGGACAAGACAAATTGAGATAATGGGCAAAGAAGTGGGAGATGGAATGTAGTGTAGGGAAGTGTATGGTCATACATTTGTTAGAAAGAATAAACGAATCAGAGGTGCAAAGGGACTTGGGAGTCCATGTGCAGGATTCCCTGAAGATTACCTTGCAGGTCTAGTCAGTGGAATGAAAGGCAAATATAATGTTAGCATTCATTTTAAGAGGGCAAGAATATAAAAATATGGATGTAATGCTGAAGCTTTACAAGTCATTGGTTAGACCATCTTGGAGTACTGTGAACAGCTTTGAGCCCCTTATCTAAGAAAATATGTGCTGGCATTGAAGAGGGTCTCAAGAAGGGTCACAAAAATGATTCCTGAAATGATGGCTCTGGGCCTGTACTTGTTAAAAGAGTATAGAAAAATGAGGGAGGGGGTGATCTCATTGAAACCTATTGAATACTGAAAGGCCTAGAGTGGATAATGGAGAGGATATTTCCTATAGTGAGGGAATCTAGACCTAGAGAGTAGAACTTAGAATAAAAGGACATCCATTTAGAACAAATATGAGAGGAACTTCTTTAGCCAGAGGGTAGTGAACTTAAGGAATTCTTTGCCTCAGAAAGTTGTGGAGGCCAATTTGTTGGGTAAATTTAAGGAGGTGGTTGATGGGTTCCGGTTTACTGTGGGTGTCAAAGGTTACAGGGATAAAGCAGGAGATGGGCTGAATGTCTGAACTTTGCCTCTATGTTTTACAGTCTCTTTTCAAGATTACATAAAATAAACAGGTTTGTAAATTACTATCTTCAGAATACCCTTTAACTAACAAAACCATGCAACTTTTAATAGATGAAAATCACTTCATTAAAATTACTGTATTAACTAATGTGAACATATATACTCAGCAGATTAAGTGTGTTGCTTTGAACAAAACTGTTGCAATGGTAATCTAGTTATGAACAAGTTATAATCAGGAATTTCCAGTAATTGCCAGGAAGCATTATAGACAGCAAACCAAAATAACAATGTTATTACATTATTAACACATACAGTAATATATAAAATATTTACCTATCACCATTGTTCGAGAACTGAATACTGTCTACTTTGTCCTGGAACAGTAAAAATAAATGTCAATATTTAAGAAAATACTAACAAAACACAGCTTGTATGTCAGCTATTTTAACGCCAGTCACATATAACAATAATCTCATTGCATTGTACAATTGATACATTTTTTGTTACATAGAAGGCTGCCCACAAAAATAAATATATTATGTATTCTGCAGAAAAGTAAGCTAAAATAATGGAAAGACAAGTTTGTCGGCATTTGACAAAGGACCTATTAACCTATTCTTTGGATTTCAGACATTGAAAGCATTTGATCATTCCATTTCTTTACACTGGTTATTGGCATTTGGCTTAGTAGTTAATCACACCTCTGAATCACAATACCATATGTTAAGCCGCCTTTTCAGCAACACTTGAAAGTACAGGATTATGGAAATCAAGCAGAAAAAAGTGTTGAGAATAATAGTCATATCAGCTATTAACTTATTTAATAGAAGGGCAGGCTCAAGTTGCCACATGTTTCCTCCTGTTCCTTATGCTCATATTCTGGTCACTAACTGTAAGCTAGCCTGAAATGAACAGACAATACTGATGTCAAGTCAATTGTTTCCAGATACAGGTACCTCCATTAGAAAGAAAGATTCAATACAACATTAATTTAAAACAGTGGAAGAGAAAGCTTGCTTCATGAACTAATTAGCTTTGAAGAAAAACACCAGAACGCACATGCTTTTCTCCGGGAGGGCCATCAGTGTGAAAGAGGCAAGACATTGGGTCATTCTTGTACAAATATTTAAAACATGCTCCATAAAGTCATTTTGTTCGATTATTTTATGGGAGGTAAATATTACTACAAGGCCAGCATTGTTCATGCCACTTAACTCATTGTGAACCATATAGTTGAATTATTGAAATCCTTCCGGTGAAGTTACTCACACAGTAATGTGAGGGGGAATTTCCAGGATTTAAACCAGCAAAAATTTATTTCCAAGATAGGATGTTATATTAAGTATCCTTCAAGTGGTGGCATTATCTTGCAGCTCCTGAAATGCTTCGAAAAAATCTAGTGGCATGTTTGGGAGTGGAGAGATGCTGCCAAAATAACCTTGCCAAATAATTGTAACGTTCTTTGTAGATGGCACACACTAGACACAAGGACTAACAATGGACAGAGTAGTGAAAGTCTGAAAATGTAGATGTACTAATAATGTTTTGATTGCTGGATACTATTATGCTTCATATAGGTTTCCTCTGAATGTTCTGATTTCCTTCCTCATCCTAAAGGCATGTAAGTGGGTAAATTAATTGTTTGATATAAACTGTCCCTGGTTAAAAAAAAAGAATCTGGGGGAGATTAATGGAAACATGGCAAAAACGAAATGAGATTCATGTAAATAAACGTTTAAATGCCAGCACATTTTATGGGTCTGTTTCCACACTGAATGATACTGTCAGTTAAGTTTACTACAGTAAGGAACTCCTGCAACTGTCTTTGGGCTTAAATTATTGACCTCCAGTATCTTTGTTTGAATGAGATGTGGCCCAGCCAGGGTTTCCAACCTGGGATCCACAGACCCCTTAGTTAATGGCTGAGGTCCATGGCATAAAAAAGGCTGGGAACTGCTGCAGTAGAATTACCTTGATTATCATTGGCTTCAGTTTTACCAGGAGTCCTTGACATGATATTCATTCAAATATCACCTTGATATCGCAGGCCAACACTCTCAGTTCAATGTTTTAATTCACATCTGTAGTTTACATTTGAGCCAATAGTGTAACAATATTTGGAGCAGAGTGGTTTTAGTGAATCTCAAAGCATCATTAGATGTAATTTTTAAGATTCCCTTAAACCAATATAAATTCTTTAAACAGATGAAACAAGTTTAGGAAATTCTAATTATTGTTTTGGCACCTGAAACTGTGCCTTTTTCCACAAAACTCTCTCTCCCTTGAACACAATTGTCCCATTGAACTAAGTAGGCAATCATTTACTATTAAAAAGAGATGCAATCAATGGTAATTGTGTAGGTAAAGCAATTTGATTAATGACTAATGCTTGAATTGAAAGCAATTTCATTGTTTTTAAAAGCTACCAGATAACATATTTGTTTTAAACAATAATCCCAAATTATTAAGCAGTAATCAGAAGTCAAATAAAATGTGCTTCAAAACTTCAGGAACATCTTTACCACGTGAGATTCTAATTCAGAAATCTTCTCAGGTGTTCCAGATCCCAGATAATATATTCTAATCACATGATCACTGCTGCCAGCTGCTAGGAACATACCACCTTATGAGAGAAAATAATTAATATGTAAATTAGAAGAATGGAAAAACTGCAGACAAAAATACAGAACTCTCAGTTCAGATTTTCTACAGATACAACATGGTACAGCATTAACACTGAAAGCACTAAGAGTCCAGTACAATAAACCCTCAACTTTTATGTAATTAATGGTTCAGTATGGCAAATTTCTGGTGAAAACCCAGGTGCAGTATTCCAGCACCACTATACACGCATATAGCTTGACAAGAATTTTAAACCATTGTAATTGATTCTACCCCACATGAATTGCCTGCGGCATGGTTGCAATGGCGATAAGATGATTGCTCACCTTTTTGCAGACTGGGTTTGCAAAGAGGGTATGAAGAAAGACGCAAGGGCCTGTGTCACAGTTCACCCAGAGCAGCCGCGTGACAGAGCTCCCTCTGACGTACGGGCTGCTCTCAGGGGCACACATGGAGATGGACATCGGCCACGGCTGGCAAATCATCAACTCTGTGAATGATGCCCTTGGTCTGCCTGGAACTTGTTGGTCTGCCAGCACATTGAGATGGCTGTGGAGGAATGCTTCCAAATAACACAATCCAGACTGCAAGAGTAGGTACTGAGGAACACACTGAAGTTTGGTGCAGCCACAAGGGTTCAGTGGACAAGGACAACAGTGTAGGCTTATCCTGGAGAGGGCGGGGCCATGGCTAACAAGGGAAGTCAAAGCTAATGTAAACGCAAAAGAGAGGGCATAGAGGTGCAGGAGTACAAATACTTAGGTGTTCACCTCAACAACAGACATGACTGGAAAACCAACACCAAGGCTGTTTCCAAGAAGGGGATGAGCAGACTATTTTCTAAGGAAGCTGAGATCCTTCAATGTGTGCAGCAGGATGTTGGAGATCTTTTTCCAGTCTGTTGCAGCAAGTGCAGTCTTCTTTGCAGCTTTAAGTTAGGGAAGCAGCATCGGTGCTGGTGATGCAAAAAGTCTAAATAAACTCATCAAAAAGGCTGGACCCGGATTCTTGAGTTAGTGGTAGAGAGGAGGTCACAAAGCAAACTTATCCATTATGGACAATCTGGCACATCCTCTTCATGTCCTACTGAATAAGCAGCAGAGCACTCTTTCAAACAAACTCATTCAGTTCTGCTGTCACAAGGATCATTACAGAAAATCTTTCCTATCAGATGCAATAAGCATATACAACAATTCATCTGTGCGACAGGAGAACACACATCATAGTACAATAGTCTGTTTTATTTTTCATACATTGATGGACATTGGTAAATTATTATTGTGTATATTATTATTCTGTACTTTATTAGTTAAGTCTGCACACCGCTAAGTGTGTTTTTAAATGTTGCTGCTGTAGCAAAAGAATTTCTCACTTGGGATCAATAAAGTATTTTGACTACTACTACTACTACTACTACTACTACAAGAAAAGCAAAAATTAGTGGGTAGAGGATTGGGAAGCTTTTAAAAACTGACAGAGAGCAACCAAAAGAATCATTAGGAAAGAAAAGATGAAATATGAAAGCAAGCTAAACAAGCGGATAGTAAAAGCTTTTTCAGGTATGTAAATGTGGCTGGAGAAATAATAACAAGGGACAAAGAGATGGCAGATGAACTAAATGAGTATTTTGCATCAATCTTCACTGTTGAAGACACTAGCTGTGTGCCAGATGTTAAAGGCTGTGAAGGAAGAGAAGTGAGTACAGTTATGATTACAAGGGAAAAGATGCTCAAAATATTGAAAGACACAAGTCATCTGGACCAGATGAACTGCACCCTAGGGTTCTGAAAGAGGTAGTGGTAGAGATTATGGAGGCATTTGTAATGATCTTTCAAAAAATCACTGGACTCTGGCATGGTGTCAGAGGACTAGAAAATTGCAAATATCACTCTTACTCTTTAAGAAAGGAGGAAAGTAGTTTTTGAAAGTAGATGTGGAAAGGCTGCTTCCCCTTGGTGGGAATGTCTAGGAAAAAAGGGCACAGCCTCAGGATAGAGGAGTGTCCATTTAAAACAGATGTGCAGAAATTTCTTTAACCAGAGGGTGGTGAATTTATGGAATTTGTTACTACAGGCAGCTGTGGAAGCCAGGTCATTGGGTGTTTGTAAGGCAGAGCTTGATAGTTTCTTAATCGATCACGGCATCAAAGGTTACGGGGAGAAGACCGGGAAATAGGGTTGAGGGGGGAAAAGGATCAGCCATGATTGAATGGCAAAGCAGACTTGATGGGCCAAATGGCCTAATTCTGCTCCTATTTCTTATGGTCTATGGAAATTTTTGAACAAGTTGGCAAAAGCACAAACCTTCCCTACCAAGTTATTCCACAACAAGCATTAAAAGTTCCAAAGTGCAGAATTGGTACCTCTCTATTAGTGAACACATTTGTACAATCTCGCAATACATAAAATTCTTACTCAACTCTGCAAACTCCACCTATCTCCCAGAGACAAAGAATAAACATATGCAGTTTCAAACATTTATGATCACTTCTGAAAATACCCGCAAAAGGATTTACTAAATTGTACTTACTGAATGAATGTATAATTAGGTCAATTCTGACTATCTATGCTCTTCAAAATTTTATAAATCTTTTTAAGGTTACCGTCCAGCATCCTATGTTTCAGAGCAGAACAAACACAGCTGATCTAAATTATCCTCATAGCCTTCCATTTCAGGCAATCACTTTCAGGATTCATAAAAATTAAAAAGTACAAAGTGTTTCTCGTACTTACCAATGCTAAATGAGGAACAAATCATTGGAGAGCCTGGTCTCGACCTCTCTGTAAACTTCAATGGCTGATTCCTAATTGAAAGGAATTCAAGATTAAAGAAAAATACGTCTTTTTAGCTAAACCTCTCAATAACTGTTTTTCTTTGTTTTTCAGATGAATGATAACATAGTGTTATAACAATCAAAGCTGAAATAACAGTCTTACCTACTGTTTTTAACTCCAATGCCTTCTTGAAAATTTGTAATTAAGCCATTTTGCCGAGATATAACCCAAGTGGTGCCCAAATGGCCATCAAATAAAGTTTATAAAGGAAAGCATATAGAAAAGGAAGATAAATGAAGAACAAATCATTGCACAGCATGGTCTCAACCGCTCCTGTAAACTTCAATCGCTAATTCAGAATTGAAAGGAATTCAAGATTGAATTCAAGGAGAGTATGTTGTCTCCCTGGTACCAGGGTCGAGGACATCTCGGATTGAGTCCACAGCAAACTTAAGTGGGAGGATGAACATCAGAAATAGTGGTCTATGTGGGTACCAATGACATGGGTAGGATGAGTGATAAGGTTATGCACAGGGAGTTGAGAGTTAGGCGTAGTACCTCCAGAATTGTGATCTCAGAATTACTACCCATGCCACCTGTAAATGAGGCCAGAACAAGGAAGATTATACAGTTTTACACGTGGCTAAGCAGTTGGAGTAGGAGGGAGGGCATAAGATTTTTGGACCATTGGGCTCACTTCCAAGGAAAGTGGGACCTGTACAGAAGGAACAGTTTGCATCTGAACTGGAGGGGGACCAATATCCTATCAGTAAAGTTTGCTAATATTGCAAAGTGAGGGTTTAAACTAGAGTTGCAGGGGAATGGGAACCAGAGTGCCAACAGTGGAGAGGCTGTGGAGACAGATGTTAGTAAGACCTCAGACAAAGTCAGCAATCAAAAGGTTGCGCATGGTTCAATGAGTGAACTGAGTTGTGCATATTTCAATGCAAGTAGTATTATAGGAAAAGTCGATAAGCTCAGGGCAGGAATCAACACTTGGAATTTTGACATTCTAGCCACAGGAACACAGAAAACCTACAGCACAATACAGGCCCTTCAAGCCCACAATGCCGTGTTGAACATGTACTTAGTTTAGAAATGACCTAGGGTTACACAGAGCCCTTTATTTTCCTAAGCTCCATGTACCTATCCAGGAGTCTCTTAACAGACCCTACCGTATCCTCCTCTATCACCATCGCCGGCAGCCCATTCCGTGCACTCACCACTCTCTGTGTAAAAGCCTTACCCAATATCTCCTCTGTACCTACTTCCAAGCACCTTCAAAATTGTGCCCTCTCGTGTTAGGCATTTCAGCCCTGGGAAAAAGCATCTGATTATCCACACGATCAATGCCTCTCATCATCTTATACGCCTCTATCAGGTCACCTCTCATCCTCCGTCGCTCCAAGGAGAAAAGGCCAAGTTCACTCAGCTTATTCTCATAGGGCATGCTCCGCAATCCAGGCAACATCCTTGAAAATCTCCTCTGCACCCTTTCTATAGTTTCCACATCCTTCCTGCAGTGAGGTGACCAGAACTGAGCACGGTACTCCAAGAGGGGTCTGACCAGGGTCCTATAAAACTGTAATATTGCCTCTCAGCTCTTAAACCGGCTCTTCCATGTAAACTCTATCTGCCACTTCTCAGCCCAGTTTTACATCCTAGCGATATCCACTGTAACCTCTGACAGCCCTCCACATTATCCACAACACCTCTAACCTTTGTGTCATCAGCAAATTTACTAACCCATCTCTCCACTTCCTCACCCAGGTCATTTATAAAAATCACAAAGAGAAGGGGTCCCAGAACAGATCCCTGAGGCACACCATTGGTCACCGATCCCCATGCAGAATATCACCATTCTACAACCACTCTTTGCCTTCTGTGGGCAAGCCAATTCTGGATCAACAAAGCAAGGTCCCCTTGGATCCCATGCCTCCTTACTTGCTCAATAAGCCTTGCATGGGGTACCTTTTCAAATGCCTTGCTGAAATCCATATACACTACATCTATTGCTCTACCTTCGTCAATGTGTTTAGTCACATCCTCAAAAAATTCAATCAGGCTCGTAAGGTATGATCTGCCTTTGACAAAGCCATGCTGACAACTCCTAATCATATTATGCCTCTCCAAATGTTCAGAAATCCTGCCTCTCACAATCTTCTGCATCAACTTACCAATCACTTAAGTAAAATTCACTGGTCTATCATTTCCTGGGCTATCTCTACTCCCTTTCTTGAATAAGGGAACAACATCTGCAACCCTCCAATCCCGTCCCACTTGATGATGCAAAGATCATTGCCAGAGGATCAGCAATCTCCCCCCTTAACTCCCACAACAGCCAAGGGTCTATTTCATCCGGTCCCGATGACTTATCCAATTTGATGCTTTCCAAAAGCTCCAGCACATCCTGCTTCTTAAAGTCTATATGCTCAAGTTTTTCAGTCCACTGCAATTCATCCCTACAATCCCCAAGGTCCTTTTCCGTAGTGAATACTGAAGCAAAGTATTAAGTCATTAAGTACCTCTGCTATCTCCTCTAGTTCCATTCACACTTTTCCACTGTCACACTTGATTGGACCTATTCTCTCACGGCTTATCCTCTTGCTCTTCACATACTTGTAGAATGCCTTGGGGTTTTCCTTAATCCTGCTTGCCAAAGCCTTCTCATGGCCCCTTCTGGCTCTCCTAATTTCATTCTTAAGCTCCTTGATAGCCTTTCAACCTTTCTTAAGCTTTTCTTTTCTTCTTGACTAGATTTTCAACAGCCTTTGTACACCATGGTTCCTGTACCCTACTATCCTTTCTCTCAATGGAACTTACCTATGTAGAACGCCACGCAAATATCCCCTGAACATTTGCCACATTTCTGGCATACATTTCCCTGAGAACATCTGCTCCCAATTTATACTTCCAAGTTCCTGTCTGATAGCTTCATATTTCACTTTACTCCAATTAAACACTTCCCTAACTTGTCTGTTCCTATCCCTCTCCAATGCTGTGGTAAAGGAGATAGAATTGTGATTACCATCTCCAAAATGCTCTCCCATTGAGAGATCTGACAACTGACCAGGTTCATTTCCCAATACCAGATCAAGTACAGCCTCTCCTCTTCTAGGCTTATCTACATATTGTGTCAGGAAACCTTCCTGAACACACGTAAGAAACTCCACCCCATCTAAACCCCTTGCTCTAGGAAGATGCTAAGCAATATTTGGGGAAATTAAAATCTCCCACCACCACAACCCTGTTGTTATTACACCTTTCTAGAATCTGTCTCCCTATCTGCTCCTCGATGTCCCTGTTACTATTGGGAGATCTATTAAAAAAAAACACCCAATAGAGTTATTGACCCCTTCCTGTTTCTAACTTCCACCTAGAGACTCAGTAGACAAACCCTCCATGACTTCCTCCTTTTCTGCAGCCTTGATACCATCTCAGATCAACAGTGCTACGCCCCTACCTCTTTTGCCTCCCTCTCTGTCCTTTCCGAAACACCTAAAGCCTGGCACTCTAAGTAACTATTCCTGCCCTTGAGTCATCCAAGTCTCTGTAATGGTCACAACACCATAGCTCCAAGTACTGATCCATGCTCTGAGCTCGTCTACTTTGTTCATGATGTTTCTTGCATTAAAATAGACACATCTCAACCCATGTGTCTGAGCACATCATTTCTCTATCACTTGCCTATCTTCCCTCTCACACTCCCTGTAAGCTTCCTCTATTTGTGAGCCGACCTCCCCTTCCTTCGTCTCTTCAGTTCGGTCCCAATTCCTCAGCAACTTTAAATTCTCCCCAACAGCCTTAGCAAACCTCCCTGCCAAGATATTCATCCCCCTTGGATTCAAGTGTAATCCATCCTTTTTGCACAGGTTGCGCCTGCCCCAAAAGAGGTCCCAAGGATCCAAAAAATTTAATCTCTGCTCCCTGCTCCAATCCCTCAGCCACACAGTTATCTTCCACCTCACTCTATCCCTATACACACTGTCGCGTGACACAGGCAGTAATCCCAAGATTACTACCTCTGAGGTCCTGCTTCTCAGCTTCTTTCCTAACTCCCTGTAGTCTACTTTCAGGACGTTTTCCTACCTATGTCGTTAGTACCAATATGTACTATGCCCTCTAGCTGATCACCTTCTCACTTTGGGATATCGTAGAAGTGATCTGAAATATCCTGGACCCTGGCACCTAGGAAGCAAACTATCATCTGTGTTTCTTTCCTGCATCTGCAGAATCACCTGTCTGACCCCCTAAAAAGAGTCCCCTATCACTGTTGCCATCCTCTTCCTTTCCCTCCCCTTCTGAGCCACAGGGCCAGACTCTGTGCCAAAGGCACGGCCACTGTTGCTTCCCGCAGGTAGATTGTTCTCCTCCCCCCACCCCAACTGTACTCAAACAGGAGTACTTATTGTTAAGGGGGACAGCCACAGAGGTACTCTCTAGTATCTGACTCTTGCCCTTCCGTCTCCTAACTGTTACCCACTTACCTGTCTCCCAAGGCCCCGGTGAGACTACTTGCCAATAGCTCCTCTCTATCACCTCCTCACTTTCCCTGACCAGACAAAGGTTATCGAGCTGCAGCTCCAGTTCCCTGATGGGGAACCCAAGGAGCTGCAGCTCGACGCACCTGGCACAGATACGGCCATCCAGGAGACTGGGAGTCTCCCCGACTTCCCACATCTGACACCCACTAAAGAACACTGGCCTCACAGACATACTTCCTATTCCTCACAGGTAGCTTACCTCGCCTCGACACGCTATCGACAAAGCCCCATTGAACCAAAAGCCCTCCTACTCTGTCTACCTCTGTCACCCACTCCTCTGACTTCCACTCTAGAAAGCCATTAGTGAAACTTGTTTACAGGAGGGACAGAACTGGCAGCTCAATACTCTGGGGTTCCATTGCTTTAAATGTGGCAGAGCTGAGGGATTAAAGCAGGAGGGGTGGCGTTACTAGTCAAGGCAGTGCCTCGTCAGTAGAGACTGAAGAATTCATCTAATGAGGCATTATGGATGCAACTAAGAAATAAGAAAGGTATGACCACGTTAATGGGGCTATACTACAGACCACACAACAGTCTTACGGTCTTAGAAGAATACATTTGTAAAGAGATCACAGCTTGTTGCAAGAAACATAAGGTAGCTATAGTAGCTGGCAGCCCTTTCCAATCCTGTGCATTGAAGTCTCAAGTCAGAGGTGGTGATGCAGCCAGTCAGAATGCTCTGAACAAGATCACAACAAAGTCTCATTCCCAACATCTCATGCACAATATGGGATTTGAATTTGCCTTTTCCACAATATCTACATTCTGCAGATGAGCAACAATGCATAAAAAACTGTAATTTTTTTAAGTATCAGCTTGTGGATATTAATACAGCTAATGAAATTAATGAATTAAAACCAAACTGGTGACAGCATTGTTTTGCATTGTTTTAATAGTGATGAGACTATTACTAAAATCTTTAGGAAAGGAAACCTGCTGAACAAACATGGTCTGACATGATTCATTTCTGTAGATTTTGAATTGAATGTCTTCTGAAAAGCCAGCAATCTACTCATTTGCATCAAACCACTACAAAGAAAATGACATCGAGGTTAAATGAACTGGATTACCCTGCATCAACCTTGGCATTCCTTTCAAACACGACAGATGATATATTTAGCAACATTTCAGCTGGAACTTGTTTCCTTGAAACAAAACATCATGAGGACATTTGATAGAGGTTTTGATGTCTTGATGCATTTAATCAAGTAAAGGAAACTTAATTATAATAGATGGCTCAAGGACCAGAAAGGCAGAGGTTAAAATTTAAGCAAATAAAAATCAACAAGGGGAAAATGCAAGAAAAATATTTAAAGAGTGATTAGGATCTGGAATTTATCCCCTGCACAGGAGGTGAAAATAAGATTAGATCCTTAAAGGAAATTGAATATATAATTAGGAATGTACAGAGCTACAGGGAAAAGAATGGAGAAGCAGGTTGGTTGGATTGTTCCATCTGGAAGTGGCAAAGTTTCAATAGAGAATAGCCCTCTACTGTGCCTACTATTGTATAATTCTATCAGAGTTTCACATATGCAGCATTACATAAAATCATATGACAGCATTAACCAATCAGAACTATTCTTTTTTTAGGATCTGTAACTATACAATGTCTCTTATTCATTGAGACTAAAACATTTCAAGTGCTCAAACAGCTGCTGCAATGTTTTTCAGATCAAGAATCATTGACCCATTATTGGTTAAATTTGGCATGTGAAAATTTCACCATGCCTGCAAAAACATAGTGCTTCTCAATCATTTGATCTGTTCACGCTCATATATTGTAATTTCAATTATAACCCTAAATTAATCTGCTAAATCCAGAGAGCAAAGCATTTGTAACCAATTGAGAAAATAATTTTGTATCGAATTGACCATGAACAAACATTTCTGTTCACTGTAATTGCTCCCTTGAAATCTTTTTGTCATTCTTTCTTTTTGACTATTGTCATGCTTCCAATGATATGGTACAATAATATTTCACACTTATTGTTTGAGAATAAAATTATTTTCGGGAAGTGAGAAATCATTTTCAATGTGGGAAAAAAATCAATTTTATTTCCTTTGTCATTTCAGAATATTTATTCTGACTGACATTGAAGGTTTTATAAATAATGGTCATTATTACTCTTTGAAAATATTACAAATGTGGTAGTGCATACAAATATCAGCAAAGACTAAATAAATATTTTAAAAGAACCGGTAAATTATTAAACCAAGATTATAATTTTCCCAATTTACAAAATAGCCACTTTATGTCACTCATTGATCAATACTTAGTAAAACTTACTTAAACTTTAGTGTATCTGAATCCCACTGCCAAAAACACACACTCCCATCAGATCCTGTAGAGGCCATGTACCGGACTGAGCCTTTACTCATTGGACCAAACTGGAAAATTGTAGAAAGCAGCATCATGCATAAAACACAAGGACTATTGTAAATAGTTCAATCATATTTACATAATAGCAGCAAAAATAGATGAATCACATTCTTTGCTTTAATGCAGCTGCAACAAATTAAAAACTTAATTTTAAATGACAAAACCTCATTAATAATACTGAATCTCTATTTACTAATTTATTTTGACATTCGTATGTGTAAAGTAGTTGAATCAACATTTATCTGTGTTCCGGGCACTCACACATCATGTACAATATTTATATGTTTAGATGGTGGCCAAAACTGAAATTTCAAAACTATAATTGGAGCACTCAATGGCATCTAACCCCAATGTCTATCCAGACAACCTTTCCAACTGGATTTTTAATGCCAAATTCTGAATTCCAGTAACTTTGCCTGAGTTGCATTGTCAATTTGAGATGCTGATACAAAAATGACTGGACAACCATTTAAAAAGTATGTTGAAAAATACAATGACTGATCAGATTGTAAAATAACTTCCAATTTGTATCAGCATGCTGCGCTTTTCTCCCCCAATAAGAATCTACTGCAATTATATATATCGAAGTATTTGAGTATCACGTTACAACAACCAGTTCACATAATGAAAGAGCAAGACTTTTACATACCTACATTCAATTACAGAAAAGTTTTTTTAGAACCCTTTGCAGTTAATTATTTTTCTGAACTAATTTGTATGAAACTAAAAGGCAGAAGCCTGATTTTTAAAGTAAGTACATAATTCTGTTCCGTGCAGGCACATGCAAGCTCTTTCAGAGCTAACTTGCTGAAATCATTGTTTTTAAGTTCAGGGTTATGCAGAAGAAATTTATGTAATTTTGTTGTCATCAGAATGAAATCCTTAAGTCACCATATGAAAACTGGTAGAATCAAGAAAAGAGCAAACCTATTGATTACGATTTTAAATATAGTATTTACAATTTCATAAACTTTACATATTTTTAATATTACCTGCAAAGAAGTAATGGATCCCGTGTGTCCTTGTAGCACAGCTACTGGAGCGCATGTTCTCAAGCACCACACTCGAATTAGCTTATCACAACTGCCAGCAGCTAAAATAGAGTTCTCGTAATTCACGGCCATATCAGAAATTTCAGTAGAGTGGCCACGCAAGGTAGAGAGTAATCGACCAGTGTGTGTGGCCCAGATCTTTACGAGACAATCATCAGAGCCCTGGAACATAATTATTAACGTGTTGCTGAACAACTTTCTGAATTCTATAGAGCCTTTAAACCCCCATTTACCTCACTTAATTTTCCACTCCTCTAATTTAACCTAACCTTATGTGGTGCAAGCTACCATGGTAACTCACATGTAGAATTTGCCACATCATTACATGAGAGCTTAAAATTAATTTGATAGACTTATTTTGCCTATAATTGAAGCTCAAATCAAACTGATTCACAAAACATTTGATGGTACAACTTGTACACAAATCCTACTAAAATGAAATGACAATGATAAAGCTTTTGAGATGCAAGATGCATAAAATCTATAGATTTATTTTGTCACAAACAGCTACAGCAGAAATTGGCAAAACATACCAATCACCAAAGATGGAGTTGATGTGACTGAATTTAAGAATAGAATTAATTTCAATGTTCATTTTAGATTTTCAACCCTTCCATTCACAAGATGCAGCATATCATCCCTTCGAAATATGATGCAAACTATTAGGATCAAAGCTGACAAATCCCAGACATAACTGCCTGTTTTCCTGGGTTTGAAAAGACATAGGTCCAGAGATAGTGGATGGACAGAGTCAAAGACTTACAGCACTGAATTGAATTGAATTGAATTGAATGACCTTTACTGTCATTATACATGGATAAAATGAAACTCTGTTTGGCTTCCTCTCAGGCAATTAAATAAAGCAGCAGATTAAAAAAAAGTAATAGAAAAACAGTATTAAATAGATAAGTAGCAGAAAATAAATTGCAGCAGCACCAGAATATCACAGTAATGCACAAAGTGCCGTTAGTGCAAGTATTTGAGTCCTTGTGTGTGCATGTGTGTGCTGATAGTTTCAGTCATTGTTCTGTGGGAGTGGTGTATTGGAGGCCACAGCTCTGGGGTAGCAGCTGTTCCTCATTCTATATGTTCTGGTTTTTAGTGTCCTGAACCTTTTGCTGGACTGCTGTGGGTCAAACAAGGAGTGGCTGGGGTGTGTGGTGTCTCTGGTTATGTTGATTGCTTTCCTCCTGAGTCTGCTGGAATAGATGGTGTCCAGTCCTGGGAGCTCCATCCTGACAATTCGCTGGGCCGCCTTCACACGATGCAGGCCTTGTCGCTCAGCGGATGTGCAGCTGGCATACCACGCTGTAGCACTGTTAGTCAGGATGGTTTCAATTGTGCTTCTGTAGAAGTTAAGCAACAGCTTTTGTGGGAGTTTGGCCTGTTTCAGCTTTCTGAGGAAGAAGAGTCTTTGTTGTGCCTTTTTTTTTTTTACAAGCAGCGAGGTGTTGGTGGTCCATGTCAACTGTTTTAACAACATAACTCCAAGGAAATTTAGGTTTTCCACACTTTCCACTACCTCTCCATGTATATGGAGGGGGGTGTGTACTCTGTCCTTTAATCTCCTGAAGTCAATGATCATCTCTTTTGTTTTAGAAGTGTTAAGGACCAGGTCGTTGTCCTTACACCACTTCATCAGATGATCCACCTCATCCGAGATCAGGCCAACCACTGTGGTATTGTCTGCAAATTTAATTATGGAGTTGGAGGTATAGATGGAGGTGCAGTCATGTGTGATGAGTGTACAGAGCATAGGGCTCAGCACACAGCCCTGCGGGGTGCCTATTTTTAAGATGAGAGTGGTGGAGGTGTGCTTACCAACTCTGACTTGCTGTGGTCGGTCTGTGAGAAAGTCCATGACTCATGAGCACAGGGAGGAACCAAGGCCAAGAGTGTTCAGTTTGCTGACCAGTTTATGGGGGGTGACTGTGTTAAATGCAGAACTGAAATCCACAAATAACATCCTCACGTAAGTGTTCAGTTCCTCAAAGTGAGTCAGAGCAATATGGAGGGCTGTTGTGATTGCATCCTCTGTGAAGCGGTTTGCCCGGTAGGCAAACTGGTGTTTGTCCAGATCAGGTGGGATTGTAGCCTTAATGTGTGAGAGCACAAGTCTCTCAAAGCACTTCATGGCTATGGATGGGTGTCAGCGGTACAGGGAAATAGTCATTCAGATACTTCACAGCTGATTTTTTGGGCACTGGGATGATGGTGGAGGTTTTAAGGCATGTTGGAACAATAGCTTGCTGCAATGAGAGGTTAAATATACTTGTAAACATCTCAGCAAGCTGGTCAGCATATGCTTTCGGTACCCAGCCAAGCACTCCGTCTGGGCCAGCTACCTTACTCGCATTCACTTTCCTCAGGGTGGATCTCACCTGATGTTGCTTAAGGACCAGTGTAGACATCATACAGCAGGAAACATGCATTTTGGTCCAAATGGTCCATAGAGACCAAGATTCCCATTTAAGAATGTCCATTTGCCCATGTTTTCTCTTAACCTTTCCTAACCGTATACTTTTTACACATGTTGTTTATGTACCTGCCTCAATGATTCTTACTGGCAGCTCATTCTGATATAATGACTACTCTCCTGGTGAAAAAGGTGCCCCTCAGGTTCTGTTAAACCAAACACCTTTCACCTTAAACCTATGCCTTCTAGTTCTGATTCCCCAACTCTAGGGGGAAAAAAAAGTGCACATTCACCACATGTCCCTCATGATATCTACCTCTGTGAGATCACTCCTCATACTCCTTTGCTCCAGAGGAAGAATCTCAGTCTACTCAATCTCTCTCTGTAATTCAGTCCTTCAAGTCCTGGTAACATCCTTTACGGGTAGCATAAATATTTCCACTAATATTGGAAAGATTTCTGAGGAATAGAAAACATTAATGATGATACCACTATTCAATAAAGGAAGGTGAAAGATGCCAGAAAATTATAGGCAACAATTGTCAAGAGACTGTTGGACAATATGGGGATGCTTAGCAGGACTTTTGATGCCAACTAAACAATGCCAATGTAGTTTTGTGAAAATTGCCTAACAAATTTAGAGAATGTAACTAACAGTAGGTAAAGAAAATGTCAATGGACAAAATAGATTTCTGAGGCACGTTTGATAAGGTGTCACTTAGAAACCTCAAAATAAGGACATGAAGTATTGGTCCAAGAAGTCAACTGTTGTACTCTTTTCCACAGATGCTGCCTGGACTGCTGAGTTCCTCCAGCATTTCAGTGTGTTGCTTGGATTTCAAGCATCTGCAAATTTCTCATGTTTGTGACACAAGGTTGAAATGAATGTGCACATTTCTATTCAGCAGACTGGAATGAGCAGGGTGCCTTGGAGTGCAGGGATCCCTCTATTTTAGTGACTTGGATAAAGTAACCAAGTGTAGTATTTCCAAGGATGCTGACAGAGGAGGAAAACAAACTGCGAGAAGGACGTCAACTGACCAAGATTCCTCAATCTAACTTCTGAGATGAGGATCAAACTTTCAAAAAAGTTTGCAAAAATGAAGGGCGATCTAATTGAAACATACAACATACAAATGGGAGCAAGACAGGGTATGTTCGTGGTTTTGAAAAGAGGTGTTTACACTAGCAGGAGTCTCTCAAATGACAGACATTTTTAAGATAAGGTCTTCTCACAGAGGGTAGCAAATTTCTGGAATACTCTACCCCAGAGAACTGCAAATCACCAGAAGGGGATCTGTTACAGAACAGGAGTTGAGCCATGGGGTAGCAGTCATGATCATGTGAAATGGCAGCCAAACTTGGAGGGGCTCAATAGCCTATCCTGTTCACATTTTCTTGTGTGCCTACAAAAGGATATTGACATTTTCAGTCAATTATGAGAAAAGATAGCAGCTGGAGTACAAGCTGAAGCATGGGAATATCTGCTTTAATAGTAGAAACAGAAAAACACATTGAATGGTGTGAGCTACACCATTATATATGATCTGCATGCCATTTTTCTGAAACAGGAATGTTATCTGCAGGAACAACAAATGATTAAGACAGCAAGGTACAGTGATGCTAGATAGTTTGTGAACCCTGCAGAATTTTCTCTATTTCTGCATAAATATGACCTAAAATGTGATCAGATAGTCACACAAATCCAAAAACTAGATAAAGAGAACCCAATTAAATAACACAAAAACATCATTTGTCATTCATTTATTGAGAAAAATTATTCAATATTACATGCATTTGCTGGGAAAAGTATGCAAACCTTTACTTTCCATAACTGCTGTGACCCCTTGTACAGTAATAACTTCAACCAAACGTTTTTGATAACTGTTGATCAGTCCCACACATTGGCTTAGAGGTATTTTAGACCATTTCTCCTTACAAAACTGCTTCAACTCTTGGATATTGGTGGGTTTCCTTGCATGAACTGCTTGCTTCAGGACTTCCACAACATTTCTATAAGATTATGGTCAGAATTTTGACTCAGCCATCCCAAAACATGAATTTTCCTATTTTTAAACCATTCTGTTGATGATTTACTTTTGTCTTTTGGATCACTGTCTTGTTGCATTATCCAACTTTCATTAAGCTTCAGATGATGGACTGCTACCCTGACATTCTCCTGTAAAATGTCTTGATATAATCTTGAATTCATTGTTCTCTCAACGATTGCAAGCTATCCAGGCCCTGAGGCAGCAAAGCAGCCCCATACCATGATGCTCCTTCCAACGTGCTTCGCAGTTGGGATGAGGTTTGGGTGTTGGTGTACAGTGCCTTTTTTCCTCCAAAGATAGAAATGTGCATTCTTCTGCCAAAAAGTTCAACTTTTGTCTCATCTGTTCACTGAACATTATCCCAGAAGCACCACTGTAGAACATCTGAGGGGTGTTTTACAATCTTGAGACGTACAGAAATGATTTTTTTTTGGAGAGCAGTGGTTTCCACCAGGGTGTCCTTCTTATTCAATGTTTTTCTTATAGTGGACACATGAACAGAGATTTCTGCAGGTCTTTTGCTGTTACCCTTGGGTTCGTTTTCATCCCCTTCAGTATTGCATGTTGTGCTCTTGGTGTGATCTTTACAGGATGCCCACTCCTAGGGAGAGTAGCAACAGTACTGAGTTTCCTCCATTTGTAGACAATTTCTCATACAGTGGGCTGATGAACACTCAGATCTTTAGAAATGTTTTTGTAGCCTTTTCCAGCTCGACCCATCTCTACAATTCTTCTTCCAAGGTCCTCTAAAAGTTGCTTTGATCTAAGCATGGTGCATATAAACAGATTTTTCCTGAGAAGAGCAAGCTCTGTCAGTAACCTGATTTTGTGTGCCTTTTTTATAGGTCATCTCCACAACCCACATCTCACTGATTGGAGCAGCTGGCTCCAAATTACTTTTGTAGAAGGCATTACCCCAGGGGTTCATATACTTTTCCCAACAATACATGTAATATTGGTAATTTTTCTCAACAAATAAATGTTTTTTGCGTTTTATAATTTAATTGGGTTTTCTTTATCTAGTTTTAGAACTTACACGAAGATCTGATCACATTTTAGGTCATACTTATGCAGAAATAGAAAATTCTACAGGGGAGGGGGAGACCGCCTCTGTCTGTCAATGGAGTAGCACTAATTCTGTGCTGCTCTTAGTTTTCTCTCCCTCCCCCCAGCTTAAATTTTGAATTTAAAATTTTTAATTGCTGATTCTTGAAGGGGAGTAATATGTCTATGTCTACAAGAAGTGAGAAGAATCCGCATGAACCTACAGACAAAGGTAATGGAAAAGGAAAGATGCCAAAGGAAAGATCTGATGAAATGCCAGCATGGGCTGAAGATATCGTTCGTACACAGAGATCAATTCAAGATCAGAATAAGGCAATTAAAGATCAATGGCTGGGAGGGGGTTGGGAGAGACGAGACCAACAGAGTGGCCCATGGCTTCGCATCTATCTTAGTTTGCTTGCCTTTGTTTCGGGCTTTTGGGAAGGTGGGTGGGTTTAGAGTTAGGAGTTTTTTTTCCTTTGGTGGTTCCAGAGCAAGTGTGTTTTCTATATGGCTGTATTCTTCATCACCGCTATCTTTGATAATCCCATATTGGTATGTGTTCTGCGCATGTATAAAGTAAATTGGAATAAAATTATAGTATGGCAGTTAAACAGATTAATGTAATAAGTTGGAATGTACGTGGTTGGAATCATCCTATTAAACAAAAAAAGACTTAAAATTATTAATCAATTCCAACCTGATATAATTTTTGCTCAGGAGACGCATATCAGGGCGGGAGATCAAAATAGATTTTGATCTGGTGGAATGGAATACAACTCCATGCTACTTCTCAGAGCAAAACTAAGGGCATGTCTATCTTTATTAAATCTAATATATTTACTCAAGAGGATACTGAATCAGATTCTAATGGTAGATTTTTAATTGTTAAAGGAGTGATTTATAATAGAAAGGTTGTTTTGGTTAATTTGTATGGTCCTAATTTAGATAATCCTTATTTTTTCAAAAAAAGTATTTGCTTTACTGCCAGATTTAAATGAGCATATGTTGATAATAGGTGGGGATCTTATCTGTTGTTTAAATCGTATGATTGACAAAAACTCAACTAATCAGCGACTTCCAAATCGTTCTGCGTCAGTTATTAACTCCTTTTTGACCGATTTTGAGTTGATCGAATTATGGAGGCATTTACACCCTGATAAGAGAATATTCCTTTTTTTCACGTTTATAAAAAATATTTGAGGGTTGATTATATTATAATTGATCCCCGTTTTTTGCCTAATATTAAAAACTGTGAATATGACGCTATTGCTATATTTGATAATGCGCCTTTGAGTTTTCCTTTGAGTTTGACGATGTCATTTTTGGCTGTCCACCATGGCGCATGCCTCAGACTTTATTGCAAAACACTGACTTTATCAGTTTTATCGAAAGCCAGATAAAAGAATTTTTTTCTAATGATATAGGAGGTATGTCTAAATTAATTATATGGGATACATTCAAAGCATTTTTACGTGGTCAGATTATTTCTTATTCAACTAAACTTAAAAAACAGACTAAAGCAGAATTAGATAAAATTTCGGAACAAATTAAAGATTTAGATAATATCTATGCAACTTCCCCTAATATTGACTTATTTAAAAGGGTGGAACTTCAAATACAAATACTTTATTGTCACCAAACAATTGATACTAGAGCATACAATCATCAAAGTGATTTGTTTCTGCGCTTCATGCTCCCTGAAGTACAAATCGAAGTAAATATAATAAAAATTTAAATTATAATCATAATTAGAAAATAGAAAAGGGAAGGTACTGTAGTGCAAGTCAGGTCCAGATATTTGGAAGTTACGGCCCAGATCCGGGTCAGGATCTGTTCAGCAGTCTTATCACAGTTGGAAAGAAGCTGTTCCCAAATCTGGCCATACGTATCTTCATGCTCCTAAACCTTCTCAATCACAATATAACTTATTATTAACTCATCCAATTGAAGGTTATCTACTTAAGTTAAAGAGCCAATTTTATATGTTTGGAGATAAAAATAATAAACTACTTGCATCTCAATTAAAATCAGCTGGAGCCAAGAGGTAGTTTTTGAAAATTCGTAGTAAAGATGGTACCCTGGCTCGGGATTATGAAGAAATTAATAAGATTTTTCAAGATTTTTATACTGAACTTTATAAATCTCAATGTCCAGTAGACTCTTCTGAAATGAATGGTTTTTTTTAATGAAAGATTGCTTTTCCTAAAATTTCTGCTGAGGATCAAAAAACTCTTGATGCCCAAATTACTGAATCTGAAATACATAAAGCTATTTTTTCAATGCAATCTAATAAGGCCCCAGGACTTGATGGTTATCCTGTAGAATTTTATAAAAAATTTGGAAAATTGCTTTCTCCATATATGTTGGAGATGTTAAAGATTCTTTTGTGAAAAGTGATTTACCCTCTACTTTTTAATGAAGCTTCAATTTCTTTAATTCTCAAAAAGGATAAAGATACAGACCTATACAGACCTATTTCATTATTGAATGTTGATGCTAAGATTCTCTCAAAGATTATGGCCGATCAGTTGGAGAGTATTTTGGGTAAAATCATTCTTAAAGATCAAACAGGCTTTATAAAGGGTCGTTATTCTTTCTCAAATGTTCCCAGATTATTTAAGATTATATATTCGTCTTCTTCTAAAACTCCACAGTGCGTTATATCTTTGGATGCTGAAAAAGGATTTGATCGAGTCAAATGGAAATATTTATTTAATGTTTTAGAAAAATTTGGTTTTGGTATTAATTTCAATAATTGGATTAAAATGATATATAAAGCTCCTATTGCTACTGTTGTCACTAATAACTGTAGGTCTTTTTTTCAGCTATCATGGGGGACAAGACAAGGTTGTCCATTAAATCCTTTGTTATTTAACTTAATATTAGAACCCCTTGCTATTGTTCTTCATGAAGCCGAAAATATTCATGGGATTTTTGTGAGTGAAACAATGCACAAGATCTCTCTTTACGCTGATGATTTATTGGCATATATATCTAAGCCTGAAGAATCTATTCCTGCTTTGCTAAAATTATTTGACAAATTTGGAGACTTTTCAGGATATAAAATAAATTTTAGTAAAAGTGAATTACTTCTTTTAAATGAATCTGTCTCTATATATGATAATATTCCTTTTAAAGTTACGGATTCTTTTAGATATTTAGGTGTTATAATTACTAAAAAATAAGGATCTTTATAAAGCCAATTTTCCTCCTTTAGTGGACTCTGAGGTATTCCTTTAGTAGATGGAACCCACTTACATTTTTACTTGTTAGTCGTATTCCTGTAGTTAAAATGATGATTTTACCAAAATTTTTATATTTATTTCAAAATATTCCTGTTTTTTTTGACTAAGATGTTTTTTGATTGGATTGATTCTATTATTCTATCTTTTATTTGAGATAATAAAAGACCAAGAATTGGTAAATGTCATTTGCAAAAGTTGAAAAAGGACGGAGGTCTTGCTTTGCCTAATCTAAGAATGTATTATTGGGCTGTTAATTTACGGTACATGTCCTTTTGGTTATATTGGGGTGATAGGAATGATCAGCCAATTTGGGTAGACCTGGAACTGACAGCTGTGAAACAGTTTTATTTAACTTCGTTATTAGGAGTTGCTCTACCTATACAATTAGCTAAAGTTGCCAATTTAAACCTATATCTTGTGGTTAAGCACTCTTTACAAATTTGGCTCCAGTTCCGCAATTTTAACTTCTTAAAATTTAAACTTTGTAGTATAATTTATTTTAATTACTTTTTTAAACCTTCTTGGAGTGATCCAATTTTTTTTACTTTGGAAAAATAAAGTTATTAATTCTTTTTTGGATTTATTTAAAGAAGGCAGATTGATGTCTTTTGAACAATTAATCGATAAGTATTCTCTCTCATATTCACACTTTTTACAATATCTTCAAGTTAGACATTTTTTACAAAAATATTTAAGTAATTTTCCTTACATATTGGAGGCTGACTTGTTAGATACAATTATGAATATGAACCCCTCATTAAAAGGTTCTATTGAAGAATTTATAATTTATTATTACAATGGGATAAGCGTCCTTTACTTAAGATTAAACAGGATTGGGAGAAGGAACTCAATTTGACTTTTAAATGGGAGGATTGGACACAGATTCTGAAGTTGGTCAACTCTTCTTCAATCTGTGCTAGTCATTCACTGATTCAATTTAAAATTGTACATTGTTACCATTTGATGAAGGAGAGACTTTCTAAAATATTTCCCAATGTTGACAGGTATTGTGATAGATGTAAAACTGAGATAGCTACACTGACACATATGTTCTATATTAAAACAGTTTTGTAAGTCAGTCTTTTCGACAATTTCTAAAGCACTCAGAATCAATTTACAACCTAATAAATTGACTGTGCTTTTTGGAATAATTCCTCAAAATATCCATGGTATATCTGTGTCTGACCAACATGCTATTGCGTTTGTTACACTGATAGCTAGGAGGGCCATCTTGTTGAAATAGTAGGATATATCTGCTCCTACTTTGTCACAATGGTTGTCTCAGTGATGTTGTGTCTTAGCTTGGAGAAAATTAGAAGTCGAACCTTTGAACCTTTATTTGATTTTGAGAAGAGATGGGCCTCATTTGCTCGTTATTATCATTTCAGTTAACTGATAGATTTCCTCCACCATCTAAATGTAAACTTTTTTTGATTTATCTTTTTTTCTTGTTGGCAGTTTGATGTTTATTTTTAGAAGCTTTTTGTATGACGCATGGCTCTGGGGTTGTACCTCCAATGGGTTTCTTTTTTTTCCACCTCACTTTTCTTGCTTAGTAGAGTTTTTTTTTAATTCACAAAAATTTTCAATCCTCAAGATAATTTCTTCTTTTATGAAACATTGTAAGTGTTGTTACTTTGACGTACTTGTGCTATTTTTGAATAACAATAGTAATAAAAAGATTTGAAAAGAAAATTCTACAGGGTTCATGAACTTTCTAGCACCGCTGTAACAATGGCCTCATCGCAAGGTAAATAAAGAACAAATATAACAAAGATTTGCTACAACTTCATATAGCCTTGGTGAATCTGCACCTGGATACTTTTGCTTTGATCTTCTTATTTAAAATAGGATATAATTTGAAGCAGTTAACAAAAACCTCTACATTGACTTCTGAATGAAACTGTTAAGATGTCTGGAAATATTTAGCAAAATGGACCTACATGTTACACAAAAGAAGAAAGTGGTGATTTTATGGAAACACATTAATTATTAACTGGGAAAGGTATAGACAAGTTTGTCCCTTTAGTTGGAGGCTGGAGTAAGAGATTAAAAGTTAGGGATGCATGTTATGGGATTATATTTTTTGCAACGCCCGATGCTAAAAGGATAAGAATGAAGAATTATTAAGTACATTCAAGGCTGACAGAGATATACTTTTAGATTTCATTTTAACCTAGGATAATAATGATGCCAGCCATGATTTTACGTAATGATGAAACAAACTCAAAGGTGGTCTTAGCCTACTCTTACTTCTTAAGTTATAAAATATTCAAAAGACCAGGCACAGGCAGAATCATATAGCATCCAGAAATAACTTAATTGCAAACATGGCATCAGACAAGTAACAAAGATCTGAACTTTAAGACTGAACTAACCATAATGTAAAAAATGCACGAAAGGCCACAAACAATTCTCTATAAGAAATGCAACACTGCATAGCACACTTGATTTTGTTTTATACAAGCTTGTGATTAATCATGAATCACACCTACAGGTGTTTAAAAAATAATGAGTCACAACTGAAGCAAGTTATGTGTTAATTTAATAAACTGAAACACATGTTTAGCCATTTATCCTAATCAAAAACCTAACAATTATTACACTTAAACATTTACTTTTAAGAAAAACCTTGAAAACTTAAGCTACAAGAAAACAAGAAACTTTGCACTAATAGCTGTAATACAAATGAACATCTTAAAAAGCAAAAATAGCCATTTTAAGTATTTAATCTCATCATTCAATGCTTATGACCAGCAAATTGAAATATTAGTTTGATTGAAATATTATCATGGTCAACAACCATATGTTGTCAAAAATAGCATTGTCTCAAGAAAGTGGCATCTATCACTAAGGACCCTCACCATCTGGGAGATACCCTTTATTCATTATTAGCATTAGGGAGGAAATACAGAAGCCTGAAGACCCACACTCAATGATTCAGAAACAGCTTGTTCTCCTTCAGATTTCTCAAAAGTCCATGAACACTACCCTCATTATTTGTTTAGTTTTACACTATTTGTTTGCAAGTTAAAGAAATTTGACGTCTTTGCACTATACTGCTACCACAAAACAACAAATTTCACATTATACAAGTCAGTGATACTAAATGTGATTGTGGTTTTTAAGTGACATTTAAAATATTGATCACCTGTATTATTCCTTTATTAAGTCATTTAAACCCAACTTTAGGTTTTGATAAACAAAACCTACAGAAGCCAGAAATGCAGAACAGAGGGGAAAAAAATGGAAAAGCTCAACAGATCAGGCAGCACCTGCTAGAGAGTATTAAACATTTTGATAACTTCAAAAGAGAAAAAAAATTTGCCCTTCCATTTCGGAGAATAAAGATGTTAAAAGATCTTTGTTGATCGTGCTCACTTATTTATTGCAGAAATACAATTCCATATACATCTGTTACCCAAGTATTCAAAAGTACCCCTACAAAGTCTACACAAGCATTCCAGAATATGGTTTTCCTTCTATCTGAAAACAACTGGCCTCACAGTTCAAAAATTGAATTTAGCTCGCTGATATGCCATACTATTTGGAAAACACTCAATATCTCTATTCAGTGCACAAATTCAAAGCAAAGCGCAAAATAAGCTGACACGGAATACTTACAGTAAAAATCCTGTGACCTGTGCGATCAAAAGCAACACAATACACAGAAGACAGATGTCCAAGAATCCTCCGATGCATCTTTATTTGCTGAAAGGTGCTGGTTGGAAAAATTGAACTAAAACGTCCATATCCTGTCAATTGTCTGCCACGGACAATTTCCACTGAAATCAGAAGATTGAACCGGAGTGAATATTCTGAGAAATTCCAATCAAATATACTTTCAAAACAGAACTAAACAAATTTCACACTTACCCACGCTAGGTGGTTTCCCATAACAAACAGGCATTTCAGGTGGTCTCCCTCTATGAAGAGATGCAAAAGCTGTGCCTCTCCATACTACCTGTTTGGAATCTTAAAACAAGAAAGTTACATCATTAATCAATCTATCCAATGACTTAAGGTAGAGGGAGGTCAAAGTTAAACATAGAACATAAACAGTACAGCACAGGAACAGGCCTTTTGGCCCACAATGTTGTGCTGAACCAGCTACAAGGCAGATCAAAAACACCTGAACACTATTCCCTCTTATCTGCACAACATCCATATCCCTCCATCTTCCTTATGTGCATGTGCCTACCCAAGCATCTCTTAAAAATCTGATGTATTTGCCTCAACCACCATACTAGGCAGCACATTCTATTCAGGCTAAGTAAGTGCTACACTTTACCCAAGGGTGACCTACAGGTTAGTGGAGGGAAGAAGCACCTTACATCGCCTTTGGTAGAGATGCACTTCCACCCCGCCACGCCACGTATTTTCCCTCAAATTTTGTCACGAGCTTACTGCATTGATTTATCAAAGTAACTGGTACTTAGCAAAATATTAGTCTATGATACATCAAGCTGATTGGATAACCAGGTAAAACTCAACCAAATTGCAGAGAAACATTCTTGATGAAGGCCCATGGCCCAAAATTACAACTATTTACTCTTTTCTGTAGATACTGCCTGACCTGTTGAGCTCCTCCAACATTTTGAGTGGGTTGCTTTGATTTCTATCATCTGCTGATTTTATCAAGTTTGCAGAAAAACAATGTTTTTTATTAGCAGAGCTGATACTGATGAGTAAAATAATCTTCAAAAGTTATATATTGAATTAAAACATCCATTCCAACGAAATATGAGATCTGCTCCACTTTCATGTCAACCGTGTCATTCAATAATGAGTGATCTTTACCTCAGCACCCCTTTCATGGACTAAAACTATATTCCATGATTACATCAATATTCAAAAATCTGCTCATCTCTGCTTTGAATGCAGTTGGCAACTGAACCTCCACAACACTCTTGGGGCAACATTTCCAAAGTTTCACGACACTATGGGTGAAGAAATTTTTCCCCTCACCCATCCTGAACAGCAGATCCCTTGTTCAGAGAATAACTTCTAGTTCCAAGATGCATTAGTCAGGGAAAATGCTATCCCCGAATCTACCCAGTCATCTCTCATTCTTATATAGAGATCATGGACATTGTCCATTTCCTCTTTCTTCATAATAGTCTTTCCCAAAATCCCTGGAATATATCCAGTGAACCTTCACTGTACTCCCTCTACAAGCAGTATGTCTTTCCTTTAATATGAAGACTAGACCTGTACACAATTTTCTAACTACAATCTCATAGAAATCCATAAAATTTCAGTAAGGACATCTTTTTTGCAATACATTTCTTTTCACAATAAAGACCAATAAAGCCAACCACCTTCCTAGCTTTAAGGACTCAAAACCAGAAATTATGAATATTTATTTGGTAATTAGTTGAGTATTCAATGAATAGCTACAAGAGAGACACAAATCAGACAGAAAGGTGAGCTGGAGGCACAGAATCAGTTTTACTTTCTTTGAACGGTGCAGCAGGCTTGACGGACTGTATGGCTCCCACCTACTTCCATTTCCTGCCCCCTCTAATCACAGGCTGGCCAGTTTAAAGCAACTATGCATCTTACAATGACACACAGATCAAATAATATGCACTATTTTGGAAAGAACAGGATAGTCAATAACAAAAGGTAAAGATTAAGAAATCTCATTCTTTTTGGTGATAGGGCAGTGCAAAAAGGTTATTTTTTTATTAAAAACACATCAAGAAAAATTGAATTTGTTCAGTTCTGCACATCCATAAATAATTACACCACAGCCACAGTTTACTCTCCTAATGGAACAAAAGTTAGCTATAAATATTGTCTGCTTCTTAATTTCTATGAGTAGAAAAACATTAAGCAATTATCACCCTGAGGTATCAATACAGTTTATTTTCAGAAGCAGTTGCATGAGAGAAATAAGTTGCAATCTTTAAGAATCATGATTTCACTTCTTTTGAATGAATGGTATCTTTTTTTAAAAAAAACAGTGCAAGGAAATTAACAATACACAGCAAAAAGTGGAACTGAAATACCCTGATAAGAATATCTTTAAAATAACATCTCGAAGTAATCAGACAATAGGTACTACTCTTAACAACTTAACTGCTACTTTTCTCTTCAATGGTCTTGTGTAAACAATACAGAAGTTAGACCCAAGCAGCTAAGCATCATGAACATATCCAACAGACAAGGCAATACTACGAAAAAGCGGGAAAAACTTAGACGTAAAATGGGAGAAGAGAAAACAAACAACTATAACTAACATTTTGGTCATGAGTTAGACACCGTGGAAGAGAGAAAGAAATAATCAGACCAAATTAAAATGCCTACTCCAGATCATGACCCAGCATTTGAGATACAAACAAAACTTAAAGCACCAAAAAGATTCACAGCACAGGCAACTGATTTGCCTATCTTGTCTCTGGTTAATCTCATGCTTATATATATTACTCAGTCCAGTAATTAAGAACTTATGACATTGCAAACACCACACCTCAGTAACAGAGGGTGTGAGTCATTGCATTATTCAATTTCCTAGACAATTGAACAGCCCATCAGACTGTTCATGAAAGCCTTTACCTTTTGCAGTTCGAAGCAACGATTGTCGCCCCGCTCCAAGAAGGGACTGTACTCCAAACACACTTGGAGGAACTTCCTTATCCAGCAATGTGCCAATTCGTTGGCATATCCGTAGCAGGAAATCAGGCGGCACATGCCGATTTGATAAAAGCTGTAACATCACAAAGGGATTGTTTAATGTTTTACATTTTCATTCACGGTTGGACATGAAAAGTAAGCAGTGCAGAGGCGCACCATATGATTAGGTAGAATACAATGTATATATGGCTGATAGCTTCCAGTAAGGACAACAGATACTGTACATGTAGAACAGTGTAAAAGTCTAAGGCACATGTAAAAATTCTGTAAAGCAAAGATGCTTACAAAAATAATATAAAGTTTCTGAATATAAAAAAATTACTATAAAGTGTAGTAAACAATAAAAGACTAAATCAAATCAATATTTGGTATGACCACCTTTTGTCTTTAAAAATGCATCTCAGGTACACTGTCATGCATTTGTTAAGAAAATCGGTTGCTAGGTTGTATCAAATATCTTAGAGAATTTACCACAGTTTTTGCAGACATTTGTTGGCTCGCTTGTGTCTGTCTCTCCAGGTAATTGCAGACAGCCTCCATGATGTTGAAATCAGGTCCCTGTGAAGGCCACGCCATCTAAAACCATTCAATAAAATCTAGGGTGCCTAAGACTTTTGCGCAGGACTGTAGCTGACATTGTGCTAAGAATCAACCCTAACATACCCTATTTCCATCTCAGACAGACAGACATACTTTATTGATCCCGAGGGAAATTGGGTTTCGTTACAGTTGCACCAAGAATAGAGTAGAAATATAGCAATATAAAACCATAAATAATTAAATAACAATAAGTAAATCCAAGTGTTAATTAGTCCAGGGCCAGCCTATTGGCTCAGGGTGTCTGACACTCCGAGGGAGGAGTTGTAAAGTTTGATGGCCACAGGCAGGAATGACTTCCTATGACGCTCAGTGTTGCATCTCGGTGGAATGAGTCTCTGGCTGAATGTACTCCTGTGCCTAACCAGTACATTATGGAGTGGATGGGAGACATTGTCCAAGATGGCATGCAACTTGGACAGCATCCTCTTTTCAGACACCACCATCAGACAGTCCAGTTCCACCCCCACAACATCACTGGCCTTACGAATGAGTTTGTTGATTCTGTTGGTGTCTGTTACCCTCAGCCTGCTGCCCCAGCACACAACAGCAAACATGATAGCACTGGCCACCACAGACTCGTAGAACATCCTTAGCATCGTCCAGCATCTCAGTAACATATGAAAAGATGCTTGATTACCTGTCTGTACAAGGTAAAATTTTCACGTGACACAAGAATCATCCAGTTCTGTGCAATCTCATCAACTGCATTGTGCCATGTACATATTCTCAAACACACCTAACAACACCACCTCCTCAGTATTCTGCCCACATTGCAGGTATTCCACCTATATTGCAGATGATTTACAGTGACCAAATAACCTACCAATCATCAATTCAGATGTGAAAGGAAACTGGAGTATCCAAGGAAATGAAACCTATCCAATCACAGGAACATGAAGCAATTTCACACAGACAGTCCTGGAGATCAGGATTAAATCAAAGCTTTTGGAGCTGTGAGGGTACATCACAAAGAAAAGTATGCTGAGAATTTTACATTTTCAGAGTCACAGACTGACAAAGCAGGTCAACAGGCCCTTCAGCCCAATTCATTCATGCCAATCAAGGTTGTGTCATATTGTCTGCATTTGGCTCATAGCTCCCTGAATCTTCCTTACCCAGTCATTTGGATGGGTAGAAACGTGGCCAGTTTAATATGAAAAGTGATTAACTTAAAACATGGGTCTGTATTTGGGACTACAGTGTTGTGGCCAGGACAGAGACTTGGCAATCACAAGTGCAGGAATAGTGACTGTATGTTCTTGGTTTAAATATTTCAAAAGGAACAGGGAGAGAGGAAAAAGAGGTGGAGGGCTTCACAGGGTTCTGGATAGGTTTGTCCTACTGAGACAGGGAATGGATGGTAAGATAAAGGAACCACTGTTGAAAAGAGATATGGAACATCTCGTCAAGAGGAAGAAAAGAGCATACCTAAGATTTAGAAAGCAAGGATCAGAGAGCTCTGGCAAGTTATAAATTAGCCTGGAACAAGATTAAGAAGGGACTTAGGTGAGCTAGAATGAGACACGAGGTGGTCTTGACAAGTAGGATTAATGAAAACCCCAACATGATATGCAGATACATGAAAAACAGGAGGATAACTAAAGTGAGACAATTAAGACATATGAGCAGAATTAGACCATTCAGCCAATTGAGTCTGCTCCACCATTTCATCATGACTGATCCATTTCCCCTCCACCCCATTTTCTTGCCTTCTCTTCAACACCTTTCATTCCCTGACTAATCAAAAGCCTATTAACCACAACCTTAAATGCACTCAATGACTGACTTCCACAACCACCTGTGACATCGAATTCCACAGATTCACTGCTCCCTTGCTAAAGGAATTCCTCATTTCTCATCTAAGTATAGATCCCTCTATTTTAGAGCTGTGCCCTAGACTCACCAACCATACAAAACATCTCTTCACATCCACTATCTTCAACATTTGATAGCTTTCAGTAAGATCCTCCCACTCCCCCACCCCCATTCTTCTAAATTGCTGCTCATATGACAACCCTTTCATTCCCAGAGTCATTCACGTGAACCTTCTCTGAATCCCCACCAATGTCAGCACATCTTTTCTTAAATAAGAGGCCCATCGCTGCTTACAATACTCAAAGTGAGGCCTCACCAGTGCCTTAAACAGCCTTGTTTTTGTATTCTAGTCCTCTTGAAATGAATGCTAACATTGCATTCACCTTTGTCAGCTTTACCATTCAATCTACAATTGAACCTGTATGGAATCTTGCACACCTTGGACTTTTTAAGAATATAGACTATTTTTATTCCTACTACCAAAGTGCATGAACAGACACTTCCCAACACTGTATTCCATCTGCTACCTCTTTGCCCATTTTCCTAATCCCTGTCCTTCTGCTGCCTCTCTACTTCTTCAGCACTACCTGCTCCTCCACCCATCTTCATATCATCTGTAAACCTGGCCACAAAGCCAGCAATTTCATCATCCAAATTTCTGGCAATCCCAACACCGCTATTCACCAACAGCCAAACCAAAAAGGATCCCTTTATTCCCACTCTTTGCCTCCTACCAATCAGCCAATGCTAGAATCTTTCCTGTAATACCTTGGGCTCTTATCTTGTTTAGCAGCCTTTTGTGCTGCACCTAGTCAAAGACCTTCTGAAATTCCAAGTACACAACATCCACCAATTCTCCTTGCCAATCCTGCTCGTTATTTCTTCAAATAATTCTAACAGATTTGTCAAGCAATATTTTCCCTTAAAAAAACATGCTGACTTTGGCCTATTTTGTCATGTGCCTCCAAGTACACCCAAAACACACCCTTAACAATCGACTCCAACATCTTTCCAAACACTGTCATCAAGCTAAATAACCAATAATGTTCCTTCTTCTGCCTCCCTGCCGTCTTAAACAGTGGAGTGACATTTACAATTTTCCAGTCCTCCAGAACCATGCCAGAATCTATTGGTTCTTGAAAGATCATTACTAACACTGCCACAATCTCTTCAGCTACCTCTTTTAGAGCCCTGGTATGTAGTCCATCAGGTCCATGTGATTTATCTACCTACAAACCTTTCAGTTTCCCAAGCACCATTTCCCTAGTAATAACTGCACTCACTTCTGTCCCTTAATGCTCTCAAACTTCCAGAATACTACTGTCTTCCACAGTGAAGACCGATGCAAAATACTTACTCATCCACCGTTTACTTATCCTGTTACTATCTCTCTTGTATCAGTTTCCAGCTGTCCAACATCTACTCTCACCTCGCCTTTACTCTTTATATATCTGAAAAAAACTTATGGTCTCATTTTTGATCTTGGAGGAAGTTGAAGGGTGGGCACACCATACTGGGCCAAAGGGCCTGTACTATTCTATGTTCTATCTTCTATCAATTACTTATCCAAATGTATTGTTCAATATTATTGTACCTGTCTCAACTATTTCCTTGTTTTGAAAGTTAATGCTTATTTTTCATAAATTAGAAAATTCACTATTTCAGGAAAAAACATAAGCAAAGATCATAGAACATAGCAGAGTACCGCACAGGAACAGCCATTCCACCTACAATGTTGTGTTGAACCAGCTAAAAAACAAATTAAAAGCACTCAAACACAAATCCCTCCTACCTACAGCATTGTCCATATCCCTCTATCTTCCTTATATCCATGTACCTACCCAAAAGTCTCTTAAATGCCTCTAATACAATTGCCTCTACCACAATACCAGACAGTGCATTCCAGGCATCGACGATTTTCTGAGTTTAAAAAACTTACCCCTCACATCACCCTTGAACCTACCCCCTCACATTCAGTGCATGCCCTCTGGCATTTACACTTGAATCCTGGGAAAAAGATACTCTCTGTTCAATCTATCTATGCCTTTCATAATTTTGTAAATCTCTATTAGATCTCCTCTAAGCTTCCGATGCTCCAGAGAAAACAACCCAAGTTTATCTAGCTTCTCCTGATAGCACATGCTCTCTAACCCAGGCAGCATCCTGGTGAACTCTTCAGACCCTCTCCAAAGATCTTCTATACTGGGGCAACAAGAACTGTATGCAATACTCCTGAAGTGGCCCAACCAGAATTTTATAGAGTTGCAACATAACCTCTTGACTTTAGAATTCAACGCTTCGACTAATAAAAGGAAGCATTCTATAGGCCTTCTTAACCACATCGACCTTTATAGCCACTTTCAAGGAGCTATGATCTTGGATCCCAAGATCTCCCTGCGAAGCAACTTAGTGTATTGTCTCCTTGCATTCGCCTTACTGAGGTGCAATACTTCACATTTATCTGGGTTAAGCTCCAACTGCCATTTCTCAGTCCATATCTGCAACTGGTCTGTATCATGCTATATTCTATGCCAGTTTTCTACACTATCCACAACTCCACAAATCTTGATGTCATCCTCAAATTTACTAAACCGCCCATTTACATTTTCATCCAGGTCACTTATATACATTACAAACAACAGAGCTCCCAGCATAGATCCCTGTAGTACTCCACCAATTACAGAACTCCAGCTGAAATAAGTCCTTTCAACCACTACCCTCCATTTTCTATGTGCCAACCAGTTCTGAATCCAAACAGCCGATTTGCCACAGGTACCATGCATCTTAATCTTCTGGATTAGCCTCTCAAGAGGAACATTGACAAACCCTTTACTAAAATCCATGTAGATAACATCCAGTGCCCTACCCAATCAATCTCTCTGGTCAACTTGTCAGAAGTTGATAAGGCATGACCTGCCACACACAAAGCCATGCTGGCTCTGCCCAATTCAGCAATGAGGTTCCAAATGCTCATATACCCTATCCCTAAGAATTGTCTCCAGCAGTTTCCATACAACTGACATGAGTCTCACCAGTCCTTTGCTCCCTTTTTAAATAGAGTTACAAAATTAGCCACTCACCAGGCCTCTGGGACCTCATCTGTGGCTAGAGAGGACAAGTGCCCAACAATCTCAGCTCTTGCCTATTTCAATAACCCAGAGTAAATACCATCAGGACCTGGGAATTAATCCACCTTAATACTCCTTAGGAAGCCCAACACTTCCTCCTCCTTGACCTCTAAATGCTCAATGTATTTATACACTCAGCACTGATCTCCAGGTCCTCCAGCTCCATTTTCTTGATAAATACTAAAGCAAAGTACTCATTAAGTACCTCACTCACATTCTCTGCATCCAGGCAAATGATACCCCCTTTATCTTTGAGTAGTCCCACCCTCTCCGTAGTTATTCTTACTCTTGATCATGTATAAACTGCCTTGGGATTCACCTTAATCCTACTTGCCAAGAACTTTTCATGGCCTCTCCTGGCTTTCCTAATGTCCTTCTTTAGTTCTTTTCTGGCTTCCTTATACTCCTGTGCTTCGTTTGATTACAACTCCCAAAGCTTTATGTACTTTTCCTTCTTGACTAAATTTTCACCTCTCTGGACATCCAAGGTTTTCTTACTTTTCCATCCCCATCCTTCCTTTCAACAGGAACATACCTTTCACATACTTCGGGCAATTGAACTTTAAACATCCTCCACACATCTGATGTGGACTTGCCAGAGAAAAGGTATTTCCAATTAATACTTCTTAGTTCCTGCCTAATGCCCTCGTAGTTTGCCTGACTCCAATTTAAAACTCTCCCACAAGAACCATGCCCATCCTTATCTATAGCTATCCTAAAAGATAAGTTGTCCTCACCGCTCCCTAACTGTTCATCCACTGAAAGGCCAGTCATTTGGCCAGGCTCATTCCCCAACACCAGCTCCAGTATGACCCCTCCTCTCATTGGACTGTCCATATATTGATTCAAGAAACTTTCCTGGATACACTGAAATTCTACCCCTTCTAGACCCGTAGCACCAAGGTCCCAGTTTATGTTAGGGAAGTTGAAATCCCCCATGACAACAACCCTATTGTTTTTACACATTTCCTTGATCTGATTACATATTTGTTCCTCAATGTCCCAGTGGCTATTTGGGGGTCTGTATTACAATCCCATTTGCGTAATTGTACCCTTCTTATTCCTGAGTTCTAATCAAATGGACTCTGTGTCTAACCCCTCCATTAGGTCTCCACTGAGTGCAGCTGTGATATTGTCGCTCATTAGTAGTGCAACTCCTTTACCTCCTCCTCAATCTTTTCTAAAACTTCCAAAAAGGTACATTAATCACCTAATCCATGCTCTAAGTTCATCACCCTAACACCTAGCATTAAAATATACACAATTCAAACTATCCAACCCAACAGACCTGTTATTTTAATTTTGCCTTTCAGTACCTTCCCTGACATCTACTTTCTGTTCTGATCCTTCCCTTACTGACCTAGGTCCCAGCCCGCTGTAAAACTAGATTAAATTCTCCCAGGTAGCATCAGCAAATCTTCCAGCCAGGATATTGGTTTCCCTCCAGTTCAGGTGCAACCCATCCCTCTTTTACAGGTCACCCCTTCCCCAGAAAAGGTTCCAATGATCCAAGAACTTGAAACCCTGTCCCTTGCACCATCTCCACAGCCACTCATTCGTCTGTGCTGTCACCCCATTCCTCCCTGCACGAGCCTGTGTCACAGGGAATAATCTGGAGATTACAACCTTGGAATTACAATCTTTCCTAACTCTATATACTCAACTGCATAGCACCTCTTCCCTTTTTCTGCCTACATCATTGGTGAGAACACCCCGCAGCTGCTCTGATACATCACAGACCCTAGCACCCCGGAGGCAACACACTATCCTGGTGCCTCTTTTGCGGCCACGGGATCTCCTTTCTGTGCCCTCCTTACAATTGAGTCCCCCTATAAATACAGCAGTACCTAATTTTACCCTTCCCTCACGAAACTCAGAAATGAGCCCGGCAGCTGGTGCCATGATCTACTGGGTCATCCTCCCCAGCAATATTCAAAGGGGTATACTTGTTGCTGAGGGAAATGGCCACAAGGGAACCCTACAATGGCTTCTTAATCCCCTTACTTCTCCTAGTGGTTAACCAAAGCCTGTACTCTGGATGCAGCTACCTCTTCTAAAGTCACATCTATAATATCTTCAACTCACAAATGATCCCAAGTACATCCAACTCCAGCTCCACTCCTTGATCTGGTTAGTCAGGCGCTGAAGTTGAGTGCACTTTTCAAATATAGTCACTCCCTCATTTGACAGGGGGAGCATTCCATCATGACTATTCTATACCAAAAAAGAAAAAGGCTTGTCCCTTCTTAACTGTGCCTTCACCTATTCACACCAAAGCCTTCACACTATCACTAACACACTCAAGCAATGGCCGCTCTGCTTGAGGCGATCCTTCTTTTATTTGCAGCTGAGATTAGGCCTCTGATGTCAACACCTTCCGCACCTGTGCAGTCCAAAAGTACAAACCTTGCCATAATCTGCTCCTTTTATCCTCTCTCTCGGCATCCGTAGGGCTGTGACCCCTCTCGCCTGAACCACCAAAATAAGGAAATACCAAGATACATGACACCCAGACACCCACAAAACAGCTCTGGAGTTCTTTGCTCTATGAGTGAAATGGCGCAACAAAATCTGAAATGACGTATTAAGAGTAATGTAACTCAATTAGTGTGAGTAATTTAATGAAACAAAAGTTTCATTTTCTAACTTAAGGATAATTATAAGCATCTGCCCAAAACCAGTATCAAAATGCTACAATCAAATCAGGAACACAACATTATTAAAGCAAAATGAACTTCCATCAACAAATGGCAGGTTATTCTAACGTCCTTGACCTTCATTCCAAGGGACCATTGAGAATCTGAAACAAACAGAAATTGCTGGAAATACAATATACTATAGGCAGCATCTCGGTGGGGGGGGGGGCGAATTTCAGATCCATGACCCTGCATCTGAAACTTTTCTTTAACGTTCCGATGAAAAATTGTGAGCATGAAACGTGAACTTTCCTATTCTTTGATGTCTTATTTCCAGCATTTTCGATTATTTCAAAACTCACAGGATCTGCGATCTATTTTCTCCTTCGAATATCAATGACCAAATGTATACTCAAAGTAATTTATATTAATGCCATCCTTTCTGCCGTCTCAGTAATAAAATCTCCGCGCACATTAAAAGCACTCCGAAAGTTTGAAGCATGCGTAGTGTAAAACAACCATCTTTTTCCCATCAGCCAATCAGCCGTTGGCTCACCAAACTGAGCGAAAGCTCCTGCGCATGAAAGCGAAATCATGATTGGGTCTTGACCAATTATGTAAAGTGCTGACGACTTCGGAATGATTTGTCCTGAACCACTCCCACTTCGAGAGAAAAATATAATAAATTTAGTCTCTCAACGATTTATCAATTTTAACACCTTTTACCCCAAAATAACCCCAAGTTAAAAAAAAAGAGGCAAACTATTGGCAAACATTATTCAATCAGATTTTTCTGAAATTGCGCCTACCAAAATTAAATACTAAAATAAAAGTTCTCACTTCTATATACCAATTACAGAATATTAAATATTAAATAAAAACACTTACAAAGTTTTCATAGCTTCTGTGGTGTTCGTTACCTTCCCAGTCAAGACGCTTTGGGAGCAGCTAGAGGAGGAAAGCGAGAGTTTATAAGGAAGGAAAAAAAGCGAAATGTCAAGTCTTTAAATATCTAGCTCAGGTGAGTTTTTTTTAAACTAATGTAGTGAGGGGGAAAAAAGAACCGTCAAATCAGATAGCATTGGAGTGACATAAGAGGCCGAACAGGAGCAGCATACGGAGTAAAGGACAGAGAAGACGAACTGAGCGGTCGCTGCCACCATCTCTCTCTCTCTACCCACCTCTTTCTCCTCCAGCTCTCGCAACAGTACCTGCCAAAATAGACAGAAAAATATTTTATTCGTTGGTGTAACAACTGAAGATGGTTGTCCTGTTGCCCGAGCTATTAAATTGAAAGAAAAACCACTCACCTCCGCCGAATTTCGGCAAGGACCGGCCGAGAGAAAGCGAGCGATTAGGAAGTAGAGCTCTGAGAGAAGGTGGGGGGAAAGACAAGAGGTTCTTTATTCTTCAGCAGCGTTGCCTTTTAAAACAAACAACTGAGGTGTTTTAAGTTTCTTTTCTTGCATGTTGCTCTTACCTGATTCTAATGAAGAGATAGCGGTTGTCTCGGCCATTTTTCCTTATTTTTTAATTGTGTACTTGAATTTCAAAGAAGGATTTTAATACGTGAGGTTTTGTTTGTAATTATGTATATTTTTGAATATTTTTCCCTGTATATTGTGTGCTTTTATATACGGAACAGAATTATCCCGCCGCTGTTTCGCTCAGCCCCGGGCCCGGCCGCCTCCAGTCTCTTTAATCAAGATTTTCAGTCGCCATTGAGGGAGTGCTGAGGCCGGCCTCAGTCGGCCGTACACATACGCGGATGGAAAAAGAGTTCCAAGCGTCAGTAACGAGGAAGGGGGGGTGGGTGCAATGGATGAAAGGCCGACCAAAGAGCGACTGCAGAGGAAAGCTGCTGCTTTTGGTGGGGGCCACGAATGGTAATAAGCACGGTGGATGAAGAACACGGGTCGGCGTTAATGCAAATAAAGAAGACAAAAAAAGAGACTCCGGTGTGGCGGCAGCAGATCAGTGTTTTGGGGAGTGAAGAAGATGGAGGGAGCGATTATATCGATCCGCTGCCGCCTTCCTGCAACGTCACCGCGAGATGGCGGCGGGCTGACGGCGGTGAGAGTTCAGCTCCGGGATCGCTCGCTCTTTCCCTCGGGTTGCCGTGCTCTTTCTTAACGTTGAAATCAGCTCATTAAATGATTATTTGCGTTCAATATACCCTATTAGCCAAAGCGTGGATAACTTCAAGTGTCCCTCTGACTCGTCACTTTTCGGATATTCACATTTCCCTGGGTATCTCTTAAAACTAATTGTCGAGGAGCGTTATGGAGGAGGAATTATTCTGCCTTACATAATAGTATTTCTTTTCTAATAAGAGGCCTGCCCTCTGCCCCAAGTAATATTTTTTGCTCCGCAAGGCTGTTAAGTGTTTGACAACATCTCTCATAATTTCCCTATGTTTGCTGTTGACTAATCTATCAAGTTCCAAATTTATCGTCTTCGGCGTACTTAGACGGTAAATTATGAACATTAGCTTTTCGCAGTAGCAGAATATATTACCAATATAAACGTAAATTACACGACAATATAAATACAAATGCACAATCGCAAGTTCAAAAATATAGTCTGATAGCGTTAATGATTTTCAGTTCGGTTTAAGAACCTGATAATATGGAGAAGAAGGAATCAAGTATTAGAAGGTAGTCCCCGCTCGGCATAATTTTTTTTTGTGATAAAGAGTTAATAATTGTTATCTCCAAAATTACCAGCACTTGCAGTAAGTTCTCCTTCCTGACCACGACTTCAATAAAGATTTGTAAATTTTATTGTTTATGTTGTTATACTTGCACTTTTGACTAATTTTAGGTATGGAATAAATACTGCAAAAATGTGTGCCTGCATTAAGAAAAACTCTATCATAAAGACTCATTTCAATATAACTCATTTAGGTAAGCAGCATATAGAAAATGTTTCATAATTTTTAATCTTATTAATTTATATTGAAGTAGAGCCAAGTAGCTTTCACACAAATTCAAGTTCCACCTTCAAAAATAACTATCTTTTCTCACCAGAGCATTCTTTCAATTTTTATGAATAGGTAAAATTGTTATCTGCAGCAACATGAATAGATTTTACCTAACATTCAAATTACTTCATTTTCTTTGGTGGAAATGTTGATAATCTCTCATTGAATCTGACTCAGTTTAAAGTTTCTTCAGCACTGTTCTGGTCACAGCACCACACCAAAAAAAGGTGCAAGAAATTGCAAAGGAAATATTGCAAACTGATAGATTACAAATATGAGGGGAGACTGGGAAAAGATTTACAATTGAGCTATGTAAATTATGAGAGACCTAAATGGCGTTGACTCTTGATTAACAAATTTGGGTTAGGTGATTAAAAACACAAACCTTAATTCAAACAACTTGCAACTTTATTGTGTACTTACTATATGAAACGCATGTATTTTCTAAATTTTATTGTTGATTTTGGATCTATACTCAAACTTCATTTCTCACACAAAATGGAATCTCCTGTTGGCCAACTGAGTGATCTCTTTGCCCCAGATATGTGGTTTTCCTTGTGATAATTGGTCTTCACTGAGTTCTCACTAATTAGTTTCCTGAGTTCTCCCTCAAAGAACATACATTAGGGCATCATGTGTCCACCCCTCATTGGCTTTGGCCTAAGACTACAGTTGACAACCACCTCACCATATGTCATCAGTGTAATTTCTTAGCTTTTTTTTTGTTGAATCAGGCCATTTCACACAAATTATAGCCAGTTCAAGTCCGGTATTGGGATCAGGCCACTTCAGTTCACAGACATAGACAACTCCTCTTAGAAACCTGTGTTGGTTATTCTGCCTTATCAAACAGCATACCACAAATAACTTTTTACTTGGAAATGATCTCTGACTAACAAAATATCAGTAATTACTTTAATCCACAAAGTCAGTTCTGAAAACTTGTTCCACCAACTGGAAGAACTAAGATATTTGTTTCATGTACTTGTCCACTAATCTTTGATTTGCACCAGCAAGCTGTCCACAGATTTTTAATTTCTTCAGCCCAACAATGAGATAAACAGAGAGAATCTATTTCCCTGTATACAAAATTAAGTAACTGGGAAGACCAAATTAATTGGTAGAGGAGTTGGGAGAGAGAAAAATAATCATTTGTAATTATTGGTATGTGAGACAAAAGGATGACGGAGATGGAACGCTTACCATGTTTGGAAAATTTACTTAGACAATCACTTGGCAAGTTATAACCTGCAGAAGGACTTTGGACAAAAATCTTTGAAGTGCGAAGAAACAAAATTCTATATTTCATTGGCAGATTGAACTAAATTATTTAATGTACACAACAAATCTAGCCACATCTCAAAAACAAAGCAGACTGCTTTTTGGAAATAGAGGTCTGACAGGTATTCTCACCTGAACTTTTTTTTGGCTCATTAGAGAAACATTAACTGATAGCCATCCAGACTATCTCAAACTGTTTAATCTTCAAAGTTCAAGGTAAATTTATTATCAAAGTAAGCATAATTTATTATCAAAGTAGGCATAGTTAATCCATAATAGACTAATAACCATAATGTTGTTTCAATATTAATAATACAGAACATTGAAACAATATTTTGTATAATGAAATTACACCAACGAGATATTTGACAAAGCCATCTATTCTAGCAATGACTGAGGGTTGATTATCAGCTTGGTTAGAGGGGAAACATCAGTCTGAGTTGATATTCCTATTCTTAATAGCATTCAAGCTTTTAAGCAGATAGTTTAACATCTCTTCAACAATAGAACCTTTGGCAATTCAGTCCTTTATCAATGTTGTACAACTATGCCAACTGACATTGTGTTTAGTATTATGGAATGGCAGAGTTTTAAGAAATTGGTTATTTTAAACTGTAAAACAGCTGAAGTGCTTAAAAGAAAGTTAAAATGATCCAGTAGTGAATGCCATTAATTACATGATGACCAGAGAACAGGAGGCTTTTCATAATAGATCATTGTTAAATTAAAATTTTCATATAATAACTGAGGATAGTTAATGTTAATTTATTTAGGATGAATGTCAAATGAGAGGATGTGTAATGTCCTCTGATTTGAGGATTGGTAAAGTTTTGAGAAAAGGCAAGGTAATGTCCTCTCTTTCAGAGAACTGTCAAAGGCATAGTTTGTCAAATGTTTGTTTTGATACTACAAAAGTATATGATTTTTATATCTAATTCAATGTGCCTAAGAAACATTTGACAAAGAATACTGTAAATCACAGATTTAAAATGAATCTCCCACCTTAAATAAGTTAAGGCCTAGAAATACCTAGTGCTCCTTCAGCATCTAATTGTTTCTAAAAATAGGCTGGTGGTTTCACTTCCACTGGTGCTTTCTAAATCAAGAACTAGAATAAGTGAGTCATTCCCCACAGAAAACAACCTGGGTTTGCCTCACCTCTCATTATAGCTCATACACTTCAATCTAAGCAGCATCCTGGTAAACCTCTATTGCAATCTCTCCAAAGCCTCCTCATACTTCTTGTAATAAGATGACCAGAATTGAAGTCAATAAGACCATAAGACATAGAGGAGAATTAGGCCTTCTGGCCTTTCAAGTCTGCTCCATCTTTCCTGACTTATTTTCCCACTCAACTCCATTCTCCTGTAACCTTTGATGCCCTTACTAATCAGGAACTTACCTCTTCTTTAAATGTACCTTATGACTTGACCTCCAAAGCTGTCTGTGGCAATGAATTAAACAGCATCACCATTGTCTGTCTGAAGAAATTACTCCTCATTTCACTTCTAAAAGGATGTCCTTGATTTCTATGAGATCCCCCTCATCTGAACTCCATCCAGTGAGTACAGGCCCACAGACATCCTCATTCATTCTTGGGATCGTTCTTGTGAATCTCCTCTGGAACCTCTCCAATGCTGCACATCTTTTCTTAGGTATGGGGCGCATAACTGCTCACAATACTCCAAATGAGGTATGAACAATGCCTTATAAAGCCTTAGCATTACATCCTTGCTTTTATATTCTAGTCCTTCTGAAATGAACATGAACATTGTAATTGCCTTCTCAACCATCTCAACCTGCAAGTTAACCTTTAGGGACTCCTGCACAAGACTCCCAAGTCCTTTTGCACCTCTGATTTCTAAATTCACTCCCCATTTAGAAAAAAAAAAGTCTGCGCCTTTATTCCTTTTACCAAAATATATGACCATACCCTCCCACAATGCATTACATTTTGCCATGTCTTTGCCCATTCTTCGTACAAATTCTTTTGCAGACTTCTTGCTTCCTCAACATTACCTGCCCCTCTAACTGTCTTTGTATCATCCATAAATTTGACCAAAAATCCAACAATTCCATCATCCATCATATTAACATGTAATATGAAAAGGACCCGACATTGACCCATGTGGAACATCACTCATCACTAGCAGCCAACCAGAAAAGGGCATCCTTTTGCCAGTAAGCCAAAGTTCAGTCCAAGCTAGTATCTTTCCTATTATACCATGTTCTTTCATTTTGTTTAGCAGCCTCATGAATGGCACGTTGTCAAAGGCCTTGTGATAATCCAAATAAACAACTTCAGCTGATTCTCCTTTGTCTATCCAGTATGTTATTTCCTCAAAAAATTCCAACAGATCTGTTAGGCAAGATTTTGCCCTAAGGAAACCATGCTAACTAGAGTTCAGATGCTTCCTAACTAAAATTTGAGAAAACTGCAACATAACTTTGCAACTATTGAACTCAGCAGAAGACTCTGTATGGATCCCTGTGGAGCATTACTAATCACAGCTCCAACCAAAATAAGTTCTGTCAACCATTAACTTATGTCTTCTATAGGCAAACCAATTCTGATCCAAATAACCCATTACTGTAGATCCCACACCATGCATCTTAGGCTTCTGGATGAGCCTTCCATGAGCGACCTTGTCAAACACCTCACTAAAGTCCATGTAGACAATATCTACAGTTCAACCTTCATCATAATCTCCTCAAAAACTCAATCAAGTGAGTAAAACATGACTTGCCCCAGACAAAGCTATGCTGACTTTCCCTAATTAACAATGGATTCCAAATGCTCATAATTCCTATCTAAGAATCCTCTCCAGTAACTTCTCTGCCATTGGCATAAGACTCATCAGTCTCTAGTTTCCAGGATTATCCCTATATCTCATCTTGTGTATGGACCAATATTAGCAATTAGCCAGTCCCAGAGGATCTCGCCTGCGGCAAGAGAGGAAGTGAAGATATTGGTCAAGGCCCCAATAATTTCATCTCTTGTTTCTGTCAATAAACTGGGGAATATCCTATCAGGCCCTGGGGACTTACCCACCTTAATGTTTTTTTTAAAATACCCAGCACTACCTCCTCCTTTATTTTGAAATGCTCTGGCATGTTATTACCTTCCACACCAATTTCCCTATCCTCCACACCCTTATCCTTGGTAAATACGGTTGCCAAGTACTCATTTAGGACCTCATCTACATTCTCTACCTGCAAGCACATCTCCCCTCCTTCATCTTTGAGAGGTCCTACTTACACCCTAATTATCCTCTTGCTCTTAATATTATGTATAGAGTGCCTTGGGATTCTCTTTAAGCCTAATGTTCAAAGAACTTTTCATGGCCCATCCTGCCTTTCTTAATTCCATTCATTTTTTGTTTTTGCTTCTTTATAATCCTTAAGGGCTCTGTTTGAATTGCTAAACCTTGCAAATGTTTCTTTTCTCTTCTTGAGTCTTGCTGGAACCTAATTTGTCCTTTAATATGGGCAGTTGCTCTTTAACCATCCTCCACATGTCTGATGTGGATTTGCTCAATAAAAAGCTGTTCCCAATTAACTCTCCCTAGTTCCTGCCTAATATTCTTGTAACTTGCCTTGCTCCAATTTATTCTTCTGCAAGATCCATACTTATCTTAAGTTATCTTAAAATTGAATGAGTTGTGATCACTGTTCCTTAATTGCTCTTCTATTGAGAGGACCTGGCCAGGCTCATTACCCAACACCACATCCAGAATGATCTTCCTTGTACGATCTACATACTGATTTAAGAAACCCTCCTGGATGCACCGAACAAATTCTGCCCCATTTACACCTTGCACTAAGGAGGTCCCAGTTTATATTAGGGAATTTGAAGTCACCCATTACAACAACCCTATTGTTTTCACATTTTTTTCCTATTCTTCCTTAATATCATGGTGGCTATTAGATTTGGAGAGGGTGGGGTATATCTGTTGTATAATCACATCAGAGTAATTACACCTTTCTTAATTTTGAGTTCTACCTATATAGTCTTAGGGGATGAGCCTTCCACTATGTTCTCCTCGAGTGTGGCTGTGATATTGTAATAGTGTAATTTACCCAAACTACCACCTGCCTTTTTGCCTCCTTCTCTAACTTTCATAAAACATTCAAAACTGAAACATTAAGCTTCTATTTCTGTCCTTCCCTCAATTGTCTGTTAAAACCACAACATTATAGTCCCATGTACTGATCCATGCTCTAAGTTCATCACTCTTACCCATAATATTCACTTCAACCCCTCCATTCCACTGTGTTTATTACATTACTCCTGTCTGGTTTTACTTATCATTACACCTGTCTTCCTCTCCATCCCTCCCCTTTCTGACCTGGTGGTCTGGTTGCCACCCCCTTATCAAATTAGTTTAAACCCTCCTGAGTAGTAGCAGTAAACCTCCTGGTTAGGATATCAGTTCCCAAGCAGTTAAGGTGCAATCTGTCCCTCTTTGCCGATCATCCCGGAGCTAGATGAGTTTCTAATGATCTAAAACCTGAATCCCTGCCCTGCCACTCTTTCATCTGTTCTACCTTTCTATTCTTCTACTGACTAGCATGTGGCTCTGTGAATACTCCAGAGGTACCTTCATAGTCCTGCTTTTCAGCCTCATTCCTAAAGCCCTGTACTTTCTGGGCAGTATCTATTCTACCTTTCCACCTTTTACCCCCTTTGATTCAAGAACCATCAGGCTCTTGAACCAAAGGGGATAACTTCACTCAGCTTCACTTGCCCCATTATTGAAATGTTCCCACAACCTATGGACTCACTTTCAAGGATGCTTCATCTCATGTTCTTAATATTTACTGGTTATTTATTTATTATTTCTTTCTTTTTGTATTTGCACACTGAACACCCAAGTTTGTGCAGTCTATTGTTGACTCTATTATGGTTATTATTCCATTATGAACCTGACTACCTCCATATACGGATCCATTTCTTTGACCAGTCTGTCAGGAGCTGCACTTCCCTCATCAGAGAGACCATGAGGTTCCCTGACTCCCAGTCCCACATCTTGCAGGAGGTGCAATCCACTGTCCTAACTACCATGATGTCTTTACTGAATCAAGAACTAAGGTTGAACAACAAAAAGAAACTTTACGTGTTTACCTGCACCTTCTCACTAAAGTTCTTTTCTAAAGACTTGATGGAAAAATAATGACAATAATTCCATTTCTTCTGCTGAGGAAAAAGTAAAGTCAATCTGAGTAACGATGAGATGCAAAATACATACAAAATTGGTGATAGCAACTCGATAGCCAATTTTACACTGCTCAGTTTTCTTTAACATCACTAGGACTTCCTACTTTATGTCTTCCAGAATACTTTCCTTTCAGATGTGTTTCTTGGCATTGTTTTAAATGAATAACCAGGACAGATAATGATAACTCAAAATGGGCCGCTTGAGGCACCACGGGCCATCCATAGCAGTGGAGTTGCATTCCACCATAATTTAGCCCCATGATGCAACACGGTCTTTACCCTACATTAGCAGAATTGCTGAAAAACTGCAGCATGGATGGAAGCCCTTTGACACATTGAATCCAATAGTCAATGCTATTTCCAATTCTCCACTTCCTTTCAAGTAAATATCATGAAATATCTTCCATATCTAAACTTGCATGTTTAGTGATTCTTGACCACTTTTCTAATAGAAACTGCCTATCTTTATCCATTCTGTTGAGACTCTTCATGATTTTAATTACCTGTAACAGATTCTTTTGAAATGCCTTTGTTGCAAGACAAGCCCATCTTCTCCCGGAGACATTGTGACATCTCCTTTCCTGTAACTAGTCACTCTTCCTCAAGGTAGTTATAATAAATCTCTTCTAAACCTTCTTAGTGCCCTTCATATTGTTCTTTTAAGTGTTTTCCCAAAACTGGACACAATATTTGGGCTGTGGCCAATCTTTCCATCAAATTGCATCATTAAGATGCCTCTAAACTTGCTGCTATTCTATATAATTACTTTTTCAACCTTACTTGTCAATTTTAATAGGTTGTGCATACATACTCAAAGATCTCTCTCTGTGCACCTTTTAATTTTCCTCTGGTTTAGATTGCCTCACTTTGTTTAACCTATTGAAATATATACTTAGAATTTTTCTGCATTTAATCTCATTTGCTACTTCTTTGGCCATTCCACCAAAAATAAGTTTTAAGACCTTGGGCTCAATATTTTCTTGTGCAATTGGATCCTCAATTTCCTCACTTGCAGACCCCAGTCAGATTGGATTGGCAACAATATCTCCTCAATAATCTCTATCAGCACAGATGCACCACAAGGCTGTGTGTTAAAACCCCTGCTCTACTCTCTTTACACTTATGACTATACGGCTCAGCACAACTCTAATGCCATATTTAAGTTTGCTGACCTTGGCTGAATCAGCATATAGGAGAGAGACTGAAAATCTGGCTGAGTGGTGCCATGACAAAAACCTTTCTCTCAATGTCAGCAAGAAGAAGAAGCTGATTAATAACTTCAAGAGGAGGAAACCAGAGGAATCTATAATAGATTCCTTTGCAAAGCCAGCCTCATCGGGAGATCAGAAGGTTAGCAGCTTTATATTCTTTGGTGTTTGCATTTCAGAGGACCTGTCCTGGGCCCAACACATAAGTGCAATTTAGAAGAAAGCACGGCAATGCCTCTACTTCCTTAGAAGTCTGCAAAGATTTGGCATGACATCTAAAACTTTGACAAACTTCTTTAGACGTGTGGTGAAGAGCATATATTCTGGCCGCATCACTGCCTGGAATGGAAACAACACCCTTGACTGGAAAATCCTGCAGGAAGTAGTGGATACGGCCCAATCCATCAAGGATAAACCCTCTCCACCATTGAGCACATCTAAACAGAGTGCTGTTGCAGGAAAGCAGCATCCATCATCAGGGACCCCTGCAACCCAGGTCATGCTCTTTTCTAACTGCTGCCATCAGAAAGAAGATACAGAAACTTAAGCTCTCTCACCACCAGTTTCAGGAAGTTATTACCCCTCAAGCATCAGATAAGAAAAGCATCTATCTAGCTATCTGGAAAACCCATTAATAAAATGCAGATAGGGTTAATACTTTGCAGAAAACCTCCATTTAGTCTGCAAGAGAAACCCTGAGCTCCCAGTTACCTCTCATTTTAATGATTCACCCCTTTCATATTGGCCTCTGTCCAATGTTAGGATGCAGTTTATTGACTAAAGCTCAGCATTCAACACCATCTTTCCTACAGACCTGATTGAAAAGCTACAGAACCTGGGCCTCTGTACTTCCCTCTGCAACTGGATCTTTGACTTACTGACTGGAAGACCACAATCTGTGTGGATTGGAAATAACATCTACACCTCACTGGCGATCAACAAGGTGCACCACATGGATGTGTGCTTAGCCCACTGCTCTACTCTCTCTACACCCATGACTGTTTTGCTAGGAATAACTCAAATACCATCTATAAATTTACTGATGATACAACCATTGTTGGCAGAACCTCAGATGGTGACGAGAGGGCATACAGGAGTGAGAAATACCAGCTAGTTGAGTGGTGTTATAGACAATAGACAATAGGTGCAGAAGTAGACCATTCGGCCCTTCAAGCCTGCACTGCCATTTTGAAATCATGGCTGATCTTCTACTATCAATACCTGGTTCCTGCCTTGTCCCCATATCCCTTGATTCCCCTATCCATAAGATACCTATCTAGCTCCTTCTTGAAAGCATCCAGAGAATTGGACTCTACTTCTCCTGACCCTATGTCCCCCCTTGCAAAGGACTGAATCTCATTCCTCACCAACAGGGCCACCCCACCCCCTCTGCCCACATTTCTGTCCCTACGATAGCACGTATACCCTTGTACATTCATTTCCCAGGTCTGATCTCCCTGCAGCCATGTCTCCGTTATCCCAACAACATCATAGTTACCCATTCGCACCTGGGCTTCAAGCTCATCCGCCTTATTCCTGACACTTTGTGCATTCAGATATAGAATTTTTAACCCATTTCTCCTCTCTCTGTTTGAATCGCTGCCTATTGTGCTTAACCCAGCTCCCCAAACTCCCATCAAGCTATACGCCCCTAGAATTTTGTTGTCCTTCCTACATTTACTTATTCTTTCAACACATTTAACTCCATGTTCCGTCAGACCATCCCTCTGTACACGAGTCCTCCTTATCACTTGTTCCGCCCCACCTTCCTCTACTACACACTTAATATTCCGGAACCGTGTAGTCCCCACCTGTCCTTTATTCTTCCTCTCGCTATCCTCTCTCACATTCTGGATCCCCGCCCCCTGCAAATTTAGTTTAAACCCCCCCAAGAAGCTCTAGCAAACTTCCATGCAAGAATGTTAGTACCGCTCCAGTTCAGGTGTAAACCGTCCCTTCGGAACAGATCCCACCTTCCCTGGAACAAGGCCCAATTATCTACAAACCTGAAGCCCTCCCTCCTGCACCATCCTCTCAGCCATGTATTAATCTTTATAATCCTCCTGTTCCTTGCCTCACTCGCACGTGGCACAGGTAGCAATCCTGAGATTGTTACCCTGGAGGTCCTGCTCTTCAGCTTCGCACCTAACTCCCTGAACTCCCTACTCAGGACCCCCTCACTCATCCTACCCACGTCATTGGTCCCTACATGGACCACAATATCTGGATTCTTGCCCTCCCTCTCGAGAATAACCTGCACCCGATCTGAGATGTCTCGGACCCCGGCACCAGGGAAGCAACATACCATCCGAGACTCCCGATCTTCCCCACAAAATCTCCTATCTGCCCCCCTGACTATAGAATCCCCTATCACTACCGCTCTCTTCTCTTCCCTCCTCCCCTTCCTAGTCGCAACAACCTTGCACTCAATGTTAGTAAGACCAAAGAGCTGATTCTGGACTTCAGGAAGGGTAAGATAAGGGAAGATGAACCAATCCTCATAGAGATCAGAAGTGGAGAGAGTGAGCAATTTCAAGTTCTTGGGTGTCAATACTGTATCTCTGTGGACCTAACCTGTTCACATGTTGATGTAGCTATAAAGATGACAAGACAGTGGCTGTATTTCATTAAGAGTTTAATGAGATTTGGTTTGTCACCTAAAACACTTGAAAACTTCTACAGCTGTATCATGGAGAGCATTCTGACTGTCTGCATCACTGTCTGGTATAGAGGGGGTGGTGGTGGTGTGGTGGCTACTGCACAGGATTGAAGTAAGTTGCAGAGTTGTAAAATTAGCCAGCTCCATCATGGGCAGTAGTCTCTGTAGCATCCAGGTCATCTTGAAGAAGTGGCATCCATCATTAAGAAATCTTACCACCCAGGACACACCCTCTTCTTATTTTTACTGTCAGAAAGGAGATATAGAAGCCTGAAGGCACACACTCAGCAACTCAGAAACAACTTCTTCCCCTCTGTTCTCTGATTTCTAAATGGACATTGTGGCCATGAGAACTATCTTAATAATACTTTAAAATTTATTTTCTGTTTTTGCACTATTTATTTTAACTCTTTAATATACATATATATACTTATTGTAATTCAGTTTTTTTCTTATATTTATTATGTATTGCATTCTACTACTGCGACAAAGTTAACAAATGTCATGACATATGCTGCTGTATTGAACCTGATTCTGATTACACTATCCCAACAATGCCCATTGTAAAATTAAACAATAGTACTTCACCTTTCATCTTGACATACAGGTATAGTAGCCTTTGGCTATCATGATTTTCAACTTTTCAAGAAACCAATTTTTTTGTTCTTCACAGAATTTGCTAAATATTTCAGTTTAAGTCTGTTCTTTTGTTTCTTTTCTGTCTCTAACTGCTCCATTTTACAATAACGGTTACCTTGATGAGAGAAGGATATCTATAACTTTGGCATCCATCCTAACAAAGGTATTGCAACTTTTCTCTCCACCCATCCCATTAATTAAGGTCAATGGTTTGTTCTTGATTTTTGGTCCTCAAAATTATCAGGGGTATAGATAGGATAAATGCAAGCAAGCTTTTTCCACTGAGGTTGGGTGGGACTACAGCCAGAGGTCATAGGTTAAGGGTGAATAGCGAAAAGTTCAAGGGGAACATAAGGGGAAACGTCTTCACTCAGAGGGTTGTGAGAGTGTGGAATTAGTAGACAGCACAAGTGGTGCATGTGAGCTCAACTTCAATGTTTAAGAGAAGTTTGGATAGTACATGGATAGTAGGGGCATGGAGGGCTATGGTCCTGGTGCAGGTCTATGGGAGTAGGCAATTTAAGTGGTTTTGGCATGGACTAGATGGGCCTAAAGGTCTGTTTCTGCACTGTACTTTTCTATGACTCTAAATGTTGCCCATTCTGTTGAGCATTTTTAACATCTTCTGATCTGTGGCCAATTATACAAATTTTCCATTTATATAGTAACTTAAATCTCCTTTTAGGATATCTCAATGCCAATGACAGCAAATGTTTTGCCATTTTTGGATGCATGAAATATCACAGCTATGCATGTTTCCACAAACAGCAAGGTGATAATGAACAAATAATCTGATTTTTAGTGGCAATATTGAATTAGTCAGTGCACTTCCCTGCTGTTTAGTGTCAAAGAATCTTTTATACTCAGTTGATAGAGCAGCCAATGTCTTAATTTAACACTGCATCCAAAACCTTAAGAGCACTACATTAGAGAGTCAATCTATTATTTGTGGTCCTGTCTTAGGAGTGGGTTTTGAACCCAAAACCATACCATTGTACGACAGATGACACCTAACTCTCATTTGCTTTACAGCTTCACTTTCTACTATTCACCCCCTTTTTTACATAACCATTGCAAATTAGTATAAAAATTACTGTCCCTCCCTGATCTACTTTGCTGCCAGCCCTGCTTCCATTGGATTAAGATTACATCTTGCTGAAAAGGTTTCAGCATCCTTCCCCTTTTATTACAATTTTCTGCTCTGCTCAGCTCATCTGCTCTTTAGACCCATACTCACATTATCTTTAATTTATTTCACAAAACTAAGTACATCGTTAAAATTCGTATATCCATTCTTACAGCAATTTTTGTTTCTTCTTTTTGAATTTGCACAGCTTGTTGTCTTCTGCAATCTGAGTGAATGTCCTATTTGGGCAGTCTTTCTTTGATTCGGTTTTAGTTATTATTCTATAGATTTGTTCAGTTTTTTGTATTTGTGCAGTTTGTCTTCTTTTGCACATAGGCTGCTTGTTAGTCTTTATGTATAGTTTTTCATTAATTCTATTCTATTTCTTGGTTTTAATGTGAATGCCTGCAGGAACGTGAATCTCATATGATAACATATATGCATTTTAATGATAAATTTACTTTGAACTTTGCTGCAACTTCCCACAGCTGGAGACTTTTCAACAAAACTGTTTCCTTCCAGCCCTCTGCTTGCTAACTTTGTATACTGGTGTTTTACCGACACTCATTAGAAATGATGGTTACAAATTCTCATTTACCTGACCATGATTGCTTTACGGTTTTGAAAATTAATATGCTTTGGAGTAGACACTTTATTGAATTAGAGCATTGATTCTTTCCCCTCAATGTAATGCTAAGGTCTGACCCTCAAGGTTGTTTGTCCCACTCCTATAGAGCAGTCAAGCAACTGCCTGAGCAAGACTGTAAGAGGAGAGAGGCTTGATCAAAAAGTACTTGCTTCTGTCAATCCATGTTTTTTCAGTCCACAATGCTTTATAGTGATTAATAACTAGTGCTGAGTAAGTGTAAGAGTTACTAATTATATTCACAAAGCAAGAAAATGAATCTCAGGGTTGTATATGGTGACTTTGATAATAAAATTTACCTTGAACTTTGAGCAATTTTACACTTCTACAATCCATGCATTTCTAATTATTTTACAGAACTTTAATAAGAGGCAGAGGTTCTGTCATTTTACATTTTGAGCATAGTATGTTGGTAGAGAAGGCATTATACAATAGGTTTGGCTCATGTCCAATGTATTGGTAAGATCTCCAATGAGTACATCATGCGACTCATAACCCATATTGCGTTGGCAACATTAAATTGTGAATAGTTTCTTATGCTGGAAGGACAGTAAGCTTCAGGTCAACCATAGTGCTTCTTCCATTGAGTTAGCAGTCTTCCATTTCCCATTGTCACTGTCCTGGTAGGCAACCCTGGAAAGTTTGTGGAACAAATACCTACGTTACCAATCTGTTGGGAATGAATTGGAAAAGACACCAATTCAACTCCTTCAGACTTTTCCAACAGCAAGTGTTTGATGTCCTTTATAAACACAAGGGATTTTGCAGATGCTGGAAATCTTGGGCAAAGCACGTTAAATGTTGGAGGGACTCAGCAAATCAAATAGCATCTATAGAGGGAAATAAACAGTCGACTTTGCAGGCCTAAATGTCAACTACTTATTCTCCTCCATAGATGCTCCCTGACCTGCTGAATTCCTCCAGTATTTTGTGTGCATTGAAAGCCTTTCCTTGCTGCAACCCTGAGGACAGCTTACATGGTGTGGAGATTTCTAGTGTACTGAAAGGACTGTGGATAGAGAGTCTTCCTCATCACTATCCAGCCTACTGGATATTTTTAGTGATGGCAAAGCAAATGGAAACTTCAGCACTTTCTAATTCCATACAGAGTACACAAACCTTTCAGGATAACCACTGATTAAGATGATCATCAGGATCAGCTTGCCATCGGAGACCCATTGCTTTAAATTTGTTCAGCCTTTCATCTCCAAAGTAGCAAATGGTTTGGGTGATTGCAATAATTATGTTGAGGAAATGGACCTGACTTGGGCCATTTAGATCACATATTGCACACACTACACATTTATCAAATTCCGCCTGATTATATCTAAATGGCATTGCATATTATCAACTTTGGTCTTTTTGGCAAAGACTCCTCCAACCAAATCTTCAGCACCTTTATTGATTTGCTCTTGATGTTGTTATCTATCAATATGCCTCACTTTATCGTGGACAGTCTTAAATTAAAAATTAAAGTTCATCCCAATGTGTGTGTTTTATCAAGTGTTGACTGCACAAGGAATCCATATTCTGGTATGTTGATGGAAATATTTTAAGGTGCAAGTCATCTAGTCATCTTTTGTTAGGGCAGGTAGAACTTACGACACACCTCTTGATTGAGGCTTGCCAGTACTTGCATTGTTAAAGAAGCACCATTGTTTAGAAATCAACTTGACATATTTATTGTAGAATAAAAGACCATTCTCCATGTTAATTGACAATTTTGAGACCATTTTGAAATTTTCTGGTTATCTAACCAGATACTTCCAGGCATAAGTTACCATTGTGCCCCTGCTGTGATTGCTGTGCAAAATTCTTTTTGAGCAGACTATATTGTTCTGGAATATTCAAAACAAACCAGTTTTCTGTGCACAGTGCTGGACGTGGAGACTACTAGATTTCTTCTATACATTTTTCAGCACCTGAACTGCATTGCCTCTTCTAAGTTACCACTGTTGCTATCAAAAAAGGTTCAGGCAATCAAGATCAAATATGTTGTGGCCATTCTATTGCCCTGACCACTCATCATCAGATGCTCCCAGTTCATCTCCACATTTCAGACTAGGAAAAAAAAGGAAGTCCTATTAAATTAGGTATGTTAAGACATGACAAGTTGGAAAAAATAGTTACAGTTTTATAAAAAACTGTGACAATGAAAAGCACCGGTTCTGTCATGTCTTGGTCTGGTCCAAATTCCTACGACAATCTGGTTGATTCTTTGAACACTAAAGAATAAAAAACTGGAACATCTTGCTACAAATATATAGGACTTTGGCGTGACCACATTTCAAGGACTGTGTAAACACTATTCAATACTATTTTAGGAAAACCTCCTGTGCCTTCGTGCTTCAGTTTTTAAGGACCAGATGGAAATCAGAAAAGACTGAAACCATAAACAAGAGAAAACTGCAGATGCTGGAAATCCAAGCAACATTGAAATTGTAATCTTCTGTAATATTCAGAGAGCTGTTCATATTGAGATGGATTAACAGATAGAAGTTGTAAGGAAGTTTGACCTAATAGAGGAATCTTGAACCAAGGGCATACAGCAATTTAAGAGAGAATTTCTTCTCCCAGAGAGTTGTTGGAGCTCTATATCACAACCAACTATGGATACAGTCATTAGGTGAGGAAAATTTGACATCAATTCTTGGACTATAGGGGAAATATCGTGATGGAAAATCAAGTAAAAAAATGAAGTCGAAACTCATGACTGATCACCTATGATCATACTGAAAGGGAGAGCATATCTAAGGGAGTCACACAGAATACTCCAGAATCTTTTTTTTTTGTTATTAGACCAGCAAAGGAACAGGCCCTTCGATATCTGCGCCAGTGATGCCTCCTCTGGTTATGATGCCAATCCTATTACCTTTTGCCTGCACAATGTTTATATCCCTCTATTCAACCCCTTGTTCACATTTCTGTCTAAATGATTCTTATATATCACTCTCATATCTGCATCTACCACTTCCATGAGACAATTTCTGTTGTATCAAATTGGTTCAAGGTGATCACTTTCACAGAGCAACTTAGATGATCAATGACATCAAAATCTCATTATAAACAAACTAACATAGATACTGGAAAAGTTAGAGAGGGGTGCAGGGAGGTAAAGTTCCAAGGGCTGGTAATAGTGGCCATTTGTAAATGTCTCATTATAAATGGGAAAGGAATACTTGGTTATTTGAACTATTTTTTTATTTACTTCCTGGAAATTACATTAAGCATTGGTTTGGGCACAATTCTTCAAGGAAGTTGTAAAGACCTTAGAAAGAGTGAAGAGGTATGCTAGATTGAATTTTCCAGTGAAAACTTTTCATAAGGAAGATGAAGAACTTTGGTAGAAGAGTCGTGCATCAAAATAGCAAAAGGATCAAGCTGACAAGAAATTTTATGCAAAGGGTTTATGTTTTGAAATACTCAAGTGGAGGTGGTAGATATAATGATAAGAAAACACTAAAGACGGCAGATGCTGGAGCTGGGAGCAGCAAACAGTCTGCTGGAGGAACTCAACAGGTCAACAGCATCTGTTGGAGGAAAGGAATTTTCGATGTTTTGGGTTGAAATCCTGCATCAAGATGATAAGTGGAGAAAAATAGTTGCTCAGTAGGCAGGATATTGGACAAACTATATTGCTCTTCGCACAGACTCTATGAGCCACATGGCCTCGATCCAGCTTTAAATTTCATGTTTCTGTGACAGCGCAAGAATGGTTGCTTATTTATTTAGAGATACAGCGTGGAATAGGCCCTTCAAGTCATACTGCCCAGCAACTCCCAATTTAACTCTAATCTAATCACATCACAATTTACAATGACCAATTAACCTACCTGGTATGTCTTTGGACTGTGGGAGGAAACCAGAACACCTGGGGAAAACCCATGCATTCCACGGGGAGGACATACAAACTCCTTACAGAGGACACTGGGACTGAGCTCCAACAACTCAAGCTGTTACAGCTTTACACTAACAGCTGCGAGTAGAATCCTTTTGAAACAAATCTGTTTTCAAGGAAAAATCTGCAAAGAATTGTGCAATTCTCAAGTGATTGGTGGAAGGAGTTTTCAACTTGTTAAGTGCCAAGTCAGTTACACTGTTAAGACAATTCTTTACAGAAACTCACCGAAGCTCCTTCAACCAGTTCCCCACTTCTTCACATTAACCCTAGTCTGTGTGTCTCCTGATATGGATATGTTGTTTGTTCACTTTGGATCCTGCTATAGGCCGAGTTTAATTTTTAAAAGTTACTAATCCATTCAGCACTTGATAAGGGCACACAAATTCAACTCACATAGGATCTAGATTACGAATACAGTCGTCACTGAACTGCTTTAAAGTATTTAAAATAGGACCATAAGACATAGGAGCAGAATTAGGCCAGTTAGCCCAGTGAGTCCGCTCCGCCATTCAATCATGACTGATCCTTTTATCCCTTCCTCAGCCCCACTCCTCGACCTTCTCCCCGTAACATTTGATGCCATGTCCAATCAGGAACCTATCAAGCTCCGCCTTAAGCAGAGATACAGAGAAATTTCCTTAGCCAATGGGTGATGAATTTGTGGAAATTGTTGCCACATGCAGCTGATTGTTGGGTGTATTTAAGACAGAGATTGATAGATTCTTGTTTGAACATGGGATCAAAGGTTATGGGGAGAAGACCAGAACTGGAGTTGAGGAGGAGATAGAAAATAGGATCAGCCATGATTGAATGGTGGAGCAGACTCAATAGGCCAGATGGCCTAATTCTGCTGCTATGTCTTATGGTCTTAAATACACCCAACAACCTAGCCTTTCCAGTTGCCTGTGGTAATAAATTCCACAAATTCACCACCCTCTGGCTAAAAAAATTTCTCCGCATCTGTTTTAAATGGATGCCCCTCTATCCTGAGGCTGTGCACCTTTGTCCTAGACTCCCCCACCAAGGGAAACATCCTTTCCACATCTACTCTGTCTAGGCCTTTCAACATCCTAAAGGATTAAATGAGATCCCACCTCATCTTTCTAAATTGCAAGTACAGACTCAGAGCCATCAAATGTTCCTCGTATGATAGATAGATAGATAGATAGATAGATAGATAGATAGATACTTTATTCATCCCCATGGGGAAATTCAACTTTTTTTCCAATGTCCAATGCCAGCACATCTTTTCTTAGATGAGCAGCCCAAAACTGTTCAAAATACTCTTGAACAGTATAAGGTGAGGCCTCACCAGTGCCTTATGAAGCCTCAGCATCACATCCCTGCTCTTGTATTCTAGACCTCTCAAAATGAATGCTAACATTGCATTTGCCTTCCTCACCACCGACTCTACCTGCAAAGTAACCTTTAGGGTGTTCTGCACAAGGACTCTCAAGTCCCTTTGCATCTCAGATTTTTGGCTTTTCTCCTGGTTTAGAAAATAGTCTACACATTTATTTCTACTGCCAAAGTGCATGACCATTCATTTTCCAACATTGTATTTCATTTGCCACTCTCTTGCCCATTTTCCTAATTTGTTCAAGTCCTTCTGTATCCTGTTTCCTCAACACTACCAGCACTTACAGCAATCTTTGTATCATCGCAAACTTGGTAACAACACCATCTATTCACTATCTAAATCATTGATATACAGCATAAAAAGAAGTGGTCTCCACACTGACCCCTGCGGAACACAACTAGTCACTGGCAGCCAGCCAGAAAAGGATCCTTTTATTCCCATCACAAACAAGAGGAGATCCCACTCACTGCCTCCTACCAATCAGCCCACTATGCCAGTCACTTTCCTGTCATGCCATAAGCTCTTAACTTGGTAAGCAGCCTCATGTGTGGCACTTTCTGTAAGTCCAAATATACAGCATCCACTGCATCCCCTTTATCTATCCTGCTTGTAATCTCCTCAAAGAATTCTAATAGGTTCATCAGGCAAGATTTTCCCTTAAGGAAACCATGCTGACTTTGCCCTATCTGGTCCTGTGTCACCAAGTACTCCATAACCTCATCCTTAACAATTGATTCCAACATCTTCCCAACCACTGAAGCTAACTGGCTAACTGGTCTATAATTTCCTTTCTGTTGCCTTCCTCCTTTCTTAAAGAGTGGAGTGACATTTGCAATTTTCCAGTCCTCTAGCATCATGCCAGAGTCCGATGATTTTTGGAAGTTCATTACTAATGCCTCCACAATGGCTTATGTACCCTTGGGTCGTTCAGCAATTTTCTCTCCTGTAATAGTAACTGCACTCACTTCTCTTCACCCACACCCTTCAAGATCTGGCAGTGTCATCCACAGTGAAGACAGATGCAAGATCCTCATTTAGTTCATCTGCCATCTCCTTGGCCCCTGTTATTATTTTTCTGGGGTCATTTTCTAGTGGTCTTATATCCACTCTCATCTCTCTAACATACTTGAAAAAGTTTTTACTATCCATGTTGATATGGTTTGCTAGCTTGCTTTCATATTTCATCTTTTCCTTCCTAATGTTTCTTTTAGTTGCACTCTGTAGAATTTTAAAAGCTTCCCAATCCTCTATCTGCCCACTAATTTTGCTTTGTTTTATGCCCTTTCTTTTGCTTTTACATTAGCTTTGACATCCATTGTCAGCCACGATTGTACTATTTTGCCATTTGAGAATTTCTTTGTGTTTGGAATACATCTATCTTGCACCTTCCTCATTTTTTCCTTGAAAGTCATGCCTTGCTGCTCTGCTGGCAGCCCTGCTAGTATCTCCTTCCGATTTATTTTGGCCAGTTCCTCTCATACCACTGTAATTTCCTTTTCTCCACTGAAATACATCAGACTTTACTTTCCCCCTATCAAATTTTGAGTTGAACTCCATCATATTGTGATCAGTCTCCTAAGGGTCTTTTACATTAAGCTCCCTAATCGCCTCCGTTTCATTACATTGAATTGACTTTATTGCTTACATCCTTCACACACACACAAGGAGTAAAAACCTTTACATTATGTCTCTATCTAAATGTGCAATCTGCAACTTATATTAATTTGTAATAAATAGTATGTACAACAGGACAATCAATAGAACATAGAAATACAATTGTCTCAGCATGAATCAATCATTCTGATGGCCTGGTGGAAGAAGCTGTCCCGGAGCCTGTTAGTACTGGCTTTTATGCTGTTTCCTGGATGCTAGCAACTGGAAGAGTTTGTGGTTGGGATGACTTGGGTGCCCAATTATCCTTCCGGCTCTTTTCATTCACCTGTCTCTGTAAATGTCCTGAATTGTGGCAATCCAGTATAGCTGATACCCTAGTAGGCTCAATGACAAACAGCTCTAAAAAGCCATTATCGTAGACATTCAAGAAACTTACTCTCTTAGGATTCATTTCCAAACTGACTTTCCCAATCAAGCTGCATGCTGAAATCTCCCATGGCTGATCAGAACATTGCTCTTTTGACATACATTTTCTATTTCCTGTTGTAATCCGTGGTCTACATCCCAGCTACTGTTGGGAGGCCTGTATAGAACTGCCATCAGGGTCCTTTTACACTTGCAATTTCTTAACTCAACCCACAAGGATTCAACATCTTCGGATACTCTGTCACAGCTTTCTACTGATTTGATGACGTTCTTTACCAGCAGACCCATTCCGCCCCCTCTGCTGACCTTCTTACTTCTACAACGTGTAACCTTGGACATTCAGCTCCCAACTACAACCATCCTTCAGCCATGATTCAGTGATGGCCACATCATACCCAACAACCTGTAAAAGTGCAACAAGATAATTTCTTATACACCGTGCATTGAGATATAACACTTTTAGTGCTGCATTTGCTACCCTTTTTGATTCTGCATCCTGATACTCACACTGCTGGCTGCAATTTTATCCTATCATCTGCCTACCCTTCCTGACTCTCTTAACGCACACAACACACACAAAATGCTGGTGGAACACAACAGGCCAGGTAGCATCTATGAGGAGAAGCAGTGTTGACGTTTCGGGCTGAGACCCTTCGTCAGGACTAACTGAAAGGAAAGTTAGTAAGAGATTTGAAAGTAGTGGGGGGAGGGGGAAATGCAAAATGATAGGAGAAGACCGGAGGGGGTGGGATGAAGCTAAGAGCTGGAAGAGATGGTCCTATACCATCACCAACCTTCAGCTCTGGGGATCTCCCATCCACTGCCACCAACCTCATAGTTCCCACACCCCGCACTTCCCGTTTCTACCTCCTACCCAAGATCCACAAACCTGCCTGTCCAGGTAGACCTATTGTCTCAGCTTGCTCCTGCCCCTCCGAACTCATTTCTGCATACCTTGACACTGTCTTATCCCCCCTTGTTCAATCCCTTCCCATCTATGTTTGTGACACTTCTAACGCTTTGAATTTTTTCAATGACTTTAAGTTCCCTGGCCCCCACCGCCTTATTTTCACCATGGACATCCAGTCCCTATATACCTCCATCCCCCACCGGGATGGTCTCAAAGCTCTTTGCTTCTTTTTGGATTCCAGACCTAACCAATTCCCCTCTACCACCACTCTCCTCCATCTAGCGGAATTAGTTCTTACTCTCAATAATTTCTCCTTTGGCTCCTCCCACTTCCTCCAAACCAAGGGTGTAGCCATGGGCACCCGCATGGGTCCCAGTTATGCCTGCCTTTTTGTTGGCTTTGTGGAACAGTCCATGTTCCAAGTCTATACGGGTATCCGTCCCCCTCTTTTCCTTCACAACATTGACGACTGCATTGGTGCTGCCTCCTGCACGCATGCTGAGCTCATTGACTTCATTAACTTTGCCTCCAACTTTCACCCTGCCCTCAAATTTACCTGGTCCATTTTCGACACCTCCCTCCCCTTTCTTGATCTTTCTGTCTCCATCTCTGGAGTCAGCTTATCTACTGATATCTACTATAAGCCTACAGACTCTCACAGCTACCTGGACTATTCCTCTTCCTACCCTGTCTCTTGCAAAAATGCTATCCCCTTCTCACAATTCCTCCGTCTCCGCCGCATCTGCTCTCAGGATGAGGCTTTTCATTCCAGGATGAAGGAGATGTCTTCCTTTTTTAAACAAAGGGGCTTCCCTTCTTCCACCATCAACTCTGCTCTCAAACGCATCTCTCCCATTTCTCGCACATCTGCCCTCACCCCATCTGCCCGCCACCCCACTCGGGATAGGGTTCCCCTTGTGCTCACCTACCACCCCACCAGCCTCCAGGTCCAACGTATAATTCTCTGTAACTTCCACCACCTCCAATGGGATCCCACTACCAAGCAAATCTTTCCCTCCCCTCCTTTCTGCTTTCCGCAGGGATTGCTCCCTACGTGACTCCCTTGTCCACTCGCCCCCTCCCCCATCCCTTCCCACCGATCTCCCTCCTGGCACTTATCCTTGTAAGCGGAGCAAGTGCTACACCTGCCCTTACACTTCCTCCCTCACCACCATTCAGGGCCCCAGACAGTCCTTCCAGGTGAGGCGACACTTCACCTGTGAGTCGGCTGGTGTGGTATACTGTTCCCGGTGTGGCCTTTTATATATTGGTGAGACCCGACGCAAACTGGGAGACCGTTTCGCTGAACACCTACGCTCTGTCTGCCAGAGAAAGCAGGATCTCCCAGTGGCCACACATTTTAATTCCACGTCCCATCCCCATTCTGATGTCTATCCATGGCCTCCTCTACTGTCAGAATGAATCCAAACTCAGGTTGGAGGAACAATACCTTATATACCAGCTGGGTAACCTCCAACCTGATGGCATGAACATTGACTTCTCTAACTTCCATTAGATAGATAGATAGATAGATAGATACTTTATTCATCCCCATGGGGAAATTCCAACTTTTTTCCAATGTCCCATACACTTGTTGTAGCAAAACTAATTACATACAATACTTAACTCAGTAAAAAAATATGATATGCATCTAAATCACTATCTCAAAAGCATTAATAATAGCTTTTAAAAAGTTCTTAAGTCCTGGCGGTAGAATTGTAAAGCCTAATGGCATTGGGGAGTATTGACCTCTTCATCCTGTCTGAGGAGCATTGCATCGATAGTAACCTGTCGCTGAAACTACTTCTCTGTCTCTGGATGGTGCTATGTAGATGATGTTCAGAGTTATCCATAATTGACCGTAGCCTACTCAGCGCCCTTCGCTCAGCTACCGATGTTAAACTCTCCAGTACTTTGCCCACGACAGAGCCCGCCTTCCTTACCAGCTTAATAAGACGTGAGGCGTCCCTCTTCTTAATGCTTCCTCCCCAACACGCCACCACAAAGAAGAGGGCGCTCTCCACAACTGACCTATAGAACATCTTCAGCATCTCACCACAGACATTGAATGACGCCAACCTTCTTAGGAAGTACAGTCGCCTCTGTGCCTTCCTGCACAAGGCATCTGTGTTGGCAGTCCAGTCTAGCTTCTCGTCTAACTGTACTCCCAGATACTTGTAGGTCTTAACCTGCTCCACACATTCTCCATTAATGATCACTGGCTCCATATGAGGCCTAGATCTCCTAAAGTCCACCACCATCTCCTTGGTCTTGGTGATATTGAGACGCAGGTAGTTTGAGTTGCACCATATCACAAAGTCCTGTATCAGTTTCCTATACTCCTCCTCCTGTCCATTCCTGACACACCCCACTATGGCCGTGTCATCAGCAAACTTCTGCACATGGCAGGACTCCGAGTTATATTGGAAGTCTGATGTGTACAGGGTGAACAGGACCGGAGAGAGTACGGTTCCCTGCGGCGCCCCTGTGCTGCTGACCACCGTGTCAGACCTACAGTCTCCCAACCGCACATACTGAGGTCTCTCTGGCAAGTAGTCCACTATCCAATCCACCATGTGAGAGTCTACTCCCATCTCCGTTAGTTTGTGCCTCCTCCCCTCCTTACCCCATCCCTGACATATTTAGTTTCTTTTCTCTCTCTCTGCCCATCACTCTGCTTGTTCTCTATCTTCCTCTGGTGCTCCCCCCTCCCCCTTTCTTTCTCCCGAGGCCTCCTGTCCCATGATCCTTTCCCTTCTCCAGCCCTGTATCACCTTTCCAGCTATTAGCTTCATCCCCCCCCCCCCCCTCCGGTCTTCTCCTATCAATTTGCATTTCCCCCTCCCCCCACTACTTTCAAATCTCTTACTATCTTTCCTTTCAGTTAGTCCTGACGAAGGGTCTTGGCCTGAAACGTTGACAGTGCTTCTCCTTATAGATGCTGCCTGGCCTGCTGTGTTCCACCAGCATTTTGTATGTATTGTTTGAATTTCCAGCATCTGCAGATTTCCTCGTGTTGTCTCTTAACGCACACTGTCTTTGCTTTTATACCATCCATCCTATCCCGAGTCTCTTCACTCCAGTTTCCACCCGCCTGCCAAATTAGTTTGAACCCTCCCCAACAGCTCTAACAAACCTGCCCATGAGAATATCGGTCCCCCTCGGGTTCAGGTGCAACCCGTCACTTTTGAGCAGGTCATACCTCCCCCAGAAGAGATCCCAATGATCCAAGAACCTGAAGCCCTGCCCCCACCCCGCACCAGCTTCTCAGCCACGCATTTATCTGCCAGATCATCCTGTTTCTACCTTCACTGGTGCGTGGCACTGGCAGTGATCCGGAAATTACTACCCGGGAGGTCCTGCTTCTCAGCCTTCCTAATAGCTCTCTAAATTCTCTTTGCTTTTCCTTCCGATGTCATTGGTACCAATACGTACCAAGACATCTGGCTGCTCTGGCTCCCTCTCAAAAACGTTGTGGGTGCAGTCTGAGACATCCCTGACCCTGACACCTGGGAGGCAACATACCTTTTGGGTGTCCCATTCACACCCACAGAATCTCCTGTCTGTTCCCCTCACTATTGAGTCACCTATCACTACTGCTCCCCTCTTCCCCCTTTCCCTTCTGCACCACGGACTTATAACTGTACTCAGTGCCAGTAACCTGGTCTCCATGCCATTCCCCGGAAGGTAGTAGTATACTTATTATTGAGGGGAATGGCCACGGGGTGCTCTGCACAAATTGCCTATTCACATTTCCATTTCTCCTGAGTCGCCCTCCTGCAACTCTGGGGTGATTACTTCCCCCCTAACTCTGATTATCTCCTCACTCTTCCGTACAGGCCAAAGCTCATCCAGCTGCTCTCCAGATCCCTAACACAGTCTTCAAGGAGCTGCAACTGGGTGCACTTCACGCAGGTGTAGTTCCCTGGGAGACTCGTAACATTTGGCACAAAGAACACACAACAGCCATTTACTACACTAGGTACAGAAACATAACAGATAAAAAAATGGGACCTTAACAGAAGCTTACCCAGAGCCAACACCTCTTTCGAGCCAAAGCTTGACACTCCTAATCTCACCACTGGCCTACTCCCAATAATTGGATTAACTACTTATTTTCTTAATTTTGACTGATAAATATTTCTCCATTTAATGGGTAAAATTATATTTTTGCCATTTTGCTTTAACAGATAAAATTTATCTTTCATATACACATTTATTCCATGAGATCAGTACCTCCAATGTGGCCATTGAACATTCAACTGAAAGAGATGGTGGAGTGCTAAGGCCACTAGTTATTAATATAAAAATCTAAGTATTTAACCTAATGCTTAGATTTGAGTGGAAAATGCAAGAGTAGCACAAAATCTCTTTAAACTCTAATGCAGCTTGTTTTGGCTCTGACACAACAGGTCCACTGCAGATGCCATCCGATTGTCCTTTCACTTAATCCTGTAATACATGAACAGCAAAGACATATACATCAGGGTACTCCTTATCAACTACAGTTTGGCATTCAATGCCATCGTCCCCAAAAAACTAATCAATAAGATTTAAGACCTTGGCCTTAATACCTCTTTGTGCAATTGGATTCTGGACTTCTCATTTGCAGACCCCAGTCAGTTTGCATTGGCAACGTTTCCTGCATGATCTCCATCAGCACAGGTGTACCACAAGGCTGTATGATTAGAACCCCCCCCCCCACCCCAGTCTATCATTTTACATTTATAACCGTGTGGCTAAATGCAACTCCAATGCCATTTTCAAAGTTGCTGATGATACCACTGTTGTAGGCTGAATCAAAGGTGGCGACAGACCAGCACATAGGAGGGAGAGTGAAAATCTGGCTGAGTGGTGCCACAACCACCTCTTACTGAGTATCAGCAAGACCAGAGTTAATTATGGACCTCAGGAGGAGGAGACCAGAGGTCCATCAGCCAGTCCTCACTGGAGGATCAGCAACTTTAAATTCCTTATTATCATTACAGAGGACCTGTCCTGGGCCCAGCACTTTAAGTGCAACAACAGAGCATAGCAGCACCTCCACTTACTTATGTGTTTACAGATTTGGCATGACATCTAAAACTTTGACAAACCTCTGTGGTTGAGAGCATATTGACTGGATGCATCATGGCCTGGTATGGGAACACCAATCTCCTTGAACAGGAATTCCTACAAAAGTAGTGGATATGTCCCAGTCTCACGTGTAAAGCCCTTCCCACCATCCAGCACAAACAGATGGGAGCATTGTTACAGCAAAGCAGCATCCATCATTAGGGATTCCCTCCTACCCCCACCCAGGTAATGATCTCTTCTTGCTGCTGCCACCAGGTAGGTACAGGACCCTCAGGCCTCAAACCACCAGGTTCAGGAGCAGTGATACCCCTCAACCATCAGGCTCTTGAACTAAAGGAGATAATGCCACTTGTCCCATGACAGAATTGTTTCCACAATCTATGGACTCATGTTCTCAATATTTATTATTTCTCTCTCTTTTTGTATTTTCAGTCTGTTGTCTTCTGCACACTGGTTGAACACCCAGCTGTTGCAGTCTTTCATTGATTCTATTATGGATTTATTGAGCATATCCACAAGAAAAAGAAGCCAAAGGTTGTATGTGGTGACATAGCTTACACTTCGGAAACCATGTTCTTTCAAAGCTGGCCTTGAATATTCCCAATTATCCATGTATTATTTGGCTTCTCCTTTTAATCTCTCCACTCTATTGAAAATCTTCCCTGATGAAAGCATGATAAATTTAAATCTTAACCCTTGCCCCCCCCCCCCCCCATAATGTTCTAAATTGCGGAATATTTCCAACATTTGCTTTTTCACCACTGATATCCCCTGGGATTTTTAAAAATATTTTTTATTTAGGTGCATTTTAGATAATTTAAAAAAGTTGCTAGAAAATTGCAACTTCCTTTCACAACCGACATTCTCAAAGTCAAGTTTCGCACCGACTCCGGAATAAAATTCAGCCCATTCCACAAAAGTCACACTTCAGCCACAAATTTTATTTTATTTTTTTTAAATCCACCAGTACACAGATACAGCTATAAACAGCCTGTACAATCCTACACAGAACCTGTACTGAAATAGAAAATGTAAGCCTCCAAATGTAATTAAATGTTAATACCGTAATTCTAAACTTCCAGTGACTTTTCAGCATGATTTTTGTTTCAATGTCAGTAACTTTAGGATACACCATTGACCAAATACCTATGACTCCTGATATACAGTCCTGGTGGTCAATTTTCTCTGCAGGCAACTTCACCTACTTGCACTTCTAATAAATCATACTGTAAACCCCAAGAACTATACTTAATGAACCCATTCACAAGTTTCATGAAAAGAAAACATAAATCCAAGAAGCACTATCACAAATATAGCCAGGACAACATTGCCACAGATTATTAAGAGGGAAATCTGCAACTAAAACAAGTTTTGAAGCAGTCATCTATTACAATTCCAACAATGGGAACATGGTCATCTGATCTTGATTTATTTACCAGACAAACGTGTGTTTTTTTTTTAAAAAAAAGGTATCAGAATGAACATTTTCCCTTTATGTCTGTGACAAGTTGGGAAAACAAACAGCCTCCATCCTCATTCATGGAATGTTACAGTATGTTTAAACTGTCAAGTCTCTTTCAAAGCCTTCCAGCTTACTGCTGTTTAATAGTATTGTCTACGAATTTCATGATAAAAAAATCTGTAACATCCAAGTACATATAACTTGTTAACCTTTTTTTTTTACATTGCCAAAAAACATTTACAGACATAACATCTGTAGATGCAAAAAAAATGTATGCTAGGGTGAAGAATGGCCATAGATATGCAGGATTCCCTCCTATTTCAAAATGTGTTGCCTATTATTGAGCTACTAAAACCTTGCATTTACAAAATAGTTGATAAAAATATTCCTCTGAATTGTACAAGAGGTACTTCGACCAATGATAAAGAGGCAAGACAGATGTTATTCTGACTTGGTTTCATTCTCTCCGGCTGCTGGTACCTGCAAAATATGAATGTGTATTAATATACGAAGTAAACTAAAATGCACATCATTATTTTGATTAACTTATTTACCTCATTGGTTTTCCGTTCACCATTTTCTGAGGGTACAGAATCCTCCTTGGCTTCTTGATTAGCCTGTGGAGGATTCGCTTTTGTAGCTTTGGCCTTGGTTTTTTTCTATAGAAGAAAGGCAGCTCTAGGGCATGTTTCCGAAAAAAAAAGAGAATACAGAATTTCTTTTAAAAAGCAAGTGAAACTCACTTGGGTAGCCGGTTTCTTTCTTGGGATGTCATTGGATTGTTTTATTTGTCTCTGAGAAAGCAAATACAAAAGTCAGCCGTTTAAACAAAAGCTTTATTTGAATAATATATTACAAAACATTTAACTTTGCACCTTACCTTCCTCAGTTGCATGTTACTTGGTGGCGGGTTCTAGAAAGAGGAAAAAAATTAGAAAGCAAAAATACACATTCTACCCATAGACTGCCATTTGCATTTCAGAGGCTTCTGCAACTAAATGTAGTGTATTTGGGAAAAATAGCATCAAAGTTGTCACTAAGGAATGAATATATGTGAAATTAATTGCAAACTACATTTTCTGAAGTTAATTCTAAAATCCAAAAGGAAACCACTTTTATTATAGGAGAAGATAAAAGATTGTTTGCAAAAGGGTTAAATTTCTGGCTTTTCTAAATTTGAATCCGTTTCAGTGTGTATTAATGAGCTCAGCTTTTTCACAACATATTAATCTTCTTGTACGCTTGCACGAGAGGTCTGCAACTCTTTCAACGGAGTTTAAAAACTATGTTTCCAACTAAAGAAAATAAATCTTACCTTGTCTGATACTGTATCAGAAGCCTGTTAAATGAAGATGACAAACATGTTAAAAGTATTAAATTATTTAACTGCAGCGTCATTGAAGGGGGTGGGGAGAAGAGAAGCCTTCAGAAGGATGGCAGTGTTGTGTTTGCAAACAGTGTGGAGGCCGTAAAATGCGAGAAATCAGCGTGTTGGGAGGGAGGATGTCGAGAGCAGCAAGGGACGTAATGCGAATCCTTCCCGCCTATTTGTGACCTGCTGGACGAACTTCAGAACTCCGTGTTGCCTTTTCTCTGCAAATGGTAACAGAACATTCGAGATTCCGAATGGAGCTCGGAATTTAGGCAGGAGCACCCTTCAACCTCGCGAAAACACGGCTCTTACCTCCGTTGCTTGCGCGTAAAAGGCCAAAAAAAAAAATAAAACTTTCACATTTTATCTGGGGGGCTGGGTGAATAATGGTAAATGTTAAGCGTTTATATAAATGCATTGACCTTCCACACATGAAAGTGATTAAGTGGTCTTCATTCATGGGGTGCAATTTTGCACGTCTGCTTCAGGAAGGGGGAAATCTCTCCAGTTAAGAACACTTGGATATTCAAGTCATTAACAGATCTTGTTTTCATTTATATATTTTTTTTAAAAAAAACGCATTACGGTATTACAATCACACTTCACCACTATGCAACATTCCAGACGCAATTACATACAAGAACGAACGTGCAATTGATTTTCCCTCTTTTTTTTTTGGACTCTTTCTGTCAGAAATGAAATTAAAACTACTCACCAGCTTCCTGGGCATATTTTTGAGGATTTTTTAGAAACACTACAATATGAAAATTGGGCAAACTAGAATGCGAACGGATTGCACTCCTTGATCGGCAACTAACTCAATCCCAGAATGGTATTCAACTACCTTGTTACAATACAACTATGGCACGTTAATACTGCCAAACGAACTAGTTCGAACCAGATTTGTTCCTTCACTTCGTGCTACCTAACATTATGATATGTACCTAACTCCGATTGGCTGGATATGCCTGTTTATCTCGCAAGCAGACCATAATTTGCGAAGTTATTGGCCAAGTCCAGCTGTCAGGCGCCCATCTCGTTCTCATCTCCCCGGGACCCTTTTTAAGTTCGGTTGACTCGAACGCCGAGAGCTCTAGCGGACCTTGCTGATTGGAGCTACCCTCTCACATGGTTTGCTGCTTAACAAAGGGACGATGCAATCTGTATTTCAGAGTTTTATACCCAACAGTGCGCATTAAACCACCGGCATTGCATTTGTTTGTGTGAATTATTTCTGCAAGTGCTTATGTGGCTTTAACTGTTGAAAAGGGGAGTCTCACACGGAGACTGTTAATAAATGGAATGGCTTCTATTTACTGTTGTCGTGGTTCATCGGGGTGGGGTTACAATAGGAAGCTCAAACATGGCGGAGAGCTGTGCGTGGTTGCTAGTGCTGGGCTCGGTTTTGTTATGTAGTCTGTTTAAGATGCTGCTCCCGACCCTTTCTTTGCTTGTAAGTATCTATTTGCGAATGTACAGCAGCAGAAATGCTACTATAACAGGCATTTCAACGGTCTCTGAACCAGCTAATAAAATGCGACCATTTCGAATCGTGTCAACCGCTCTTCTGTGCAAATATTTTTACTAAGTGATGGGATTTTTTTTTAAAAAAAATGCGAAGTTTTTGAAAGCTATCTTACATGCTATCCTCTTTGTTCTATGAGCAATACCAGTACATTTAAAGCAAATATCTGGATTTGCAATGTGTACTTAATAGTAGAAAGTAATTTCATATTGTTGATAGAAATTGAACTAGAATAAGCACAATTTTTAGGGAAGGCATGTTGTTAATCAAAATGAATAAATGGTTATGGGGTACCTGTTAAATTTAATCCAAAACTGGGAGGGATGACGGGGTGTTGTTGCCTTGGTAAGCAGGCATGCCACGAGTAGTAGGAACATACATTCTTTTCAGAAGCTTTGGCTATGTATTCATTCTTGTTATAAATTATGTCCATCAAGAATGCAATAATGACTTGTACTGTGTATTACAAGTGGGAAAGGGAAGAAAGTTGGTATAAAGATGACTACAGAACTTAAAATTTAAAAATGTTGCAAGCCTGAAGTGACTGCTGAATATTTTAACATTGTGCGTTAAACTGACCACGGGGGAAGATACGAATTTAGAATTAAAATACCATATGTTTAGGAGGTTAATTTTAATCCTGTATGAATTTGCAATGTTCATAAAATAGATTATAGTTAGTATTGGTGTAATGTTGAGAAAACAAGTTTCTTTTGTAGATATCTGATGGAAATTGTTAACGATTTTGAGTCATTTGACAAGTATATTCTTGCTCGTGGAACAAATTCAGTTCCATGTTAAGTGAAATAATTGCAGTTCTGTTTAGGGGAGAAGAAATTGAGATGTTATTTTTGGATGCTTTCATGATCAAAACAAATGGCGGAGCAAACCTGAGCATTCCTCCCCCTCCCCAAAATAAATAAATTGATATGGCAAACTAGAGCTAATTGTTTATGTAGAACCACAGAAAACCCTGGAAATAGTAGATATTCATTATGTGCCATGTTGTATGACATGGGCCTTTCCAAGATCATGATTGTACTTGGCAAATTTTTCTAAAGAAGTGGTTTGGTATTGCTGACTGATGGGCAGTGTCTTTACAAGACTGGTGACCCCAGCCATTAGATAGATAGATAGATACTTTATTCATCCCCATGGGGAAATTCAACTTTTTTTCCAATGTCCCATACACTTGTAGCAAAACTAATTACATACAATACTTAACTCAGTAAAAAATATGATATGCATCTAAATCACTATCTCAAAAAGCATTAATAATAGCTTTTAAAAAGTTCTTAAGTCCTGGCGGTAGAATTGTAAAGCCTAATGGCATTGGGGAGTATTGACCTCTTCATCCTCTTCAATACTCTTACAAAGATACACTGATACAAAGAGTATCAATACTCTTCAGAGATTGCCTGCCTGCCATTAGTGGTTGTATAACCTAGACTTTTGTTATGCACCAGCTGCTCATAAGACCATCCACTACCTGCTCCCATAGCTTCACGTGGCCCTGATCGAGGAAGTAAGCAGGTGCTACACCTTGACCAAGGGTGACCACCCTGCCACCCATATTATATATTGATGGGGTAAATGCAAGCAGGCTTTTTCCACTGATATTGGGTTAGACTAGAGTTAGAGGTCAATAGACAATAAGTGCAGAAGTAGACCATTTGGCCCTTTGAGCCTGCACTGCCATTTTGAGATCATAGCTGATCATCTACTATCAATACCCGGTTCCTGCCTTGTCCCCATATCCCTTGATTCCCCTATCCATAAGATACCTATCTAGCTCCTTCTTGAAAGCAGCCCTGTGGGTTTAGGGGTGAAATGTTTAAGGGAAACTTCTTCACTCAAAGGGTAGGTATGGGTAGGATGTGGGTTTGGTTTCAACACAAGAGAAATTTGGATAGTTACATGGATGGGAGCGGTATGGAGGGGAGTGGTCCAGGTGCAGTTCAATGGAATAAACAGATTAATTGTTTGCACAAACTAATTGAGCCAAAGGGCCTGTTTCTGTGATGTAATGTTATACGACTATGAAAATGGAAATCTGGAAAGAGGAGTGGGCATTGAATGAAGAAGACTGGGTCTGGAAAATATACATTTGGTCAAACAAACACAATCAGACTTTATTTTATCCCAGAAAGATGGCACATCTATTTGATGTAATGCCTTACCCACAAGCTGACGCTTTCAACTGTGCAGCTTTCCTCCTTTACTGTATTGTGCTCAAAGGGCTGTGTTCAGCTGTTAATTGGAATAGCTGTGCCTTCTCAGCTGACAATAAAGGGTGGTCATTTTGGAATTGACAGACTTTCAAGCACCAGAAAATGCTGTCCCCACAGATGAATTTGTTTTATTTCAGGCAATGTGGAGGTGATGTTCAGCATTTTCCACTTCCCACTTTGTGTACTGTGTTCAATTCTGGTCACCTCTTTACAGGAAGGATGTGGAAACTATAGAGAGAGAGAGTGCGGGGAGATTGAGGATGTTGCCTGGATTGGAGAGCATGCCTTATGAGAATAGGTTGAATGAACTTTCTCCTTGGAGCCATGGAGCATGAGAGGTGGCCTGATAGAGGTGTATAAGATAATGAGAGGCATTGATTGTGTGGATAACCAGGGGCTTTTTCCCAGGGTTGAAATGGCTAACGTGAAGGGGCATAATTTTAAGGTGCTTGAAATTCAGTACAAGGGAGGATGTCAGAGGTAAGTTTGTCACACAGAGACTGGGTGCCTGGAATACCCTGCCAGCGAAGGTTGTAAAGGCGGATACAATAGGGTCTTCAAACAGACTGGGTACGTGGAGCTTAGAACAAGGCACAGGATAGATGTGTCCCTGAGAAGAAATTGCTCTCAAGTGGCAGGAGCAGGGATCCGTGGCTGACAAGGGAAGTTACGGATTGCATAAAAGCCAAGGAAAGGGGTTATAGGGTAGAAAAGTGAGTGGGAAGTTGGATGATTGGGAAGCTTTTTAAATCCAACAAAAGGCAACCAAAAAAGCTATAAGAAGGGGAAAGATGAAATGAGGGCAAAATAACCAATAATATAAAACAGGATACTGAAAGATTTTCTAGTCATATAAAGAGTAAAAGGGAGGTGAGAGTTAATATTGGACCACTGGGAAAATTACCGTATATGCTTTTGCTACCTCAATAGGGGACAAAGAAATTAGATTAACTTACTTTGCATCTGTCTTCACTCTGGAATTCACTAGCAGTGTGCCACAGGTCTGTGAGTGTCTGGGAGCAGGAGTGAGTGCCATTGCTATTACAAAGGAAAATGTGCTAGGCAGACTCAAAGGTCTTAAGGTGGATAAGTCACCTGGACCAGATGGACTACATCCCAGCGTCTGAGAGAGGTTGCTGAAGAGAAACTGATGCATTGGTCATGATCTTTCAAGAATCACTTGATTCTAACATTGCCCTGTAGGACTAGAAAATTGCAAATGTCACTCCACTCTTTAAGAAGGGAGGAAGGCAAAAGAAAGGAAACTATAGGCCAGTAGCCTAATCTCAGTGGTTGGGAAAGTGTTGGTCTATTATTAAGGATGAGGTTTCAGGGTACTTGGAGACTAATTTAAAAAATAAGTCAAAGTCAGCATGGTTTCTGTACAGGGAAATCTTGCCTGACAATTCTGTAGAGTTCTTCGAGGAAACATAGAAACGTAGAAAATAGGTGCAGGAGTAGGCCATTCAGCCCTTCGAGCCTGCACCGCCATTCAGTATGATCATGGCTGATCATCCAACTCAGAACCCTGTACCTGCTTTCTCTCCATACCCCCGATCCCTTTAGCCACAAGGGCCATATCTAACTCCCTCTTAAATATAGCCAATGAACCGGCCTCATCTGTTTCCTGTGGCAGAGAATTCCACAGATTCACCACTCTCTGTGTGAAGAAGTTTTTCCTCATCTCGGTCCTAAAAGGCTTCTTCTTTATCCTTAAACTGTGACCCCTCATTCTGGACTTCCCCAACATCGGAAACAATCTTCCTGCATCTAGCCTGTCCAATCCCTTTAGAATTTTATACGTTTCAATAAGATCCCCCCTCAATCTTCTAAATTCCAGTGAGTATAAGCCTAGTCGATCCAGTCTTTCTTCATATGAAAGTCCTGCCATCCCAGGATTCAATCTAGTGAACCTTCTCTGTTCTCCCTCTATGGCAAGAATGTCTTTCCTCAGATTAGGGGACCAAAACAGCACAAATATTCTAGGTGCGGTCTCACCAAGGCCTTGTACAACTGCAGTAGAACCTCCCTGCTCCTGTACTCAAATCCTTTTGCTATGAATGCCAAAATACCATTTGCCTTTTACACCGCCTGCTGTACCTGCATGCCCACCTTCAATGACTGGTGTACAATGACACCCAGGTCTCGTTGCATCTCCCCTTTTCCTAATCGGCCACCGTTCAGATAATAATCTGTTTTCCTGTTCTTGCAACCAAAGTGGATAACCTCACATTTATCCACTTTAAATTGCATCTGCCATGAATTTGCCCACTCACCTAACCTATCCAAGTCACCCTGCATCCTCTTAGCATCCTCCTCACAGCTAACACTGCCGCCCAGCTTCGTGTCATCAGCAAACCTGGAGATGCTGCATTTAATTCCCTTGTCTAAATCATTAATATATATTGTAAACAACTGGGGTCCCAGCACTGAGCCTTGCGGTACCCCACTAGTCACTGCCTGCCATTCTGAAAAGGTCCCGTTTACTCCCACTCTTTGCTTACTGTCTGCCAACCAATTCTCTATCCACATCAATACCATACACCCAATACTGTGTGCTTTAAGTTTGCACACTAATCTCCTGTGTGGGACCTTGTCAAAAGCCTTTTGAAAATCTAAATATACCACATCCACTGGTTCTCCCCTATCCACTCTACTAGTTACATCTTCAAAAAATTCTATAAGATTCGTCAGACATGATTTTCCTTTCACAAATCCATGCTGACTTTGTCCGATGATTTCACCTCTTTCCAAATGAGCTGGTATCACATCTTTGATAACCGACTCTAGCATTTTCCCCACCACTGATGTCAGACTTACGGGTCTATAATTCCCCGGTTTCTCTCTCCCTCCTTTTTAAAAAAGTGGGGTTACATTAGCCACCCTCCAATCCTCAGGAACTAATCCAGAATCTAAGGAGTTTTGAAAAATTATCAATAATGCATCCACTATTTCTTGGGCTACTTCCTTAAGCACTCTGGGATGCAGACCATCTGGCCCTGGGGATTTATCTGCCTTTAATCCCTTCAATCTACCTAACACCACTTCCCTACTAACATGTACTTCCCTCAGTTCCTCCATCTCACTAGACCCTCGGTCCCTTACTATTTCCAGAAGATTATTTATGTCCTCCTTAGTGAAGACAAAACCAAAGTAGTTATTCAATTGGTCTGCCATGTCTTTGTTCCCTATGATCAATTCACCTGTTTCTGACTGTAAAGGACCTACATTTGTCTTGACCAATCTTTTTCTTTTCACGTATAAAAGCTTTTACAGTCAGTTTTTATGTTCCCTGCCAGCTTTCTCTCATAATCTTTTTTCCCTTTCCTAATTAAGCCCTTTGTCCTCCTCTGCTGGTCTCTGAATTTCTCCCAGTCCTCAGGTGTGCCGCTTTTTTTTGCTAATTTATATGTTTCTTCTTTGGACTTGATACTATCCCTAATTTCCCTTGTCAGCCACCGGTGCACTACCTTCCCTAGTTTATTCTTTTGCCAAACTGGGATGAACAATTGTTGTAGTTCATCCATGCGATCTTTAAATGCTTGCCATTGCATATCCACCGTCAACCCAGTCTATCTTGGCTAATTCATGTCTCATACCTTCAAAGTTACCCTTCTTTAAGTTCAGAACCTTTGTTTCTGAATTAACTATGTCACTCTCCATCTTAATGAAGAAATCCACCATATCATGGTCACTCTTACCCAAGGGGCCTCGCATGACAAGATTGCTTACTAACCCTTGCTCATTGCTCAATACCCAATCTAGAATGGCCTGCTCTCTAGTTGGTTCCTCGTCATGTTGGTTCAGAAAACCATCCTGCATACATTCCAAGAAATCCTCTTCCTCAGCACCCTTACCAATTTGGTTCACCCAATCTATATGTAGATTGAAGTCACCCACTATAGCTACTGTTCCTTTATTGCACGCATTTCTAATTTCCTGTTTAATGCTATCCCCAACCTCACTACTACTGTTAGGTGGCCTGTACACAACTCCCACCAGTGTTTTCTGCCCCTTAGTGTTATGCAGCTCTACCCATATCGATTCCACATCCTCCAGGCTAATGTCCTTCCTTTCTATTGTGTTAATCTCCTCTCTAACCAACAATGCTACCCCATCTCCTTTTCTTTCCTGTCTATCCCTCCTGAATATTGAATATCCCTGGATGTTGAACTCCCATCCTCGGTCACCCTGGAGCCATGTCTCTGTGATCCCAACTATATCATATTGCCTTGTGCAGGAAGGCACAGAGGCGACTGTACTTCCTAAGAAGGTTGGCGTCATTCAATGTCTGTGGTGAGATGCTGAAGATGTTCTATAGGTCAGTTGTGGAGAGCGCCCTCTTCTTTGTGGTGGCGTGTTGGGGAGGAAGCATTAAGAAGAGGGACGCCTCACGTCTTAATAAGCTGGTAAGGAAGGCGGGCTCTGTCGTGGGCAAAGTACTGGAGAGTTTAACATCGGTAGCTGAGCGAAGGGCGCTGAGTAGGCTACGGTCAATTATGGATAACTCTGAACATCCTCTACATAGCACCATCCAGAGACAGAGAAGCAGTTTCAGCGACAGGTTACTATCGATGCAATGCTCCTCAGACAGGATGAAGAGGTCAATACTCCCCAATGCCATTAGGCTTTACAATTCTACCGCCAGGACTTAAGAACTTTTTAAAAGCTATTATTAATGCTTTTGAGATAGTGATTTAGATGCATATCATATTTTTTACTGAGTTAAGTATTGTATGTAATTAGTTTTGCTACAACAAGTGTATGGGACATTGGAAAAAGTTGGAATTTCCCCATGGGGATGAATAAAGTATCTATCTATCTATCTATCTAATAACTATCTGCACATTCAATTCATCCACCTTGTTACGAATGCTCCTCGCATTGACACACAAAGCCTTCAGGCTTGTGTTTACAACACTCTTAGCCCTTATACAATTATGTTGAAAAGTGGCTCTTTTTGCTTTTTGCCCTGGATTTGCCTGCCTGCCACTTTTACTTTTCACCTTACTACTTTTTGCTTCTACCCTCATTTTACACCCCTCTGTCTCTCCGCACTTGTTCTCATCCCCCTGCCACATTAGTTTAAAGCCTCCTGAACAGCAGTAACAAGAGGAAGTAACAAGCAGGGTGGACAAAGGAGAGGCAGTGGATGTCATTTACTTGGATTTTCAGAAGGTATTTGATAAGATGCCACACATGAGACTGCTTAACAAGATAAAATCCTATGGTGTTACAAAAGATACTGGCATGGGTACAGGAATGACTGATGGGCTGGAGGCAGCAAGTGGGAATAAAAGGGGCCTTTTCTGGTTGGCTGCTGGTGACTAGTGGTGTTCCTCAGGGGTTAGTATAGGGGCCACTACTTTTCACATTGTCTAGATTTAGATAATGGAATTGATGGCTTTGTGGCAAAATGTGCGGATTATACAAAGATAGGTGGAGGGGTAGGTAGTGCTGAGGAAGCAATGCAATTCCAGCAGGACTTAGACAAATTGGAAGAATGGGGAAAAAAGTGACAGATGGAATGCCATGTTGGGAAATGTACGATTGTGCATTTTGGTAACAGTAGTGTGGACTATATTTAAATAGGGAGAAGGCTCAAAGAGGTACCAAGGGACTTGGGAGTCCCTGTGCAAGACTCCCAGAAGGTTAATTTACAGGTTCAGTCTGTGGTAAAGAAGGCAAATGCAATGTTGGCATTTATTTCAAGGGGAATATATTATAAAAACAAGGAGATAATACTGAGCCTTCATAAGACACTAGTCATGCAGAACCTGGGAGTATTGTCAACAATTTTAGGCCCCATATCTTTGAAAGCATGTGTTGTCATTGGGGGGAGTCCAGAGGAGATTCATGAGGATGATTCTGGGAATGAAAAGGTTAACACATGAGGAATGTTTGGCGGCTTTGGGCCTGTACTCACTAGAATTTAGAAGATTGCGTGGGAATCTCATTGAAACCTACCGAATGTTGAAAGGACCAGATAGGGTGGATATGGAGAGCATGTTTCCTATGGTGGGGTATCTAGAACTAGAGGGCACAGCTTCAAAATTGAGAGGTGACTTTATGAGAAGAGAGGTAAGGAAGACTTTTTTAAAAATCTGTAGTGAATCTGGAGGCTGAGGGTATATTTAAGGTGGAAACTGATAGTTTCCTGATCGGTCAGAGCATCAAATGATACGGCGGGAAGGCAGGTGTATGGGGTTGAGTGGGATCTCGGATCAAACATATTGGATGGCAGAACAGACTTGTTGGGCTGAATGGCCTAATTCTGCTCCTTGTCTTTATTGTTTTGTGGTCTATCAGGACGGTAGTGTAGAAGTTCGCATGATGGTATAGCTCAATTCTGGCGCTGTCAGTAAGGAGTTTATTTTCTACCTATGACCACATGAATTTCCTCTGCGTGTACCAGTTTCCTCCCACAGTCAGAAGCTGTACCAGTTACTAGGTTGGTTAATTGGTCATTGTCAATTGTCTATGATTAGTCCAGTTTGAAATAGTTGGATTGCTGGGCATTGCAACTCATTGGGCTGGAAGGGACTGTGTCCACGCTGTATCCCTAAATAAACTAAAAATGTTTGGATTAAGCTGGCAGAAGTAGTGGTTGAGAAAGGCACAGCAGAAACATTTAAAACCCAATGAAATAAATGAGTAGGAGAGGTTTAGAGCGCTGTGGTCCGTATGCGTCGTATAGGACAAGCTTGGCCATAAGACCAAAAGACACAGGAGCAGCATTAAACTATTCAGCCCATCAGGTCTGCTCCACCATTCCATCATGGCTGATTTCTCCCCCTCTCGACCCCATTCTCCTGCCTTCTCCGCATAACATTTGATGCCCTTACTAGTCAAGACCCTATCAATCTCTGCTTTAAATATTCTCAATGGCTTGGCCTCCACTGCCATCTGTGGCAATGAATTCTACAGATTAACCATCCTCTGGCTAAAGAAATTTTTCCTCATATCTGTGATTTGCTTGCTAAATGGTGCTTTAAAGAGTCAAGTTTCTAAATATCACTCCACTTCTTCCCATTTGCAGATAGTAATTCAGTAATTTCTTCAACAAAAGCAGTATGTAAATAAGCCAGTTCTAAAATCTGCAGACGAATCATGTTGTCAAACTCCACATTGTCAACACCATTGACATCAGAAACCGGAAAAGGAAATGTGACTGTGTACAATCATGAAATATACTTGCACAGTTTAAATTCCTTTGTGCGCTCATAGCAAAAGATGTGTGCGCATGCTTACCTTAGAGGAAAAGTTGTTCAGGAACCTCTCCAATGCCGGTATATCCTTTCTCAGATAAAGGGGCCAATTATCAATAAAGGGGAATATCTCAACTGTACATACTTGCTCTTATATTCTAGTCCTTATGAGGACTTGCATTTTAGTAGCGGAAAGTTAAACAAAAGATTTGCCTCTTAAAGTAGAGACACTTGAATGCATAGTGGATGATCCAATATGCTTTCATAGCTCGGTAGGGTTTCAGATTTCTGAATCTTTGGGATCTCTTCTCGGGAAGTTATGACCTGTTTTTAAAACAAAAGGGTTACACCTGACCCCAAGGAGGACTAATATCCTAGTGGGCAGTTTTGTAAGAGCTGTTGGAGAGGGTTTAAAGTAATCTGGGCTGGGGGGGTGATTGAGAAGTGAAGAGATAGGGCTGAAGATGGGGCAGTTGGTATACAAGTCAATGCTGTGTGTACTGAGACTGAGGAAAGACTGGTAGATGATAGAGCAGAATTGCAGTCAGTGGGATGAATTGAAGTGCAACATAGCAAAATTGAAAAGGTTGATGAGTACAGGACTGAAGGTGTTATATTTGAATGCTCACAGTATACTGAATAAGGTAGCTGATATTGTAGCACATTTAGAGATTGGCAGGTATGACGTTGTGGGCATCACTGAATCGTGGCTGGAAGATCATATTTGGAAGCTTAATATCCAAGGATGCACGCTGTATCGAAAGGATAGGCAGAGAGAGAGAGGTGGCTCTTGGTTTAAAAAAAAGTGCAATTAAATCCTTAAAAAGAGTTCTTATTGGATCAGAAGATATAGAATCCTTGTGGATAAAGTTAATAAACTGCAATGACAAAAAGACCCTGATTAGAGTTGTATGTAGGCCTCTGTATGTAGCCAGGATATGAGATACACATTACAATGTGAAATAGAAAAGCCATGTAATAACAGCAATATTACGATAGTCTTGGGAGATTTCAGTGTGCAGGTAGATTGGGAAAATCAGATCAACAGAAGGCAACTTAAAAAAAGCCTTGAGGAGGGAATCGATGAAATATAAAGTTAAACAGAAGAGGATACCAAAAGGTTTTTTTTCCCATATATAAAGAATAAAGGAGAGATGAGAGTGGACCACTGGAAAATGATGCTGGAAAGGTGGTAATGAGGGACAAAGAAATGGTGGATGGACTTAGTAAGTATTTGGCGTCAGTCTTCACCTGTGGAAGATACCAGTAGTATGCCAGAAACTTGCAGGTGTCATGGGGCAGAGGTGAGTGTAGTTGCTATTACTAAGGAGAAGCTACTTGGGAAGCTGAAAGGTCTGAAGGCAGTTAAGTAACCTGGATTAAATGGAATACACCCCAAGATTCTGAAAGAGGTAGCTAAAGAGATTGTGGAGGCATTGGTTCCTTCAAGAACCAATAGTTTCAGAAATGGTTCTGGAGGACTGGAAAATTGCAATGTCACCCCACTCTTTATGAAGGGAGGGAGGAAGCGAAAAGGAAACTACTGTCCAGTTAGCCTGATTTCAGTGGTTGGGAAGATGTTGGAATCCATTATCAAGTATGAGGTTTCGGGGTACTTGGAGGCACAGGATAAAGTAGACCAAAGTCAGTATGGTTTCTTTAAGGAGAAATTGTGCCTGACAAATATGTTGGAATTTTTTGAGGAAATAACAGGCAGGGTAGACAAAGGACAGTCAAAAGTTGTTTTTTTGGATTTTCAGATGGCCTTTGACAAGATGTCACACTTGAGACTGTTCAAAAAGATAACAGCTCATGATATTACAGGAAAGATACTCGCATGGATAGAAGATCAGTTGACTGACAGAAGGCAGAGTGGAAATAAGGGGGGCTAATTTTGGTTGTCTACTGGTGACTGTTGGTGTTCTGCAGGGGTCTGTGTTGGAATTGCTTCTTTTCACATTATATGTCAATGATTTGGATGACAGAATTAATAGTTTTTGTGGTCAAGTTTGCAGACAATACGAAGATTGGTGGACAGGCAGGTAATGATAAGGAAGCAAAGAGTTTGCAGAAGGACTTGGACAAATTGGGAGAATGGGCAAAGAAGTGGCAGATGGAATATAGTGTAGGGGAGTGTATGGCCGTGCACTTTGGTAGAAGGAATAAAGGTGTAGACTGTTTTCTAAACAGAAACTTCAAAAATCAGAGGTGCAAAGGAGCTTGTGAATCCTTGTGCAGGATTCCCTAAAGGTTAACTTGCGGGTTGAATCATTGGTAAGGAAAACAAATGCAATATTAGCATTAATTTTGAGATGACTGGAATACAAAAGCAAGGATGTGATGCTGAGGGACGGGTCAGACCGCACTTGGATTGTTGTGAGCAGTTTTGGGCCTCCTGTATAAAAGAATTGGGGGGGGGGTGTTCATTGAAACCTAATGAATCTTGAAAGGCCTAGATAGATTGTGGAGGGGTTGTTTCCTATAGTGAGGGAGTCTAGGACCAGAGGGCACAGCCTCAAAATAGTGGGATGTCCATTTAGAACAGAGATAAGAATTTCTTTAGCCAGAGGATTGTGAATCTGTGGAATTCATTCCCAAGATGGCTGTGTAGGCTAAGTCATTGATTATATTTAAAGTGGAAGTTGATACGTTCTTGATTAGTCAGGGTGTCAGAGGTTGCAAGGAAGGAGGCATGAGAGTGAAGCTGAGAGGGATAGTCAATCAGCCATAGTGGAATGGTGGGGCAGACTGATGGGCTAAATGGCCTAAATATGCTCCAATGTCTTATGGATTTTTTATACTGAGTGTCTGATTTGACAAAATACCAAATTACTATTTACTGTCTTGTGGGGGGAAAATGTCTTTGTTTTGTAATGTCATGTATCTGGCACGTTCAGACCTGGTCAGAGGCATTGGCAGGTGCTAGTAAGCACAATTTGCTTTTGCTCAACGTGTGTTTACGGTCATGCTGTTGATAATGGAGACGTGCTACATTCCAAAGGTTGTTGGTTTCTTATCTAATGAACTTTGAAGATTATGTTGCAGCATGTATCGATGCTACGACATATTTGGTTGCATATGTTAGTCCAGTCAGCGCAAAGCAACCTTGACAGCTTGAAGCCAAAAGGTGTGCTAATTTAGCTGAAACATTGTGCTTCAGCATGTGAGAGGACACACTCATTCCTTCTCGCCCTGCCTCACGACATAGTTATGCATTCAACTTATTTGACCCGAAGCCAACTGCTCAAATGGTTTGCAAACAGAAGCAAGAATTAATTTGGCAGTTGGGGGAAAAAGAACAACAAACTGTGTACACAGTTGGTTCTGGTTTCTTCCCAAGCTTTCAGAGAATGTTGCAAATACATTATGCAGCCATACACTCGTGTTTACTGAGTAAGGCAAACAATAGTGAAGAGGAAAACCTGGCTAATGCCATTGAAGATTATTTGTGGCCTCTGTCTTTAGGCTGCTACCCTGTTGCTGCATTTACATGGTTCTACCTACAGCTAGTGATCAGTTGATCCAAGCACTGCTTCAAGGATAAAATGAATGATAAAATTCATTATGATTTCCAAGAACTGAAAAGTGATGTGCAGTTGTGTTGTAAATCAATCTGGATCCAGCAAAAAAAAATCACAAAGATTTGTTTGAAACTATGTTGTGACACAGGCCCATTATGACATTTCTCTCTCTCTTGCTGCGTTGTTTCATCTTCCATACCTGCAACTGAATTACTGTTGCTCCATCGCTCTCAGTTAACCCAGTGGAATAACCAACCCAAGGGCATCATCGGCATCCTTTCAGCATGCAGACTGCATTGATTCCACTGGTGAAACCATGCCATCTGAAACGTGTTTAAAGTTACACAGTAGATTCAAGCCTTTCCAGTTTGCTTATCACTCAAATTGGTGCACGGGTGCTGTAAGCTTCTGCCCTCCACTCCATCCTGTCCCACCTGGAAAATGCTGTTGGATCTTGGTCTTCTTGATAGAAAGACCGCAGTCAGTCTTTGGCACCAGCTCAATCACACTGAGTGCTGGTGCCCCCCAGGGCTGTGTACTTGACCTGCTACCGTTCATGCTGACTCACAACTGCATTCTGAGATCCAGCGCATTGTCCTGACCAGCGGCATCACCGTCTGGTACGGGAATTGCAAAGCATCTGACCTCAAGACCCAACACCAGTATTGCACGGACTGCTGAGAGGATTGCCAGGATCTCTCTCCCACCTGTCTGAGCCAACTGACCCCACCAGCACCACCGTCAGGTAGGAGGTACTGTAGCATACCTGTTAGAATGGGAAATAGTTTCTTCCTGCAGGCCGTGAGACTACTGAACCTCCGTCACCACCCAGGTGAAGCACCAGTAGCACTATACTGTTTACTTTTTAACTTGTGTCGGAAGTGCACCTTATCATATGTTAATTTATTTGTGGTAATATTACTTTGTGTTGTTTGTGAGTTATATGTACTATGCTTTGCATCTTGGTCCCAAAGGAACGTTGGTTGGTTTAGTGGTATACATGCATGTGGTTGAATGACAGTACTTGAACTTGAGATGCCCAGAGCGCAAAATAATTACTTTGAAGAAAAGCTCTCCTTTGTAATGAGATCGCTGTTCTTTTTGAACAAGCCCCCCCCCCACCTTTTTTTAGGATTATCCTATCTTTATATTTGTCAAACAAAAGTTTTTAATTTGAAGTTTATTGTGTTCTTGGAATTGGGATAAATGCAGATTATGCATTCTGAGTTTTTATAGTGGACACCTATTGATTTATTGTTAGTATTTCAGGATGGTGTCTTAACAGATCAAACTGATTTTAGAGTTTTTTTAATGCAGATAAATTTGGGTCTCTTACAAAAAGCTAGTTTTGAATAGCCTGAAGTGTATTACAAGGCAGCAACAGGATTGAGCATGTCTATAAGGTTTTCAGAGTCTCCCAAGTACTCTGTATATTTCTTTGTGAAGGATTCACTCCAGGGCAAAGCAGCATGAGGGATGTTAAACTGGTACCACAGGAGTTGGGTCTTCAATTGATGGGAGGGAAGGTTTTACAAAGGGAATTAATAAACTGAATGCAACAACATGCTAGAGGTTCTCTAAGTCAAACAGCATCTGTGGGAGAAAGGAATTTGTTTATTGTCACTATGTACTGAGATACTTGTCTTGCATTTCCTTCATGCAGATCAATTCATTACACAGTGCATTAAGGTAGAACAAGGTATAGCAATGTAGAATTAAGTGTGATTTTTTTTCACTTCAGTCCCAATGTAGGGTTTTGACCTGAAGTGTTGATAATTCCTTTCCTCCCATAGATGCTGCTCGAACTGTCGAGTTCCTTCTGCAGGTAGTTTGTTGCTCCAGCTCCACAATCTCTTGTGACCCTGTTCATAAAACGATTGGTCATTATTTGGATTCAAATAGACTAGTTAGTAGTCAATTGTATGAGTGTGTAAGCACAAGTCATCCCCGCTTATGAATGCCCAACTTGTGTACAGCCCATACATATGATCCATCATTTGGGAGGCTGGCAGTATGGGTTTGGCTGCTATGGCCCCAATCTTAATGACGTCTGGTTTGTGGGCTGTTTGGCCATGCCTAGTATTCCTACTATTGCTGGTCAAGTTCACTGAAAATGGGAAACTTCAGAAATGTATTGAGCTGATATAATTTCCATGAGTGTTTGACACCAACGGATTGTTGGTGACTGTCTTGGTGAATACTAATACTTGTATTAGTCTCATTAGAGACATTTCTTTTTACACTCTGTCTTATTTACCTCACTTCTTCCCAGAATGAGGCTCTGTAATGCCATTCGTTGTTTTTAACTCTGATTACTTCAAAATCAGTTCAGTAATATTTATGCTTCAGTAGGACATACCATTGTTTGTCCACTCCAAACAACTGATGTGCTGTAGTGTTCATGTTAAATCCGCTTTGTATGTCCTATAATACGTAGTTCAGCCAGATTAACATTTTGGCCATGCCTTAATCTTTTTCCAACCTTGTAAACGTTCAACCAGCTGTCATTAACTCAGGGAAAAATAGTCTGTGTATGGGACACAGAGGTCCATTTATAATCCAAGCCTTTGAAATCTCAAACAGTGCTGATTACATGATGACACAGATTTGTTTGATAATTACTTTAGATATCACCCTTTAACTGAAGACACTAAGGTGGAGATTTTGCTTGTTCATTGTTGGAGCAGAAGCATATCTGTACATCTTCAAATTACTGACTGGCATTGGGAGAAGATGAAAGGAACCCCAGGACCCTCATTCAAACTTGAGGATTTGAAGACCATGACTAAAAATTGTGTATTTAATTTTACATAAAATTTCTTTACCTGTGTCATTGTTCACTCCCCCTTCAGCTTTTTTATAAAATTAATTTAGGATACTGAGCACCTTTTTAAAATTAATTCTACACAAATCAAACTGTTGACAAAAATCACTCCCATGTAGTTTTCAGGCTTTTAGGTACATTTGTTTCACTTCACTAATCGGAATATATATTAGATTTGGCTATAAGTAATTGCTAGGTCATGACACAACTGCATGTAATAGCATTAGAGGAGAGATTCATAAGGATTTTGTCAGAGCTGGAGAAATACACAGTGGCCACTTTATTAGGCACACCTGCTTGTTAATGCATATATCTAATTAGCCAATCATGTGGCAGTAACTCAAATACATAAAAGCATGCAGACATGGTCAAGAGGTTCAGTTGGTGGCCAGACCAATCGTCGGAATGGGGAAGAAATGTGATCAAAGAAACAGTGACAGTGGAAAGATCGTTGGTGCCAGACAGGGTGGGTTTGAGTAGCTCTCAAACGACTGATCTCCTGGAGTTTTCACACACAACAGTCTCTAGAGTTTGCAGAAAATAGTGCAATAAACCAAAAATTAAAATCCAGTGAATGACAGTGTTGTGGGTGAACATGCTTTGTTAATGAGAGGAGTCAAAGGAGAATGGTTGGACTGATTCAAGCTGACAGGGAGGTGACTAACTAACTGTTGTGGTTCCAACAGTAGTTTGCAGGATGCACAACACGAAGTGGATGGGCTACAGCAGCAAAAGCACACCTGGTTCCTCAATTGTACCTAATAAAGTGGCCACTGTGTGTATAGTTGTAGTTATGGGGGGGGGAGAGAGTAAGGAGTGTGTGGATCTGATGAACACAGAACTGTACAGGCCCTTCGGCCCACAATGGAGTGCTGACCCTTAAACCCTGCCTCCCATTTAACCCCCCCACCTTAAATTCCTCCATATACCTGTCTAGCAGTCTCTTAAATTTCACTGGCGTACCTGCCTCCACCACTGACTCAGGCAGTGCATTCCACACACCAACCACTCTCTGAGTAAAAAACCTTCCTCTAATATCCCCCTTGAACTTCCCTCCTCTTACCTTAAAGCCATGACCTCTTGTATTGAGCAATGGTGCCCTGGGGAAGAGGCGCTGGCTGTCCAGTCTATCTATTCCTCTTAATATCTTGTACGCCTCTATCATGTCTCCACCCATCCTCCTTCTCTCCAAAGAGTAAAGCCCTAGCTCCCTTAATCTGATCATAATCCATACTCTCTAAACCAGGCAGCATCCTGGTAAATTTCCTCTGTACCCTTTCCAATGTTTCCACATCCTTCCTATAGTGAGGCAACCAGAACTAGACACAGTACTCCAAGTGTGGCCTAACCAGAGTTTTATAGAGCTGCATCATTACCTCGCGACTCTTAAACTCTATCCCTCGACTTATGAGAGCTAACACTCCATAAACTTTCTTAACTACCCTATCTATCTGTGAGGCAACTTTCAGGGATCTATGAACTGTACCCCCAGATCCCTCTGCTCCTCCACATTGCCAAGTATCCTGCCATTTACTTTGTACTCTGCCTTGGAGTTTGTCCTTCCAAAGTGTACCACCTCACCTCTCCGGGTTGAACTCCATTTGCCACTTCTCAGCCCACTTCTGCATCTTATCAATGTCTCTCTGCAATCTTCGACAATCCTCTACACTATCTACAACACCACCAACCTTTGTGTCATCTGCAAACTTGCCAACCCACCCTTCCACCCCCACATCCAGGTCGTTAATAAAAATCACAAAAAGTAGAGGTCCCAGAACCAAACATTGTGGGACACCACTAGTCACAACCCTCCAATCTGAATGTACTCCCTCCACCACGACCCTCTGCTTTCTGCAGGCATGCCAATTCTGAATCCACCTGGCCAAATTTCCCTGGATCCCATGCCTTCTGACTTCCTGAATAAGCCTACCATGTGGAACCTTGATAAATGCCTTACTAAAATCCATGTAGATACATCCACTGCACTACCCTCATCTATATGCCTGGTCATCTCCTCAAGGAACGCTATCAGGCTTGTTAGACACTATCTGCCCTTCACAAAGCCATGCTGACTGTCCCTGATCAGACCATGATTCTCTAAATGCCCATAGATCCTATCTCTAAGAATCTTTTCCAACAGCTTTCCCACCACAGACGTAAGGCTCACTGGTCTATAATTACCCAGACTATCCCTACTACCTTTTTTGAACAAGGGGACAATATTCGCCTCCCTCCAATCCTCCGGTACCATTCCAGTGGACAATGAGGACATAAAGATCCTAGCCAGAGGCACAGCAATCTCTTCCCTTGCCTCGTGGAGCAGCCTGGGGAGTATTCCGTCAGGCCCCGGGGACTTATCCACTCTAATGTTTTTTTTTTCTCTTTTAATCTTTTTATTAGTATTAAAAATATTATGAACAAAATACAATCAAAATATTAATAATGGATTACAAACATATAAACTCCCATTACACATGAAGGAATACATAAACAATGAATACAGTATAAGTAAACTTTCCCAAAACATAAACCATATAGTATATATATGAACAAGGTAAGTCTAGATATTCCATAATATATAATATAAAAAAAAGAGAAAAAAAAATCTATATATGAAAGTTAACTAATCTACTAATCTAATATCTAAGAAAAAAAACAAAAAAGGAAGAAAAAACTAAAAAAAACTAAAAAAAGAGAAGAAAAAAAAAGGGCTGTTCATAATATCTCACAAGCATACATAAACATCAATGTCGTCAACTCCGATCCTCTCAACATACATACGATTAAAGCTGAAAAAACCAATAAGCCTGGCACAGGGCCATTACATCATATGAAAATATTGAATAAATGGTCTCCATATCTTTTCAAATTTAATAGAAGTATCAAATACAGCACTTCTAATTTTTTCTAAATTTAGACATAACATAGTTTGAGAAAGCCAATGAAATACCGTGGGAGGATTAATTTCCTTCCAATTCAACAAAATAGATCTTCTAGCCATCAAAGTGAGAAAAGCAATCATTCGACAGGCGGAAGGAGATAAGTGAAGTGAGCCCATCATCGGTAAACCAAAAATTGCGGTAATAGGATGGGGTTGTAAATCAATGTTCAGTACCGCCGAAATAATATCAAAAATATCTTTCCAATATTTTTCCAAAATCGGACATGACCAAAACATATGAGTTAAAGATGCGATTTCTGATTGACATCTGTCACAAATAGGGTTTATATGAGAATAAAAATGAGCTAATTTATCCTTGGACATATGGGCCCTATGCACAACCTTAAATTGTATTAATGAATGTTTGGCACATATAGATGATGTATTAACTAATTGAAGAATTCTATCCCAATTCTCAATAGGAATAATAAGATTAAGCTCTCTTTCCCAATCATTTTTGGTCTTATCAAAGGGCACTGAACGTATCTTCATAATTATATTATAAAGTTTTGATATGAGCCCTTTTTGAAAAGGGTTTAATTCAAACAAACTCTCCAAAATATCTGAAGACACAAAATTTGGGAATGAAGGAAGTACCGTACTTAAAAAATGCCTAACCTGTAAGTATCTAAAAAAATGAAATCTAGGCAAATTATATTTATTTGCTAATTGCTCAAAAGACATAAAATAGTTGTCCAAAAATAAGTCAGAAAATCTTAATAATCCCTTAGTTTTCCAAGCCAAAAAAGCTTGATCTATAATTGAGGGGTGGAAAAAACAATTAGATAAAATAGGACTATTTAACATGAATTGAGTCAACCCGAAAAATTTCCGAAATTGAAACCATATATGTAAGGTATATTTAACTATCGGGTTGTCAATTCGATTCGGCAATTTAGAAAGAGCAAAAGGGAGAGATGTCCCTAAAATAGAACCCAGAGCATAAGCAGATACCGATTTAGTTTCCAAACTCACCCAATGAGGGCCAAAAGGACCATCCCATTCTTTCAACCAACATATCAAATATCTAATATTAACTGCCCAATAGTAAAATCTGAAATTGGGTAATGCCAACCCACCATCCTTCCTTGTCTTCTGTAAGTATATTTTACCTAACCTGGGATTTTTATTCTGCCATATATATGAGGAAATTTTTGAATCAACATTAGTAAAAAAGGATTTCGGAATAAAAATTGGTACCGCTTGAAAAATATATAAAAATTTAGGTAAAATAACCATCTTAATAGCATTAATGACTCTAATGTATTTTAACAACTCCAACACCTCCTCTCCCTTAATATCAACATGCTCCAGAACATCAACCTTCACTCATATTGTCCTCACCGTCATCAAGTTTCCTCTCATAGGTGAATACCGAAGAGAAGTATTAATTGAGGACCTCACTCACTTCCACAGCCTCCAGGCACATCTTCCCACCTTTATCTCTAATAGGTCCTACCTTCACTCCTGTCATCCTTTTGTTCTTCACATAATTGAAGAATGCCTTGGGGTTTTCCTTTACCCTACTCACCAAGGCCTTCTCATGCCCCCTTCTTGCTCTCCTCAACCCCTTCTTCTCCTTTCTTGCTACCCTATATTCCTCAATAGACCCATCTGGTCCTTGCTTCCTAAACCTCATGTATGCTGCCTTCTTCCACCTGACTAGATTTTCCACCTCACTTGTCACCCATGGTTCCTTCACCCTACCATTCTTTATCTTCCTCACCAGGACAAATTTATCCCTAACATCCTGCAAGAGATCCTTAAACATCGACCACATGTCCATAGCACATTTCCCTGCAAAAACGTCATTCCAATTCACACCTGCAAGTTCTAGCCTTATAGCCTCATAATTTGCCCTTCCCCAATTAAAAATTTTCCTGTCCTCTCTGATTCTGTTCTTTTCCATGATAATTCTAAAGGCCAGGGAGCGGTGGTCACTGTCCCCCAGATGCTCACCCACTGAGAGATCTGTGACCTGACCTGGTTCGTTACCTAATACTAGACATGGTATGCCATTCCCCCTAGTCGGCCTGTCAACATATCGTGACAGGTATCCGTCCTGGACACACTTAACAAACTCTGCCCCGGCTAAACCATTGGAACTATCAGGTACCAATCAATATTAGGGAAGTTAAAATCACCCATGATAAGAACCCTGTTATTTTTGCACCTTTCCAAAATCTGCCTCCCAATCTCCTCCTTGGTATCTCTAAGCTGGGTACACTCTGAAACAAAAGCCATAAGATAAAGATTTACTTGAGAGGTTCAAAATTATGAGAGGCCCAGAAGCATAAAGAACTATGTCTCTCTCAGGCAAGTTTGATTTCCAGATGGTGGTAGATTTAAAATGAAGGTTTTTTTAAATTTTCTTGAAAAATAGTGGTAATTGAGGTTTCTGCTCAAAGGGGAGTGAGGCAGAAACCCCATCCCATTTTAAAAAGTACCTGAATGAGCACTTGAGAACACTTCACTGATGACAGACCAAGAGCTGGAAAGAGAGATTAACCTGAGGAGCTTGTTATTTTGGCTGCACCAAAGGAATGGGTTAAAGGGCCTCCTATGCCATAAATATCTATGATAAAGAAAACAATCAGCCTTTGAATCCAGTGTGATTCGTGTGTTTTCAATCTAAACTAAGCATCCTACACAATTTGTCCATCATTAAGGCTAACCAAAGCAAGGCAAGTTAGGAAATATTTGGACAAGAGCATGAATCGCCGAGGTGTAGAAGGCTACAGACATAATGGGTGGGATTAATTGATATGAGTATAATTAAGTGCAATAGTTCATATGGACAAGGTAGCGAAAGGGCCCCTTACTGGCAACTCTGACTGTGGCCAGCATAATAGATCCATCTTTGTCTTTACTTCATTTTCCCCTTGGTATCACTTTTAACCTTGCTGGGCTTACTACTACAACACTGTCCTGACTAGCTTCATGCTGATGCACTTCATGAAGTGGTGCTTATCTTAAGCTGTTCTTTCTCCCCCTCTGTGATTTCAATAATTTGTGTTTGCTTTTGTTTTGGCACTTTCATGGTGTATGTTGGTTACTGGTTAAGCAACAAATTAATTTATGAATTTCAGACTACTTCATGACTTCATCCTTGCCTTTCTCTGTGATCACCTCTGATAGTACTTTCCTTTTTGAGAATTTACCTCTCACTTGGTCTCTTGCACGTCACTGGGTATGATTGATTCATCAATGGCATCCAGTGTGGATGAGGAAAAATCCAGACCTCGAGCCCCCTTATTCCGTTGCTAACGCTCAGGTGATGTGGTGTGGGAGAGAGCAGATGTGCAGTGGGTGCAGTGGAGTTTGTGCTGGGTTGGGGGCTGGCCCCCCGTCAGAATTGCTCTTCGGTATTCGCTCAGTGGAAGCCAAGCCGGATTGCATTCGTCAGCGGCGGCACTAGTGTGTGATGAGCAACTACTGTGTGCTTGTTCTTGCAGAAATTTGTCTCCAGGACAACATCCCATGCACCATCAATCTACAGGCTGTGATACTCAGGGACTTGGGCTGGTTTTTTTTTTTGGTGACTTTTTCTGCTATTGAAATTATATGCTATCTTGTGTTTGTGTGTGAGTGTGACTGTTGGTGCTGTGTTTTGCTCCTTGGCCTCGGAGGAACGCTGTTTCGTTTGGTGTATATATGTATATGGTTGAATGACAATCAGACTTGCACCTGAACTTGAAGATGCCTCTTCAATCTTTATCAGGTTTTCGATCACATGATCTTATCTCCTCCATTATAGCTCTGAACCAAAATGTTTAATATTGCTCCTTTTGAATTACCCAGGATTCTTTACTGTAAGAGCTACCCAGTGGCAGGGATAATGAGTCAACTTTAACTGTGTGTTTTGCTTCTGTGTGGCTGAATTGTGTCAAATTTGACAGCAGGTTTCTTTGATCATTTTACTCATGGGAAATACTGTAATGGAAAATGGTTTCCTAAAACTCAGAGCTTCTGAGACACTGAACTTTCAGCAAATGCCTGCAATTCAACAACAGCTACATTTGGTTGCGTATTGGGCCAAATTTAACCCTAGCGTCAGAAGATCTCAAAGTCAATGTGCAGTTTTTGATCTGTAGGTGTTATCAGCGAGTGCTATTATCTCACATTGAGGTGGGTACAGTGTTGCGCTGGTCTGTGTAAATTTGGTCAAGAATTTGGATTTGACCTTGGATTTTCTGTGCTTGTTCTCCCTGTTATCAGATGGATTTTGCCAGGGTGTTTTGATTTCTTTCCACGTGTCAAAGATATGCTTGTTTATTGCCTCGGTAAGTTGCCTGTGGTGCAGGTGGATGGCAGGAGAGTTGATGGCGATGGAAGACGAGAAAATGGGATTAGCGTAGTGCTTGATTGTTGACGCAGTTAACGAGTCTGTTTCTGTGTGTAGTGAATCCACAACTAAGATGTCTTTTCTCAATTAAAGTTGCAGACTGAAGCTGAATTGCTGTTAACCAGGTCTTTTCCTGCTGGTAGTACCTTCTAAATCTGAATGTAGAGCTAATCTTACAAAACTAAATTGGATTGGGAATGATTTTAACTTTCAAATCCAGCTCTAGACAACAAAGTCTTTAACTATTTGTTGTTGGAACCCAATCCTAAGATTAGTTTTCCACGTACTCAAGTTCTTTGGAAAACTGTAATGACCTTGACCAAGTTACATGGATATCTTTAGCAAAATCAGCTCAAAGCTTTTAGTACTAATAGAAGGGTTTTTTTTTTAAATAATCGTTCTCTAGGAAGTTATGGATTTAATTGAATGTTTATGTTAAGCACAGAAGAATCTGAGCACTTTGAAATAATTTTGATATTGTGGGATTTTTAATTTAATTTCTAGTTGGTAGTCCTCTTGGCCCCCAGTGCCATTGCTATGCTTAAACCAACAATAGGTCAAGAACGATCCTGTTAATGTTGATTGTCATCATGTGGTTTCCTTGCCATTCTTAGGCTTGAACTTGAGGTAAAGGAGAATGCTGGGGTTTAGTTTACCAACAAACTGTGCATGTTTGTGAGGAGCCATAGATGTGTGTACCTTTTATATCCATGAATCAAAGCATTTAACTATATTGTTTAACCAAGTGGAAAATCACAAAACCATAAGACACAGGAGCAGAATTAGGCCATTAAGCCCATT